>NC_056733.1:1532300041-1532447541 GCF_019279795.1 Protopterus annectens
ATGAGCATAATTACGATATAAGTAAACAAAAGCTTACTAATGCTCTCTATAAACATGTAGACATATATGGGGACCATGGCCTTTTATTATTTGTCCAAGAACAGGTTGAAAAACATCCTAGGGGAGGACCCTGGCCAATTATCTTAGAACAGAGGGAATTGTGGTGGCAAATATTTCTGAATGCTTCCTCTTGGCTTGTGTTAAATGATGTTATCAGTATAAGTAGTGTATTAAAAATAAAAGCATACAAGAGATAACCTTGTTATATATATTGTTTAGTAAACCATAGGCTTATAGTTTAAAATGCTTGGTAGGGTGTATAATTTTCACTTAATCTGTTGATTCATTGCCTTAATTGAATAATTGTCATGTGATCTGCAGGGGTATAAATATCTGATGTTGTTTTTATTTTTCTTAGTCTGAAGAAGTCTGTATTAGTGACAAAAGCTCTTACTGTCTAGTGGATTTGGTTTTTACAATAAAATTGGAGTATCTTTGTGCTGTTGTGGAGTTCTTCACATTGGTGTTTTCAATGGTTCCAGTTGTATGAACTAAAGTGAGGGGAAACCTTTTAAATATTCCCTTTTCCAATTGTAGTGCAATCTTGGAGTTGGTATATGTAGTTGGGGGGTTGTAGGGGATACAACCCCCACCTTGGTTGGTTGTGTGTGTAATGTTTGCTGACTATGACTATTTAATGTGTTTTTTTTGTTGTTGATTTTTTAATTCACTGATTTTCCCATTCATTGTATACGTTTCGCTGTTTTGTTATTCGCATATTTTACAATTCAATAGCCAAATCTGCTTAGGGTTTTTTTTTTTTTTTTTTTTGCTTTCTCATAGTTAGCAATATTCATTTTGTTTAAATTTTAAGCAGGATAAAACTGTTTATGGTTTACTGCTTTTTCATAGTTTTCTATTCATTTTGTTTATTTATTTTTTACTATTTGTATTTATTAATTATTGGTATTCAGCATTTATTTGTATTGTGTTAAGAAATGGTGTAAAATCAAATTTAAAGTCATCCTGTAGAACCTATAATCCCTGATAATGTTTCAAAATGGAATGCTTTGCTCTTTGGCCTTCACAGAGGCAGAAGTAAACAAGAGAAGTGACCATTAATCATTTTCCTTTGTGGGTCAGCCAAGCACACAGTCATTGACTGTGAGGTACTCAAGATATTTTCAATTAGAAGGCACTGATCACTTACATTATCCAAAGGCTAAGTAGTCTAGTTTTATATTTCTGTTTGGGAAATAATAACATCAGAAATGACCCACAGCACACGCAAGGGGAGAGTTCAAGATTGCAGAGATTAAGACAGAGATACACTCCCAAAGCCATAACACTGGTGGACTCAACCAGAATGTATGGTACCTGGGCACATGAACATATCTGCACCCTGAACAAGTGACTGAAGATATAAACTCTTTTGACACCCTATCTTTAGGTGTCCAATATCATTTTTTTTATACCAGTATTATTCTCTTCTCAAATATAGCTGACCCCATAACTCCTTAGAGCTAAGCAATTTATAAAGTCTTTGGTTAGCCCAAGATATATTCTGTATTTGGGCCACTGAACAAAATGATTGGTTAAGCATTTTCTGTATCATCTGTTACTTCAAGTAGTGAAGGGGTTCAAATGGAGAGATGATAAGTCTGCAAGCAAAGGAGAGTTGTACTGCTGAAATTGAATGCATCTTCAAGTCTTGGTGAGCACCTTCATGAGGTGGACCCTGTTTTTCACAACATATCACCAAGACGACACCGATATATAGATTGTATTTTATACAGCATATATCTTGGACAGAAGTAGGTTAAAAAAATAAAAAAGATAGCTGGGTGCAAGACCCAGGATAAAAAGTGCCTAATCGTGGTAGGTGCACTGGTCCTAGGACAGGAAAAAATTACAGTGTAGCATCCTCAAGATACAGAAACATTCCTTGAATGGGGCCAGGCCGGGTCCAAGGGGAAGATGGCACCCCTGTTATAGAAGAAAGTAGCAGTCCACAAAAATTACAAAAACTGATAGGCCAAAGAAAAGCCATAAAGACGATAACGTGGACTATTTAGGATAAAAAAGAAATTATGTATTGTTGCTATTATGCAAAAAGCCCAGAATTTCCAGATACAACATATACAAAAACATTAAGAGGGAAATTAGAGTAAAGAAACATACTTCCCAAAGAAAAACTGTCAGAAGCTTCAAATAAAAATTTGTGTTCACTAATGCAACAGATTTGTGAAAAACATGTAGACCAAGAAACTTTGAGCTGTTTGGAAAAAGAAGCATTTGAGGAAGTGTGAAAATATAAACAAGAATGCCCAGAGATTTTTAAAAAGAGTAAAAAAGAAATATGGACATGGGAAAGAAGATATTTGATATGGTGCAATATTTCTGCAAAGGCGAAAGCCAAATTAATCAATACAAAAATGCAACCAAAAAGATATTAAAAGAGAAATACAGACAAGGGCATCCAGATATGAAAATTTTCACTATAAAAAAATAATATCACAAAGAGGGACTGTAGAAATGATTAGTAAAGTAGACGTTAAAAAATAGATGAATTTATGGCATGCCTGCAAAATGAAGGATTTGGCCTAGAAGGTCTAACACAGGTTACATCACAACATGATGGAACGAATCCCCAAAGTAAGGAGAAACAGGAACATCAAGAGACATCTGAAGAAGAACTATGGACATGGGAAGGAAAAAGAGATTTAATATGGTCTAATATTTATACAAAGGAGAAAGCAAAACTAATCAATACAAAAAGAGCATCACCAAAGATATTTGAAGAGAAATACAGGCAAAGGAATCCCGACATGGAAAATGTTACAGTATAAAAAATAAAAAGACAAAGAGAAAAAGTAGAAAGGATTAGAAATGGAGAAGTTAAAAAAATAGAAACCAAGGCTATGGAGTACCTGCAAAGTGAAAGATTCAATTTAGAAAATCTAACTCAGAAAGCACCAAAGAAGGATAGAGCAATGGATATTCAAATTAAGGAGAAACCAGTGGAATGGAAAGCAACTGGTCAGTTGCCATATGAAGATATTTTGGAGACATCCAGAGGAAACCAGTATAAATATTCACATGAAGCTGGACAGCAAGGGAAGGATCAGGAAAATGTGGCAACTCTGATGCAGCCAGTGTTGAGGAGTGACAGATCAATGAGTTCCCATATGACAGAGCAATGGATGACACAGGATGAAACTGATGAGAATGTGCCACAGGGAGATGCTATAGAACTTTCTATAGAATGCCCTCAGGAAGTGGAAAACAAGGGATGTGCCCTCAGTTTGGAAGAAAATGAGCTAAGAGAAGAGTTGCTTGATTTAATAGACATAGATAGATATATTAAGATCAATCAAAGAAATAGAATGTAGAAGGTCAATAAAACCCAAAAAGTCAGAAACTTGATAAAACAAATGAACACAGTAATTAGGACTGTGCATAGTGATCCATGCGATATAACAGAAGTAAACAGAATATATTACTGTGCAGCTAAATTAATAACCGATAAAATTCTACCATAAGAACACAGGGTAGTAAGGGAAAGGAAGAAATCAAATGCAATAATGGAATTATCAAATAGAGAACATTATAAAGCAATTAACACAACAAGTGTCACTGTCGGAAGAGGGAACATATCAATAAAAATACTCAGAAAGATATATGTGATTAAAGTAATGCACAGTATTATAACAGATCAGGATTTATCATCCACTATCTCAAACAATAAACTAAAAATATCAGCACAGGCAGAAAAACTTAGAAGATACACAGATAAGTATAAAGGAAAAGTACAAAATAAGCAATTTATTCATGACTGAAAAAGTTTTATAGAGAATTGGGAAACAAGGTAAAAGGAATTGAAAGACCACCAAAAAATAAGATATAGATACATTTTGGAGAAGTATCTATGAAGATCCTGTGGAAAATAACAAATATGATAAATGGATAGAAGAAGTAAAAGAAAGGGTAAGAGATTTAAAGGTACAGGATATTAAATGAGATGAAGTAACAGCCAGGGAGATTGAAACAAAGTTAAGAAAAGCCTCTAATTGAAAAACCCTAGGGCCCAGATGCAGTACCTAACTTCTTGTTAAAAGTATTAATATCTTTGCAAGAAGATTTAGCCATGAGTAAGAACTATTTATATGCACACCCCGAACAGGCACCGACCTGGCTAATAACAGGAAAAACAATATTCTTACTTAAGAGTGAACCTGCAAGCTACCCTAAAAATTATAGACAAAGTGTCTATTGACAATGTGTAAACTATACACTGGAAATGATGTTGACAGAGTTTATAGTCATTTAGAAGAAAACTCAATTATGGCAATAGAACAAAAGGGCAATAAAAGAAAGTCATATGGAACAAAGGATCATTTATTGTTAAATAAACTCATAGTGGAGAACTGTAAAAAGGGGAAGAATCTAAGTATGGCATGGATTGACTACAAAAAAGCATTTGACAGTATCCCACATTAATGGATAAAAGAGTGTTTAAAAATGTATAAGATACACCCTACACTGATAAACTACATCACAGCAACCATGAAACAGTGGCAAACCACATTGCAGTTAAGCCATGATGAAGGGCAAATTATTATTGAAGGGATAAAAATCCAAAGGGAGATATTCCAGCGTGACTCTTTGTCACCGTTGCTCTTTTGCCTTGCCGTTAATTCATTAAGCTGTCTGCTTAACAGATTAGGTCATGGCTGTAATTTGGCTCACAGAAAGCAATAAAGTGTAAAGACTTCTCATCTTCTCATTGTCAGTGATTTAAAACTATATAGCTCATCAGATGAGGAACTGAAAACACAAATGCAAGTAGTGAAAACTCTTTAAGATGATGCAAGAATGTCATTTGGTCTTGATAATTGTGCAAAAGCAACCTTTAGAGCAGGAAAGCTGCAGCACCAAGAAATTATCAGCTTGGGACAAGAATGTGATTTAAATGAACTTGAGCAAGAGGGAGCGTATAAATACTTGGGAACTGATGAAGGTTCAACAATAAAACATGAACAAATGTGAATAAAACTTAGTAAGGAATGTCTTAGAATACTTAAATTAATCCTGAAAACAGTGTTGACATCTAGGAACAAAATTCAAGCTACAATCCAATTTGATCTTTTTGTCCTAACTTACAGTTCTAGAGTGATTGACTGGCTGCAAAAGATGCTGGATAGATTAGACAGAAAATCAAGAAGGATGCTGCATGCTCATCAAATGATTTATAAAAATCAGTGCATACAAAGATTATATATTCCCCATTCTGAAGGAGATATGGGCCACCTTGAAACTGATTACGTGTATAGATCTGCAATACTGCATGCATATCAACTGACCTCACAAGACCCAAACATAGTGAAAGTTTGGAAACATGAGAAGAATAAATCTAAGGTGACTTCCCTTTTTAGTCTAGCAGAAGCATACTGGCATCAAGGGGGAATGGAAATCAAACCAGAAGTAGATAAAAATCAGGCAGCAACTGAATGTGCCAAAAAAAACAAAAGAAAGAATATAAGGCGAAGGATCAGATGAGAAGGAAAAAAATGTAGAAAATGCATAAACATAGTTGCAAGTATGGAAAACTCCTGGAAGAACCTCGTGTTGTACAGGATCGAATGCAGGAATGGTTAAGGAGAAGTGAATTCAAACCAAGAGATGAAAGGTTAATATTGGCAGCCCAAAAAAGTGGGCTACGTACACGTTGGTTTACAAAGTCCATTGAACATGTGGAAGAAACAGACAAATGTAGGTTTTGTAAAACAGAATTGGAAACAGTTGCACACCTTGTTGCTGGTTGCGATATATTAGTGGCAGAAGGACTGCATACCGAAAGGCATAATAATGTGGCAAGACTGTTGCACTGGGGATTGTGCAAACATTATAATACTGAAGTAACTGAAAAACAATGGAAACATGAGCCACAAAGCATAATAGAAAATGGTGAACTCTACATCACATGGGATTACCCATTACCAACAGTTCAAAAGATAGATGCGAGAAAACCAGATACATGTACAAAAACAACTCTTAGACTACCTTCTAAAATACAAAATTCTCTCCCCTACACAGCATGGGTTTCATCCAGGACATAGCACATCTACTGTACTAATTTCCTTCTTAGACATAGTGAACAAAGCCTGTGACTCAGGAAACGTATCTGCACTTCTTTGGACTTATCAAAAGCATTCAGTACCATCTCTCACCCTATCCTTCTCTCCTAGCTCTCCAGTATAGGTCTGTCTTCTCAATCTCTTAACTGGTTCAAAAGCTAACTCTTCAACAGACAGCATGCTGTTAAATGGCAGAACTCCATTTCCCCTTATATTTGCAACCCTACAGGAGTACCCCAAGGCTCAGTTTTAGGCCCACTTTTGTTTAACATTTTTATTAATAACCTCTACAAAGCTATCCAGCAGGGCTCCCTAGTCCAGTACGCAGATGACTCTACTATAGTTTACTCTGCTCATAGCTGAGATTATTAAAGTAATCCACCCAGGTAGCATTTTTTACTGTGGAAAAATGGCTTCACAAAAATCACCTTTATTTAAATCCCAAAAAGACCAAACCTAAGATATTTGCTCCTAAGAGAAACTCACCTATTAATAAAGCTAACCTCAAAATCTCTCTTAGTTCTACCAAAATCGAGTTAGTAACCCACACTAACTTATTTGGGGTAATAATTGATGAAAACTTCAAATTTGATCTTCACATTCAAAACAATATAAGCAAGGGTCACAAAAAAACTCGGGTTACTCTGTAGACATAACAGGTTCCTCTCCCTCCCTTCTAAACAAACTTTAGCGCTATCTTACCTTATACCCTCACTAACTTATGATGCTCCTTTACTGACCAACTTGCAGTCTGATAACAAAGCTAGAAACATGCTATAACAAGATTGCTAAGTTCGCCACAAATAGTCACCACTCTACACACTAGTGTATTGCCCTAAAACAATTACAATGGTTACAACTCTCCCACTACCTTCTCCTCCTACAGCTCACAGCTACACATAAACTGATTTGCATGCCTCATGACTGCCCTGCACTCAGCTCCTTATTCACCCTCTACAACTCTGTTAGGCCTCTATGATCCAAATACCAATATTTTCTCCAAATTCACAAGCCCAAGCTACCTTCAGGACAGTTATTGTACTCCTGGAGTATTGTCAAAATATGGAACAACCTATCTCCTTCTGTCTGCTTACAATGCCCTTCCAACTTTAAAAATGAAAACACAATTGTCTTCTCTCCAAGTGGACAAGTAGCTGTTCAGTTACACACTTTGCCATTACTAAACTCTACCAACTGTACTCTGAAACTGTTGAATCCAGCTTTTTCTAAAATGTTTTCTCTTTACTTCCTAACAAACTTTTATATATTTTACTCCTCCTCTTGCTTCTTCTTACAACCTTGCCACTTCTCCCCCTTTGTCTTCTTTCCACTTCTTTATTTCCTCTTCCTTCTCTCGTCTCTCGCTAGTTACTGTCATTATTTACTGTTCCTCTTCTACCTCTCTCTCTCTCTTACTCTTAACTTCCTTCCTTCCTTCCCATTTTGCATTTATAAAGTAACACCCGCTATGCCTTTCTCAATATGTTATATTCATGCCAAAGCCATATGCTTTTCTTGATGCTTATTACACTCTAATCCTGAATTATTTGTATGTTACACTCTATTATATCATGTTATTTTTGTCCTTCTATACTAGGACTATTTTCATCCTTTTTGTATCATTTCTGTTTTTATGAGGTTTATGTCATGCTATGTAATTTATATTAATTTTTTTTGAAATGTGTATACATTTTTTCTTTTTTGCAACTTTATGTAATTCTTTATGTAACTCTTTTCTTACATTGGAGCTTTTCTCCCTTGGCCTCCACTGAAAATTGGCTACCCTGGCCCAGTGTACTTTCCAGGTAAAGAAATGCCGATAACTAACTAACTAAATAAATAAATAAATAAATATATTGGTCCCTGAAAAGAAGACAAAAGTAACATTGATCATTGAAATTGCTACACCCAGTGACTAGAGTGTCTTACATGCAGACAGACACAAATTCATAAAATATCAGGATTTGCAGGCAGAAATTAGAGCAATGTGGAAGAAAGACACCCAGACAGTTCCAATAGTAGTAGGAGCAATGGGTCTTATAAAAAATAATCTACAGTTGTATTTAGATGTGTTACCAATACATGTAACTCCATATGAATTGCAGAAGGAGTCATTACTAAGCACATTGCGGTTGCTGAAAAGAGCAGTTTTGGCTGACATCAAAGATTGAAACAATACTAATTTCATGAACTTTAACCACACATTCAGTTAGAAATGGGGTCCATTGCCACCATGGTATTAGAAACCCAAAAGATATGGAGAAATTAAAAAATGAAGGAGTTAAGAAGCCTAGCTTCTATAGTCTTCTATATCAGAAACTTATCCTTTATCAGTAATAAAGATTTATTGCAGTTGAACAGTTGATGTACTATGAAAGCAGAGGTGTAGCATCCCAATGTGATAAGCCTAAATCTGTCCTACATGTGGAACATGTTGTAGCACATATAGCTATATGCAGGGATATTTCCTTTCCATATAAACTGGTTTACTAACCTTAAGTATCCTACTTAATCACTTGCTCATGAGAAGAATAAGCATATGGAAAAAGATGTAAAATATTAAGAGTGCTTTCAAAATTTTGAGTGTAATGACCCTCCCCAAAAAGGATAGACCCAACTTTCCCAAAATATGCATGCAAAAACAAACTCATATCCATACTGGCTAGAGACTGAACTCTGCATTTGCTAGATTACATGGTGATTTAGCTGCACATTGTTTAAGTTTTTATGTAAGATTATTACAATAACCTCTGTTATATGCCTTCTGGTCCAGGTTCTAACCCAAACAGGGTCATTGTACTAGTGTATTTACCAGTTTAAAAATGTAAAAATAAATAATAAAGTATCACTGTTGAACATTGTACTGAGTCTATGATGGTACAGATCTACTTTTAAATTGCATCACCCACAACACATTTTCCTGAGAAGAAAATAACAGATACTGAAAATTCCGAGGGGACGATTTTTTCGGAAATAGGTCCCTTTCTCCACTGAAGTGCAATCCTGGAGTTGGTATATGTAGTTAAGAGGGAGGATTTTATGTAGTCCAGTGTGGTTACGTTAAGTTTTGGGCAAGTGTTTACTTTTCTTGAGAAAAATTGGCCCTTTGGGATTTTCGGTATTCGTTATTTTCCTTTCGGGAAAATAACATTTGATATTGTGGGTGTTGAGATATAAAAGTAGATCCACTGGTACTACACACAATAGGCTCATAGAGGCAAGGAATGTGCTATGCAAAGGTAAGGCACATTCCTTCCCACTGCACAGTTGTCATTTTCAAAGAAAAATATTACCATCAGCACTACTACTCTCTAAAGCACTGATTATGTTTTGCATGGGTATACAAAGACCACACATTGGGTACATTTTGTAGCTAACTCCATGACTAATGTTTGGAGTGCAATATATATATATATATATATATATATATATATATATATATATATATATATATATATATATATATATATATATATATATATATATATATACATATATATATATATAAAATTTCCTCAAAAGACATCTCCATTGAATGGCTGTTCATTGATCACTACCCACCAAACAACCATTCCGCGAACTTTACAGTTATCAAACTTCTTTCCTAGGGAAAGAAACAATTTGGCCAACAGAGCAACAATAATAAGAATTACTTAATTTTACACTCATGAAAGTGGGGCTGCACCCCCATACCACCCACTTATATATACCAACTCCGAGATTGTAATACAGTGGGGAAAAGGACTAATTCACGATGCTGGACTCCTTATTACTTTCCCATGAAAAACTTTGATGTAGTGATTGTTCGCTGAATGCAGCATTTGATGTAGTCTTGTAGATGAAGAGGGATTCAATGGAGATGTCTTTTGAGGAAATATAGACCCGTATATGTGTGTGTGTGTGTGTGTGTGTGTGTGTGTGTGTGTGTGTGTGTGTGTGTGTGTGTCTGTGTGTATATTTATATATATATATATATATATATATATATATATATATATATATATATATATATATCTACACATATATATATATATATATATATATATATATATATATATATATATTATGTATATATATATATATTTATATATATATATATATATATATATATATATATATATATATATATATATATATATATATAATTTATATATATATATATATATATATATATATATATATATATATCTATATATATATATACATATATATCTATATATCTATATATATATATATATATATATATATATATATATATATATAGATATAGATATATATATAGATATAGATATAGATATATATATATATATATATATATATATATATATATATATATATATATATATATATATATATATATATATATATATATATATATATATATATATATATATATATAGATGTGTATATATATATATATATATATATATATATATATATATATATATATATATCTATAGGGATCTACTTTAAAACACCGACACCTGAAACACCGACGACGAGAACACTGAAACCGGAAGATCGACAACTGAGATGACCGACAGTTTAAAAGCACGAAACTTCACATGCCACAATCTCAACAATCAACAAAACAAAACAAATACCTTTTCCGAAAAACACACACACAACACAAGCACAACAAAAACCTTACAAACCTACACTAAACCTTACATACACAACTATATATGCACTAACCTTAACCCAAACCCTAACCCTAAGGTCTGTCACTATCGCACACTCATCTAACCCGCACCCTAACCCTAACTCACTTAAACCGCCCTTAACCCTAAAGTCTGTCACTATCGCACACTTACCTTACCCGCACCCTAACCCTAACTCACTTAACCCGCCCCTAACCCTAAAGTCTGTCACTATCCCACACTTACCTTAACATGTCAGTGTTCTCAGCGTCGGGCTTTTAAACTGTCGGTCACCTCGGTTGTCGATCTTCCGGTCTCGGTGTTCTGATCGTCGGTGTTTTGCGTGTCAGTGTTTTCAAGTAGACCAGATATAGATATATGGATATAGATATTCTGAAAGTACTGTGCTATTTACAGGTGTGAAAAAAAATTAAATTAATATAGTCAGTATTCACAGTGCTGACATAAATTCAAAGGTAATGTATACCATCTTCAGATTCATAATAATGACGTGTGATGATGTCATTAAGTGTAATGAGGGATTTCAGTGCAAGGAATGTATTTACTGGAAACATATGACTCAGCCTCAAAGGCTCAAAAATTAGCTATCAGGTTGCCTTTGCCAAATAAATCAGCACCCCATAACTGATATCACAGTACAATAGTAAACGTACAAGAAAAGTGTTATCATTACAAGAATAGTGTTACCATCACTGGTAGTACGCACTAATGCACTGAAAAACATTCAGGTTTTTTTATATGGCTGAATGTAGTTATACATCGGTATAGACAGAAAATAACAGAAAATTTCAGCTTTTATATCATGGGAAAATGTAAAAAACATTTCTTTAAATATTTAAGAATAGAATATATTCATCCAAAAAGTTATGTTGGGCCATTGTACTGTTACAAACAAAAAGTCTATTGTCAGTGGCATATCTATAGTCCATCCATATTATTTTCAGGTATGAATGAACATTTTAAACTCAAAGCATTTTCCATAACTCCATGCATTGAGAAGTTACTGTCAAAAGCATTTGTGAGAGCATAAAGTGTTAGATTAAGCATTTTATTTCTTTTTCATGTTATTGATGAGTTGCAGTAACTATTGCATTTCTTTCTTTTATACTTAGCTATTTATTGACAGATCATCTTTAACAGTATGATGATGCCAGCTTTAATCAACTGCCTTATATTCTTTTACATAGTAAGAATATTTGGTCATTCTGCTTCAGTTTCATTAGGGCATATTGAGAAACATATATTGGTGTAAGCTAGACTATCAGGTTTAAATACCAAAACATTTTTACACACAGTATAGTTCTTATATAGTATTCCCTTTCTTCACTTTTCCTTTTTTTTGTTTTTGTGGCATCTGTCATTGGTTTCCATTCATCCATACATACATCCACGACCCCCTTTCCCATTTTTTTGCACATGGGGTCAAGGTGTTACTTCAATAGTGACAATCATCTCTACCCAAGGTTTACACAGGCAGGTGGCTAGTCTGCCACTGATATGTTACCATGATATGTACATACTATATTTAAAACAGTATCAGACTTATTCAATCAAATTATAACAAAAATGTAAACACTGAATCTATTCTAGTGTACAGTAAGGGAAGGTATAATTTAATGTTATTAAGAACAATGAAGGGGAAATCGATATCAACATTATACTTAAGTAATGCCGTATGGGAACATTTGAAAAAAAAACATTGATGAATCTGCATGTCAAGTGTTTTCTTGCTGTCATACTGCTGCAGTTATATCTTTAAATGTTAAAGCTGTTTAATTCAGTAGAATGTCTCATTGGAAATGCAGAGAACAGACTTTAGCGTTGGGTATTCTATTTTGATGTGACTTGGCCTACTTCCTGTATGTCACTATTGCAAAACATTTCAATATTTGTAGCTAATAAAGACAGACATATCTAACTTATAGAGCTCTTACCGTTCTTTCATATGATTTGTGCCACATTGTATTCTTAATGATTGTTTTTAGTAGTGTATTAAATTATTTTTTGCTTGTAACTTTCAACATTTTTAGTAAGTTATACACTGAACAGTTTATTTTGCAATGTTATACATTAGAATAAGAAAAACAGACAACAGGATACAGGAAAACATACAGAACCTGGTTACTTTATAAAATCAAATCATGGACATTTTGGGGGTATTTATAATAGTAGCTCTATTCCTTAAAGCTGTGACACATGTAATTAGCTTGAGAAATGACTGGCGCATATGATTTACATTGATTGGATTAATAATGTGATTAGTTTATTTAGTGTTTGGGACAGCAACATTTTGTTGCTCCCTCATTTGTACAAATGGACCTTAATGTCTGTGCCTTCTCAGATTTTAGAAGTTTGCTGTTGCCAGTGATAAGACATGTGTTTGTTTTGTAAACATTAGACCTAATTAAATGCATCTTTTATTCAGACTTACCCATCTCTCTCTCTCTGTTACTCTTATTTTTCTCAACAGGATAGCGACTTTTGCCTCCTTTATACGGTCTTGTAAAGGTTACATATAATTTTGTTGTAACAACATTTAAGCAATGTATAACATCAGACAACTGATAGCAAAGAGCTGACATATGACTAATATGGTCTGGTTACAAGTTCAAAGCATGAATGGCCAAAAAAGCTACACATGCAAAAACCTGGTTTACACACACTCAAATGTTTTACATTTCAATTATATACTATATTAAAATAAGCAAACAAGCAAACAAAAAAGCTTATTACCTTTTAAAATAATGCCAGTGTATTATGGAACTACTGTTCTTTTTGTCTTTTTCTCTATAAATGGAGTGTCATGGTGCATTGCCAATGTGTCGTGCATGTGCATATCAGTGTGAGTGATGATGCATGCAGACTGCATTGGTTTTACTCTAAAAGAAGGCTAGCAGTAAATATGGAGTATACATGTGTTTACCTCTGGATGCTCATTCTCATTGTCAGCAACATCTTTTTTTATAGCAGATGTCTTTTTTAGTCTCTAATAAGAAGAGAAATATGACTAAGCGTGTCAACCCATGAGCTTTGTAAACATGAAATGAGATAAGATTCCATCATTATCATAGTTCTGATGATATTACTATGAGTTCATGCTAGAGTTCTAGACAACCAGCAAGAGGAAGGCTGATGGCATAGGTCATATGCTCTGGGCTGACATGTGCACATAGATTTGGTCAGTGCTAGAAGAAGTGTATCCAGCGTTCCCTGTCAATAAATATGACAGTTAGATGTACTTTGATAATTATGTATGGCTTCTAATCTACTTATATAATGAATAAAAAGAAAATGTAGCTCACCATTTATTTTTAGGGTAAACAAGTCATCTGTATGGGGTATACCAGTCTTCTTGATGGCTTAATGTGTTAAGTCAGGTGTTTTAGCTTCATCTCATATTCAAAGGGCATATTTAGATGAAATGGTGATCCTCCAAACTGCTTGTAGATTTCATGATGTGTGAGTATTACCTTTGCTGGGTTGGTACCCCATGCAGGATTAGCTTTCCTGCCATGTTTTTCCTGAGTTCAAGAATAGGATGTAGCTCACCTATAACCCTGGGGTGGATTAAGCAGGTAAACTGAGAATGAATGAATGAATGAATGAATGAATGAATGAATGAATGAATGAATGAATTTGGAAGAAACATGGCTCTCTCCTGTGGTAGTGATTTTCTTGAAAGATAGTGTCCCTTTTTTATTCAACTGTTTTTGTGAACATCATTATAAAATATTCCAAGTCTCTCTGGTGATGTAGAATAGCATTTGCCTATGATTCTAATGGCCAAAAAGAGTTTAGAGACCTGTTTGGCTGAAGTACTGAGCAGAGATTGACTTGCTGGATTGGCTTGGTTGGGTGACTGTCAGCTTGTCTACCTCAGGGAGAAAGTGTAAGCTTTTTACGACATTATGCTTCTCTTCCTCAGAGACTAGAAAGCTGCATCAGTGCCTTACCTGTGCACATTAAGTGTGTGCACTGAAGGAGAGGGTTGATATGAATAAACATTATAAGGGAATACTGAGGCATGAGCTTATATCATTATATTCCTGTGCCTTTTGTAAAGTTAGGGCATATACAAATGTATGAGGTTATGAGGGATGATACTGTGCTGTGATGTCTCTATGTCATCGTAGACCCACGTAAAAATCTGGGAGGTAAGGTGGAAGGAGAGAAAGTAGTAGCAGTTAATCATCATACTGGTTAAGAGGACCAAAAGCTATATATTCCGAGGGTTCATTTAGTTCAGTACAAGTAGTTTTAAAATGGGTTTATGCAAGTTTGGTTTTCTTGTTCATATGATTGCTTTATTATGTACTAACTTTTTGTGCAGTTTTATGTCATGAAACTGTCTTTCTTACTGTTATCATACTCCAAAGCAGTTTTGCAAGATATTTCCTGAAGATGTTGGGAACTTAAATCCCTAATCACTGAATGTTGATAAGTCAGTTAATTTAATGAGACTTATTTTGAAAGTAATACATTTTGATTATAGCATAGTACATGTATACCGTTTAAGGCAGTATATTTTGATTGTAGTTTAGTACATACATACTTTAGTCATTGACTTACATGTAAAATGATTGCTAAAGGCAGTTTTTATATTATATCAAGTAAGCATTTTTTAAAATATTACTTACTTTTTTCATTTTTAGGATACATTTGTGCTCCAGGTCTCAGCCGTTGATCCTGACAAGGGAATAAATGATAAAATAAATTACAGCATTTCGGGTAAGATTTTTTACCTTACTAATTATTCAACCATTTACTGAACATAGACTCTGAAGCTATAAGATGCATCACAATAAGTTGTACCAAACATTATATAACATTTTTTATTACTGATGTTATGAATCCATGTAGCTGTATATTATAATATAGTTATGGTAATTTTATTTCACTTTGTGTCTCCACCTCAAAGTTAGGAAGACATGGCTTTGTTGTGGCTGGATGCACTCCCTAATGTTGGTATGCAAATGGTACTTCATATGGAAAACATGAGTTGTACATTTCTTGGCTTCTACCCCTTTTACCCTGAATAAATAAAACAAGTAAGCCAGTTTCATCCAGTTTTAATCTACTGTCAGAAAAAAAAAAAGCATACTGTATTTGCATATTGGATATAGCATCAGGGCATTATACTTAATATTATGCCATTGAGCCAGTGAGTAAACTCATATTTATGTAACAGTTGCAATAAAATAGGTTCTTTTCATTGTAAAAAAAAGCATGCCATGCTAGTTCTTTGGTACTAAAAGGTGGGAAATTTGTTCAGCTGTTGAATTATTGGTGTGGTTGTAATTTGAGGAACTATGCTATGACTTCATGTTATTAAGGAGCTATCTCAATCATTGTGAAGATGTCATAGTTGAAGTGGCCATTGTCACACTGACCTTGTATGGCACTAGGAAATGGCTAATCCATGAAGTTGCCCCAGTGGTCTTGGCTATATGTGCTGAAGTAGCATGGAAATTTAAAATCCTTAATGGTTACTGGGGGGGGGGTTATATTAGAACAATGGATAATTAAAATGTTGAATGGTCTAAAGAGCGAAAATGCCAGACCTCAAAGTGTTTTTTGTGAGATCGCAGTACAGTGAAGATCAGAATATTTGCTCTTTCCTCACTGTAGTGCGATCTCGGAGTTGGTATATATATTTAGCGGGGTCTGTGGGGGGCACAGCCCCCACAATAACTAGTTTGAGGTCCAGCATTTTCGCTCTTTAGAGCGTTCAACATTTTAATTATAATATCGACCCTTACTGGGAAAACTAGTGTCCCAATTATTTCGATATCAAGCTTCTCCCTACTCATGCAGTCTCAGGTCCAATAGCAAAATATAAGCATCTAATAAGAGGAGTAGTCTGAGAAAGACAATAAAAACACTGGCATGTTAAGTACATGATTTGAAATTCCATGATAATTGAAGTTTACATAACTGGCAGCTATGCATTTGCACATTTCACTGGAAGTCCTTTATGTGGCTCCCTATTGAAACATGCAGAAAAAAAAGACTGAAACTGTAGGAGAAGAGCTAATCTCAAACACCGTCCCTTCTCTTTTAAACATCTTTTTTTTTGCAATGGAGGAAGTCCCACTGCTCTCCCCCTAAACTTATATATACTAACTCCAAGACTGTCATACCCCAGAGAAAACGGATCATTCCAGGAAATGGCAATTTTAGACTAAATATATGTAAGTCTATTTTCTGGAAATTCAGTTGCTTTCCAGTATTGAGAGTAATAAAATAATACAGTGTGTGATGTCCCCAATTTGGGCCCATAAACAAGGAGTGTGAATGTTCATCACTGACACTAGAGAAGGATGTTCACTCGGAATACAAATGGATACAGTCAGTATTTTCAGATGCAGACCACTCTGCATCAAGCACAATTTCACTTAAGAGCACACAAAGAACACGGTCAGCTTGGGGTCTGAATTTTTTTGTATCTGTCTCCCTCCAGGGCCCCAGTAAGTCTCCCCACTAGCACAGCTTTTGGATTACGATCATAGAGAAGTCAGTAAGGGATGAGAGCTAGAAAAGCATAGTTCCACAAAGGGAAGATCATGTAAAATTACTCTGAGTTATTCTATATGGTAATGAAAGCTACAGGAAAAAAGAAGAATTGTGGATTTGGTCTGCCTTGATTTGAGAGAGTCACTTAATATATTACTTTTGAAAGTCTAGTAAGCAAACTAGATAGCGATGGTGTGAATCCCAAATTGCCAAGCAGGCAGTTCAGTTGGAAGTACAGTGTTTAATACAAGTTCTTCTTATTTTCATTTGATTTTCAACAAGTTAGAAAGGAAGAAAAGCATTTGTACACAAGCAGTAAATGGTTATAGTATAGCTAGTATATAACACTGGGAGAAAATAGTTCTGATAAATCTAGAAAAATAGTACTACATTACATCCTGTAGAAAGAAAAGCTAAGTAATGTATGCAGTAAAAAAAGTAACATTGATAATGTATACAAAGTTAAAAAGTAAACAGGGAACACAAGAACAAACAATGAGAGGGCATATTTTGTGATATTTAATGTCGGGTTTTACTCATCTATGAACCCATGTATCTGGACAAAGCTGTTATCTTAAAAGATGACGTTTAACATTTTTGCTAAGCAGATTTACTGCTTCTTAAAGTACATTTTGCTTGTATTTTGTACTGTTTTCCCAGTTCATGATGCGGGCTAGAATGAAAATATACATGTCATTATTCCCTCTATGTGAAAATGATATGCTGTGTTTTCTTTATTTGCTTATCAAATAATGAATGTGAAGCCATGCTTTGTAGAACTTTATACATGAGGATGAAAAAAATGAGAAACAATCTACATTCTGCAACATTAGGGAGATATAATTTCTAAAATTCCCACCTATAAAAAAAAAACTAATCATGAAGGCTAAGCTTCATGCATATGGCAAAACTGAATAACATTTATTTTCAGTTGTAACAATATATATTTTTGATTCTCATATTTTAGGAGCAAAATTATTTGAAACACCACTCATTTATAATTCATGTGCTTGCACCTCATGCATTCAGTTTTATGACTAAGAATATCAGGAAGTCTCTTTATTAAAGACTCCCAAATGGCAAGCCACAGGCATATGCCTGCTGTCATTTCTTATAAGAACAGTGATGACTTTTTAATGTTGATAGTACAAAGTTGCGATTGATGACAGTCAAATTCTGAAAGTAAACCAAGTAGAAAATTTTGATTTTTAAACGCTATTTATGTAAAAACAGGCATAAACCTCTACTAGCCAAGAAGATAAGGTCTTAGGTTATTTGGCTCCACAGCATGTATAAGGTGGATTCCTATGATCCTGGAGAATGAGGTTCAGTTAGTGGCCCAGCAATGGAAGAGCTGACAAGGGGATGAAGAAGAATGATGAAGGCTGTGCCCACTCACCTCCATCTGAAGGGGAAGGTTAAGATATCTGATACAGGTGCAACATCTATCTATTTGTGTAGGATCATTTCCTGCAGGAATATATTACTCCTGATGCTAGATATAACATAGAGCCATAGCTAATCACATCTATACAAAAGCAACAACTCGTAGAAGTAAGTGCATATAGCACTGTGTATCACAAACTTAAAACATCATCACAAGAGTGTACAAATTGATGAAAGCTGATATCTGCTGTTTATTTACCTTCAGTGGCACCAGCAGTATGCTTCAGAAGCATGCAGTAAACAATCTGCCATGCATGTAATTTTAAGCCAACTTATTGGAACATAGTTGATAGAGCAAGGCATTGAGTTCAGAAGGAAGATGTGTCAGAGTAAAAAATGGAGGCTGAGTCTGGTGTTGAGTTTGTAACTGCAAGGGATGTCCATACATGTACCTCACAAGGCATCTGCAGCAGCTGGAAAGGCCACAGAAGTACCTTACAAAGAGGATTACTGGCCTCAAACAAATGCCCTACACTGACCGCCTCAAAAAGCTCCAGCTTTACTCTGTAGCATACCGCCTACTCCGAGATGATCTCTGCCTAACATATAAAGCTGTGTAAAACCCAGAGCTGTTGGACATGCTACACCTAAAGAAATCCCAATCCCTCCAAGCTACATGCTCTAGAGACCTAAACCTTGTCACCACAATAAACAGGACACACTGGAGGGATAGATTCCTGTCCCAGAGACTTCCTATACTCTGGAATAAGCTACTCATCTTTGTCAATCAAAGTTCTTCATTAGCACTCTACAAGAAAAATCTTGATGAGTGGATGAGAAATAGGAAATACACCCCGGGGATCACTTCTGTGTCTCTACTGGACAGTGGCATAGGAAAATAACTTTCTTGGGTGGCATAAGCTATGGAACCTTGCTGGATAGGCTTACGTAGGCCCTTGGGCCGATAGCCTAGTACCTACCTATGAACCTATGAACCTATGATAAAAGTGGGCAATATATTTTATGGCATTTGTCAAGAGGCATTGTCTGGTTTACAACTTTAGACAGATCTTGCAAAACAAAGAGTTACGATGACGCATGCAATACAACAAGGTCATGCTGTACCTTGCATGGCCTGGTGGTGCTGTTTATCAGATACAAGCTACTCTGTTAATAGTGCAATAAAGGCAGGACACATTTGCCATCACATGCACATGTGGGGAGGCTCAAAGTGACAGGAGCTGGCACTGAAAATTGTGGGGTGGTAATTATATATTATATATATATAGAGAGAGAGATACATATATAGATATATCTATCTATCTATATCTATATATATATATATATATATATATATATATATATATATATATATATATATATGTGTGTGTGTGTGTGTGTGTGTGTGTGTTTATTTTGTGATGTCAAAGTTGATAAGGGGAGTATAGGGGTGTAACCCCCCCACATGATAGGGGGTACAGGGGATGTTTTGTTTGTTTTAGTTTTGCATGTGCTGAGTTTTATACTCAGTACATTTGTACTAGAGTGTCAATGAATTTAGATCTGTTGTCAATGATCTGAACACATATAACTGTGTATATGTATATATATATATATATATATATATATATATATATATATATATATATATATATATATAAAGGCATACCCACTTTGAGCATCACTCACTGTCACACTTGTGGTGTTGGGTGAAGTTCCAAGTTCCATGCCAATATCAAGCTCTAAGAATCTTGTCCATATACTTAAGTGATGTCTGTGTAAGTGGACCCCCAACCATGTCCTGTTCCATGGAAGGCTAGTTATCTTGTTGTGTGCATGATAGATCATAATGTGACCCTACAAATAACTTAATTTATTAATCTGTTATGACCACTAGCAGCATTTATATCCCCCCCAAAAATATCCCACCATACATGTTCACAGAAGAACTGGTTAGGAGAATCTGCTGCTTGTGTTCACATCAGACCTGCATCGTGATTTCATTATGTGCCTTTGTTCTCCTTTTGTTTTCATACCTTTGGAGCCATTCTGGTCAGTAACTGTATGAAGATGTTGAGCAGTGATATTTGTTACACCCGCATTACAGTGCCCCACCTCTGAGGCCACACTGGGTACAGTCTGAGCAACACCTGACCCAAGCAGAATCACAAGCCACCTCAGCAGATCACTGCCACAGGGCAACTGTCTATAGCTAGTCATAGGTGTGTCTCCACCAGTCCTCGGTTTCAAGTACATACCTGTGAAATGTGCCCAGCTAATGGATGCCAGTGCATCTTTACGTTTCTGGAGTAGAATCATATGTAAAGCCTCACTCACTCATTTTCATGGCATTTCTTTCTTGTGTATCTGTCTTCCTCCCTCCCCAAGACAAACAGTTTCAAACAAACAAGAGGCGTGTTAACAGCATGGTCACTATTTACAGGTATGTGCTCCCTGACCTCTGTAAGTTTTCAGGAGAAGAAGAGGTTGAGTTTTACTACAAGTTGCCCCTGACTATATCACTTGTAAACTCCATGATGAACTCCAAATCACAGTATGAAAAACCACCCCCCCCCGGCCTAGCATTGCATGTTGCATATTTTGAATGCTTTAGGCTAGAAAGTAATTTAATTTGAGTCTCCCTCCCGCATGCCCAAAAAAGGAGAGACGCATTTTAAAAAGTGATTCCCTCGACATCAGAGATCAACACATTTTGATAAGCAATTTCCCCTCACTGAGAGGCAATTTTGAAAAGCAGCCCTCCACAAATCAGCAGTGACACATTTTGAAAAGCAATTATCTCATGCCCCTGAAGCAGAGATACACATTCTGCCAAACAATTCCCCCTAATAGAGCAGACATACACATTTTAGAAAGCAACCCTCTCCTTCATTTATATGGTATGTATCCTCTACCGCCTTTAAGGATACAGAAGAGCACTGTGGCAGTCCGACTTAAAGCCTACTAACAAACCCTGCTGTGGCCTCCCAGCCATAATTAGTAGTCAGATGTAGACCAACCTGCCTGCACAGCAACTACAACAAAAGAGAACAGTAGACGTTTTACCCACATGTTCTGTCATGTTGTCCCTGGACACTGACCGTAGCAGCTGTAGATAAATGCAACTTCTGCTGCTCTCGATAAACTCAAAAGTCCTTTGCTTCCCTGTTACTAATGTCCTTAGTGTGATGAAGACTGCCATGGCTGCAGCTGTATTTATCATATAATTTTAAGGCTGTTAGCACAGCAGTTGGACTAATAAGCAAATCTATGGTAACTGTTTTGTAACCACACAATTTACACACTACATGCTGACCAATGTTATATCAGGAAGCTTGTACCTGACTGTGTACTGTCTACAAAGATGCTTTTTTATCAGCATTATTTAACACATTTCTGGTAATATAATAAAGTTTGTGACCTAAACTTCATGAGTACAAGTTTTGAGTGCTTGCATGTGCTTCAGATCTATGTAATCATAGATTAAGACATTGGAGTAGATTTGATCAATATTGCTTTATAAAGTAGCACATTGATACTATAAAGGAAGCCTTGTTAGTATGTTCCCAAACTGTATGTCCCGACAAGCACATGTAAGTTTTACCACTGCATCCCAGAGTCATCTTATATTTTAATCAAGTTTTTAAAACTGTCATATATATTTTTTTTCAATAAAGACAGCCATGATTTCCTCTGAAGATGTTAACTTGTAGCAATGCTGGTTTTAAGGAGACTGCCAACCACTCACCCATCACCTTACATAATCACTGTACAGGAAAAAACATATATTTCTTTTTGCAGATTGTAAACACAGTTTTGTATATTGGTGATTGTTACAGCCCCCTTTCTCTTTAATGCATGAATGTTTACATCTGTGTGAGTGTGCTGCAAAGCAGTTTGTGGGTAGATAATCAATCTGCAATGACTGTATTGAGAAGACACATATATTTTCCTGTACCTGTGATATGGAGGGATATTGATAAAACATAATGGTGCAAACAACATATATAAACCCATTCACAGCTGTGATGACCCTCCACTTGACCAGTAATCAAGGAGCCTCAATTCTACCAGTGGCAACAGTGGGGGGACAGTCACTGAGAGGATGACAAGTACACACATAGTATATCCAGATGTAGCTCTCTGCATCAAGTGTAATTTCCCTTAAGAGCACACAGAGACCACAGTCAGTTAGGGGCTGGTTTCTCCCTCTATCTCCAGATCCCCAATAAGACTCCCCACTGGCACAGCTATAGAGTTGAATCCTTAGCCAGGGTTCTAAGACAAGTCCTCCAACACTCTCTCTGTCCAACCAGTCCTTTGTGTCCCTGCCCACATAGCTCACACACACACACACACACACACACACACACACACACACACACACACACACACACACACACACACACACACACACACACACGTGTGTGCTTTGAGATTTTGATTTGCACACACAGACACACCCACACATGCACACATACACACACACACACACACACACACACACACACACACACACACACACACACACACACACACACACACACACACACACTGATGTAAAACATGTTACTCTATCAACTTTCTAAGTTTGTAAGACCAAAATTAAAAAATTTTCCCTTTTTGGGGCCTTAGTCCCACTTCTATTCGTGGCTTTGTCCAGATTTCTAACTCTAAGAGGTTGAGAGGTATGGCAGTTTGACCAAGAACAAGGCTGTTAAAAGTGGCCCACACAGTGTCACCAAATAAACTCAAGTATCTCTACACATATCAGCCAAAATGAAAGGTATAAATATATTTAATAATAAATAATAAGAGAACAAGACAATATTAAATATATATTCACAGTGACATTAGAGTTCAAAACCACAGGAAATATTTAAAACAAAATTGCAGGACAGTTTCAAATAAAGGAAAATATCTAAACTAGGCTTCACTATATTCCTGACTCTATCTAAGAGAGTTATACTGTTCCCTAGAAACTTACTTCATTCGAGCAAGGCAGATGTGGTAAATGGATCTTGTAGTTGTTGTCAGGTCCAAGCTAGAATGCAGAATGCTCTGTCTCTCCAAGAGACTTCTCAAAATAATATCTGAAATATTGCTGCTGGGATAGCTTGCAGCATGACATCACTACTTCTCATCTAACTTCTACTAGTTCCCATGTGAAACCCCCCATTGCTAGAAGCTGACAACATTTAGCATCTACCTGTAAAAATATACAGACAAGAGCTTTTCCTCAGCACTTTGGCAGATGCTTGAAGTCATAAAATAATTGAATTCCTTCATGCTTCAAAAGTAGCAATTAGTATACTCTGACAATACAGAAAGCTTCCTAGCACAGACTTTGTCTCTAGCTGCATTGAAACAATTTCATGACCTAGCCTATAGACATTTAATTTCAGATATTTTTGTAAAGTTTACTAGACTGAGGTTAACCTCCTGCACCTCAGTTTTTACTGTTAAAATATCTACATTTAAACAGTTACAGTAGTGCATGTACATTTCTGTTCTGTTCCAGTAGGGCACACTGTAGTTACATTTCAAACAGCACTCTACAAATACCCTTTTCAGCACACACGTCTGTACAAGCATTTTGATATACACATGACACACAGTTCTAATACATTTGTAACACAAGTATCTTGTATAAATCGTTTCTGTGTTCACCAATGACTTATAATTATTAAAAAAATTTCAACTAGCTGAGCTGGCACTATCTCCTTTCATCACACTTCTTTCCCCCTTTGAATACTCAAGCTAGTTTTTCAAGTGACCGTTGAGAAACGTTGCTTGAGAGGAATGAGGCTGTCTGGGAATACATTACCCCATTCCCTGTCTTGAGATCCCATCTGCATTGGCATTGCTAAACCCACTTCTGTGCTGCACTGTCATATCATATGCCTGCAACCCTAGCCTCCACCTTAGTAACTTGGCCTTTTGCTGGCTGGCTCGCTGTAGCCATGTTAAGGGATTGTGGTCTGTAACTACAGTGAATTTCCTTCCATGCAGATAAGGCTGAAGTTTCTGCATTTTACACTCCATGGGTAGACATTCCTTTTCCACAGCTACATAGTATTCCTCCTTGGGTCAGGGCTTATGGCTGACATATACCACTGGGTGCTCTTCTCCCTCTGAGGAAACCTGGATGAGTACAGCCCCCACCCCATTATTTGAAGCATCCAACTGCATAACAAATTATTTGCTGTAGTCTGGACTGGCTAACAAAGCTCCTTTAAGCTTCTGGAATGCCTGCTCATATGCTGAGGTCCATACTACCTTATCTGGCCTGTATTTCCTTGTCAGTTCTCTGAGAGGAGTAGCTATGGTATTATAATTGGGCACAAACTTTCTGTAGTACCCTGCTTTCCCTAAAAATTCCTTTACATATTTTTTGTTAACGGGCATGTCATGCCTGAATGGCTTCCACTTTGGCAGGTTCTGGTTTGATCTTACCACTCCCCACTCTATGTTCCAGATAGGAGACCTCTGGCATACCCAACTGACACACTTACTGGGCTTAATGGTCAAACATGGCCTCTGTAGTCTGCCCAACACCTCCCTGACATGCTGAAGGTGCTCTTGCCAGGAATGGCTGTAGATGGCAATACCATCTAGGTAAGCAAGGGCAAAAATCTCCTGCTCCTGCTATGATACAGTCTACAATCCTCTAGAAAGTTGCTAGGGCATTTTTCATCCCAAAGGGCATCTTTGTGAACTCATACAAGCTGAAAGGAGTCACAAAGGCTGACCTCTCTCTAGCATTGGGAGACAAGGGCATCTGCCAGTAGCCCTTGGTAAGATCAATAGTGCTACGTTACTTAGATTCACCCAGCTGCTCTAGACCCTCATCTGTCCTAGGCATGGGGTAAGCATCTGACTCTGCATGACTATTTATGTTCCTGTAATCCACATATGGTGCTGCCATCCTTCATTGTTACCAGCATGACTGGAGAGGCCCAGTGACTGCTGGATTCCTGGATTACCCCCAATTCCAACGTTTCCTGTATCTCCTCCCTCAGAGACTGTTTGAGTCTCTCTCAGACACCCTATAAGGGGCATGCTTGATAGGCCATTGGGGTCCTGTATCCACATGGTGCTGTACCAGGTGTGTACACCCTGGTTTCCTATTGAACATGCCCCCAAACTCCTGTAACACTGCTCGGATTTCTCGAATGTGGGTAGGGGATAGCTGCTGGGACATTGCTACCCCTTCCACTGAGGTATCATTCGAAGCCACACTGAGGAGATCAGTCACCAGATCCCCCTCAGAATCCTTCTGCAATCCACTGCAAATGCTCAATACAAGGGCTTCTCAATCATAGTAAGCTTTCATCATAAGAACATTTTACAGTTTATGCCCCTGCCTCCTACCTAACAGTTCTACCATGTAGTTAACATCACTGACCTTCCTTACCATTTTGAAGGGTCCCTCCCAAGCTGCCTGTAGCTTGTTGTGTCTGACAGGAATGAGAACCATAACCTGCTGTCCCACAGCATAATCTCAAGTTCGAGCATTCCTGTCATACCAGACTTTCTTCTGCTGTTGTGTTTCTGCCAGATGTTCTTCATGTTTCACTGTTGCAGTCTTTACATTTGGGTAATCCTGCTGGCAGGTTGCCCTCAGCCAGCCTGAATTCCAATGTCTTGGGGCCTGCGTTGGCTGCCGTCACCCCTTCCCTGATGTCAGGTCATCAGGGGTATAAAGAAAGCAGCCAGCGCTATTTTCTTCAGTCTTTCTTGCCACGCGGTGCCCGAAGCAAAAGCAGTTCGCAAGTGCCGGTCGGCCGAATCCTGAAATTTTCGTGCTTGAGTTTCAGAACCGAAGTCTTCAATAAAGCTAAGTAGCCCATTGGGGAAACTTTTTTCTTGCTCCAGACTGATGTCAGAAAATGTTAATAAATGTATTACTTGTGGAAAGCAAATACCTCATAAGGATTTTCATTCTTACTGTATTCCTTGCCTAGGCCCTGATCCCAACATTTCTGGTTGTCGGTTTTGTGCTAGATTTAACCAATGCACTATTAAGTGTCGGTATAATTTTGCTTTAAAGTATTTTGGTATCCGGTTTAATTACCCTAAAATGTCATTGGATAGCCATCCGACTACCGGAGTTTACAAAAAACGCAAAGAAAAGGATAGAGAAAAACAACCGAGGCCCAAAACCGACGACGAAGGTTCTCCTAAGCCAGTCGCCAGTTCACCGGTTCTCAGCCCCTGACACCCGCTATTTTAGAGTCGCAGGCCACTACCGACTCCCACGTGGAGTCAACCATGCTGCTGGATACTCAAAGTATTGTAGCCTTAGACGCTAATCCCTTAGATGGGTCCGGAGCCACTGAGCAGGTACCGGCTTTTGAGGGTGTATTCAGACCACAACATCTTTACATTAAAACGACTTCAACTTCAAAGACAAAGACTAAAGCTGCTTCTAAAGCAAAGAAACAAACTCATGAGCCACGTGTACAGGCTTCTATGCCCAAAAAACAGATGATCAAGATGGCCGAAGACCTGATTACCTTGATCAGGGGTTCCCATCCCCCCTCCTGATAAGAGGCCTAGGCAAGACACTGACTATGAATCTTCAGATCAGGTTTCTATTTCTTCTGATTCCTGTTCTGATCAGGGATATTCTTTACCCCCCTATGAGGATTATTCCTTTGGGGAAACCTTGGATATCATGAGGAAGCATTTTCACTGGGAAAGCCAAGATTTTTCAGAATCTAAAAAGAGGCTCAGGGATTTTCTTTTACTACCACAGCACAGGCCTCTAGCCATTCCCCCTGTGTTAGACATTGTAGATGATGTGTTTTCGGAGTCTACTTTGACCCGATTCCTTACCTCCAACTCCTGTTAAGCCTGACAGATATTACAGGGTTCCTGACTCACACAAATTTATTTTTAAAAATCCTGCTGCTGACCCAGAAACTATTTCACAGGGTCCCAAGGGAGTTAAGGCCTCTACAGCAAAAAACCCAACCCCCTCTGACAGAGATTCAAGTGCACTGGATAGATGGGGAAAAAAGGTTTACTTATCTACAACTTTGGCTATAAGGGCCTTAAACTGTCAGTTTCATATGCTCAAGTATCAGCAACATCTCATGGGATTGTTAAAACAGAAAATTATGTTAAATTCAAAATGTGCTGAAAACAAGGAAATGCAGGATTTATTGCATGCAGCTGAACAAGTTAGAAAGCATACCTTGCAATGTGGTTCTGATTCTTTGGAGGCCTCCTGCAGGGCCGCAGTTATGGGTTCTGTAATTAGGAGGCATGCTTGGTTAAAGGAACAAAATCTGCCTGATCATGTTAAAGTTAAGTTGCTAGATGCACCTTTGCAGCATGACACTTTGGTGCTAAGGCAGAAGAGGTGTTAAAGAAAATGGAAGACAAAGCTAAATCTATGCAAACTGTTAAAGATTTTTCACAAGTACAGCCACCTAGGTTTAGTAGACATTGGCCTACAAAAAAACTGGTCCTTTCCTGTGTCAGACAGACCTCAAAGGGGCATATCCAGATGCCCAAGGGGCAGATCCCAGGCGCAAGGTTCTTATAGGTCAAAACAATGGGGTGCTTCTACCTCCAAAGCTGGAGAAGATAAAGCACAAACATACAAAAAGCAGTCCCAACGACTTTCCCCTGCCTGCACCAAGCACTTATCTTCTGGCAGCACCCTTAGGGGGAGAATTAGCACCTTTTGCTCAAAATTGGCACATTATAACCCAGGACAAGTGGGTTCTAAATATAGTGTCACAAGCCTACAAATTCCATTTCCATACTCTGCCAAAGGCAAATGGCTGGCCAGATCTGCCAAAAAATCAATGGAAAGAGGCACAAAAACAAGTTTCATCCCTCATGGACATGGGAGCCATTCAGCAAGTACCAGAGCAAGAGCGGGGACAAGGATTTTACTCAAGACTGTTCTTGGTACCCAGAAAGGACAAGGCCTGGAGGCTGATACTGGACCTATCTATTCTGAACACATTCCTGGATATTCCAAAATTCAAAATGTTGACTTTGCAGCAGCTTCTGCCCATGCTGGGCAAGAATGTTTGGCTTGTGACTTTAGACCTAAAAGAGGCATACCTGCATGTTCCAATCAGACAATCATGCAGAAGACACCTCAGATTCAAGGCTGGTTCAATGCATTACCCATTCTCTGCACTGCCATTTGTCTTATCTACTGTGCCCAGGGTCATTACAAAGTGCCTGGCACCAGTAATTGCATTCTGCAGACAAAGAGGAATACAAATATATCCTTACTTGGATGACTGTGTAATTCAAGCAGAGAACAAGGACGTTCTTCTTCAACATCTGGTGTTTGTGAAAAGACTTCTAACATACCTAGGGTACACAGTCAACGAAAAGAAATCAAAACTAATACCCTCTCAAGAGATAACATTCCTGAGTGCAAGCTTGAAAACAACTGCCCAGATGGTTTATCTCACGCCAGACAGACAAAGGCAACTGACTACCTATTTCACAATGTTGGCAACAAAGGCCTAGTTATATGCAAGAAAAATTCTGCAGGCTTTGGGCTTCATGGCATCCTGCATCCTACTAATTCCATATGCAAGACTGCATATGAGGAAACTTCAATGGTACCTAAAAAGTGTTTGGACTCAACATTGCCACAGCCTGGAAACGATTACTCTCATTCCCTGCCTGCAACAGGAGTTTCGATGGTGGGCAAAGGCTTGTCACCAGAACAAGGGACAGCCATTCACATAAACCCCAGTGAGGTAGACACTAACAACAGATGCATCAGACTATGCTTGGGGGGCCCACATGGCAGGAAGATGCATTCAGGGCACATGGACCTCAAACCAAATGCATCTACATATCAATCAAAAAGAGATGCTAGCTGTTCAACATGCCCTGACAGCCTTCAAGGACCTACGTCATCTGGGACAACTACTGATAAAGACAGACAACACCATGGTCATGGGGTATATAAACAAGCAGGGGGGCACACATTCTTACCCCCTTTGCAGACTAGCCATGACATTATGGGACACAGCTTTGACTTACCAAGTACATTTGTAGGCACAATTCCTGCCAGGAAAGGAAAATACTCTGGCAGATGAACTAAGCAGAAACCTCATGGATCCCCATGAGTGGCAGCTGGATCCACAAGTCTTCAGCATGATAACAAGGAAATGGGGATCCAGGGCAAGCTTTGCCACTGCAGTTCTGCAGGGCCTCATAGCCTCTCCTAATGCTGTTTAGCTCCAGCCTCCCAACCATAGCTTTGGGACTCTACCCAAATGTAATGACTGCAACAGTGAAACACGAAGAACATAGTACAGTTGTGTACACTTACCATAAATGTAGATGTTCAAGTGTATTCACTGCTTCAGTCCAGGTTACCCACCCACCATCCCCCTTTTTCTATGGATCTTATCTTTCCTTCTTTGATTTATACAACCTATGTGGTGTATTTACCGATAGATGAAGGTAAAATTTATATTGGTGCATTCTTTGATATATATATATATATATATATATATATATATATATATATATATATATATAGATATATATATCTATATAGAGGTTCATAGGTTCATACTAGGCTATATCTATATAGAGGTTCATAGGTTCATACTAGGCTATCTATCATACTAGGCTATCTGCCCTAGGGCATTTATAAGCCTAGCCAGAATGTGTTTGGCTTTCGCCACCATTTTAAATTTATTTTGCTATGCCCTTTTTCGAGGTTAGTATACTGTGCCTCTGTCTAACAGTGACACAGAAGTGATACCCGGGGTAAACCTACGATCTCCCATCCACTCATCAAGATTCCTCTTGAAGAGAGTCAATGAGGGACTCTGCCTAACCTGGACTGGGATTTTATTCCAGAGTGAAGGGAGCCTCTGGGTTATGAATCTGTCCCTCCAGCATGTCCTATTTATTTCAGTGCTGAGGTTCAAGTCTCTAAGAGCATGTAGCTTGATGGGATTTGGATTTTCTGAGGTGCAGCATGTCCATTAATTCCGGGTTGGACATGGCTTTATATGTCAGGCACAGATCGCCTCTGAACAGGCGGTATGCCATTGAGTAGAGCTGGAGTATCTTTAACCGGGCAGCATATGGCATCTATTTGAGCCCTTTGATCCTCTTGGTGAGGTACTTTTGGGGTCTTTCCAGTTGCTGCAGGTGTCTGGTAAGGTACATCCCAAAAGGGGCATTGTACTCAATTATGGGCCTGATGAGGGATGAGTAAAGTGGCATGATGACCTCCCCTGATCTAGATGTAAATCCCTTCATGATTAGGTGGGCTATATAAAATGTTTTTCTAACCACTTTGGCCACGTGGTTGTCAAATGAGAGATTGCTATCAACTTGGGTCCCCAGGTCCCTAATTACTTCTTCTATACTTAATGGATTACCACCTATGTGGTAATTTGTGGGCACTTTGTTTTGCCAAAGGGATGACTATGCACTTTTGACATTTAGCTTGAGGCCATGGCTCTGGCACCAGTTGTCTGTTTCTATGAGGCCCTTTTGGAGGATGCTTGTGTCGGCTGGAGAGTCGATTATGGCACCCAGTTTGCAGTCATCTGCGAACTTGGTCAGCCACAGTCCTTCCGTGTTGGCCTGTACCTCCGAGAAATATATACCGAACAAGAGAGGTCCCAGGACTGAGCCTTGTGGGACACCACTTGTAACTGGTTTGGAGTCTGACATGGCTCCAGCAATTCTAACCATGTGGGTTCTGTCCTTGAGCCAGTTTGCAATCCATCTAGTGACATAGGGGTTTATATTTAAGCTGGTGAGCTTATCTATAATGCCCGAGTGGGGTATTTTATCAAAGGCTTTTGCAAGGTCCAGGTAGGCTGTGTGGACCACCTTCCCCTCGTCAATGGCCTTGGTGACGGTTTCAAAGAAATCAACCAGATTTAAGAGGCAGGATCTGCCCTTAACAAAGCTGAACTGGGTAGGATCCAGTGTCTGTAGGTCCCCAATATCTTTATTTATAAGGTCCATGATGATCCTTTTCATAGCTTTGCAGACCAAGCTAGTCAAGCTTATGGGGCGATAGTTTCCAGGATCCGTTGAGCACCACCTTTATGGAGAGGGACCACTGTTGCTGTACGCCACTCTCTGGGCACATATCCTGTAGTAAGGCTAAGACTGAACAGTAGTTTTATGTTTGGGTTTAGCTCTTCTTGGAGTTCATGTAGGATGCAGCCCAGGACACCGTCTGGTCCCATTGATGCTGTGTTTTTTGCTTTGGAGAGGGTGGTTCTTACCCGAGCATCTGAGATGTCAGGGGGGCAGCACTCTGCTGGGATTGATATTTGCCCTTTTGGTGGGGAGGGAAGTTTGCGCTGAACCTGTCAGCTAGGATGTTGGCAATGTCTGTGGGTTCAGTGTATTTTTTGTCATTTTGGACTAATTCTGAGCATATCTGGGAATTACCACCCAGATTCCTAAAATAACTAAAGAAAGCCTTGTGATTATTCTTAGTGTCCTGTGCAATTTTTCTCTCGAAGCTGGCCTTAGACAATTTTATGAGTGCCCGTAGTTTTTTGCTAATACTGATCAGTGATGCCTTCCCTTTTTGGGATTTTGCTCTATCATTTAGTAGCTTCCTCCTTCTATTGTATAGTTTGTTTATGGCTGGGGACAGCCTTTGGAGGATTGGGTCTTGGTCTTGGTTTTATTTGGGATCGCATGATCCATGCATTCCTGAAGGTGTTCATAGAAGGCATTTATAAAGGATTCTGCGGTCTGGGCCGTATTTTCCACAGGCCCGGGGGCTTTGAAGGATTCCACCTCGGTTTTGAGGAGTGTGAAATTTGCTTTAGAGAAGTTTTTCACTGTGATTTTCTGGGCAGGGGTTGGGGTTGGGATGTGAATATCCAGTGAGATTAGTTTATGGTCTGATCTTACCAGTGAGGGATACACTTCTGGTCTGGAGCATAGAGTCCCCATGTTGGTGATGATCAGGTCCAGTATGTTTTCCCCTCTTGTGGGAGTGGTAACAAGTTGTTCCATAGCATTTGAGTTTATAAATTCTAGGAACATTTGGTCTAGGGTGTTGGAGCTAGAGTAATGCTCCCAGTCTATGTTTGGGTAGTTGATGTCGCCCAATATAATGGTGTTTGGAGAGACCTTCATATTTTCCAGTGTTCTCAGAAAGGCCAAGTGGGGTTCCTGGGTTTGGGAGGGTGGTCTGTAGCAGGCTATAAACTGGAAGGCAGTTTTACCCACTGTTAGTTGCACATGGATAGTCTCTGATGCTTCGTGCTTTGCCACCAACCTGGAGGTGTGGGTATCTTTGATGAATATCAATACTCCCCCTTCTTTTGTGGTTCGGTCCAAGTTTTGGGGCCGAAAAGAATGGTATGAGGTATAACCTGGTAGTGCTGGGGTGCTCTCGGGAGCCCTGAACCAGGTTTCTGTTACTGCACAGATATCGATGTTCTCCATGCTAAGGAGAGTTTCGAGTGCGTGCATCTTGAGGTTTAGACTTTTGTAGTTGAGTAGCATTACTCTTAGTTTCTTATCCCTTGTGATACCTATGGAGGTGGGTTTGTCTTTTGAGCCTTGCCTAAGAAAGGCACTATGGGTGTAGCAAGAGCCTTTGCCAATATCCGAAAGCCCAGGGGTGACAGGTGCATGCCATCCCTAGCGAAGCATCGTGGCTTGTTGAGCATATCATCCCAAGCTGACAGGCATTGGATCCCCTTTGAATGACACCAATACTTAAGCCAATTGTTGAAATTGATCATCTCATATATATATATATATATATATATATATATATATATATATATATATATATATATATACAAAGTCTGGCTACCCTTTTAGGGGGCACCTGACATCTGGGGCAAGAAAAATGGAAGAAAATGGCATTGGCTGCTTTTTTGGGGTGATGGCAGCTGACGCAGGACCCAAGACTTTGGAATTCAGGTCAGCTGAGGGCAACCTGCCAGCAGGATTACCCAAATGTAATGACTGCAACAGTGAATACACTGGAACATCTACATTTATGGTAAGCATACACAACTGTACTGTTCTCCTAGGCCAAGCCCATGAGTTCCCTCAGCCTTGTCCTGAGGTGGAGGACATATGCCATAATAGACTCCTTGTGGAATTCACACTCATCCTCCCACTCTTAACGAATGAAATCTAGAGGTCCCCTCACCTTATGCCCATACAGCAATTCAAAAGGTGAAAAACCTGTAGATTCCTGGGACACCTCTCTGTAAACAAAAGATGGAGCAGATATTTGTCCCACTCCCCCTTAAACTTGCCTGCAAATGCCCATAGCATGGTCTTTAGTGTAGAGTTTAACTTCTCCACCAGACCATTAGTCTGGGGGTGGTAGGGGTAGTCTTTAGGTGCTTCACCCCACAGTGCTTCCACAGACAAGTCAGCAGGTCTGACGTGAAATTGTCACCTCTGTTGGTCAGTATTTCTTTTGGGAAACCTACCCTGCTGAAAATCTCTAATGAAGCATTTGTCACCTTTTCCTTCTAGATGGAGGAAAGAGCCACTGCCTCAGAGTATCTGGCAGCATAATCTACTACCACTAGGATATACTTCTCTGTGGAACTTGGATACTCAGAGGCCCCACAATATCCATAACTACCCTCTGAAATGACTACTTAATAACTGGCAAAGGCACTAAAGGAGCTTTGACCTTGTCTCCTGCCTTGCCTACTTTTTGGCACTGCTCACAGGTCCTGAAGTACACTGTTACATCCCTGGAAATTCCCTGCCAAGAAAAGTTCTGCATAATACATCTCCTGCAAAGGGAATGTCATGGGCTATGGCTAAAAGTGCCAGACAGTAGGCTCTTGGCACTACCAACTGCTGTATTACCTCACTCTCTAGCCCTCCCTTGAGGGTCCAGTCTCTATACAGTCACCCTTTGTCCCAGTATACAGATATACAGGTTCCCTTTTTTCTTGAGAATCAGGTGTCTCCCCGGCTACCTCCCTCAAGGCTTGTAATGTAAGGTCTGAAAGCTGAACCTGTCTCAACTCTCTCTTTGTAACCCTTCCCAAATCCCCTTTCAAAGGAAGTCTGGTATCCTCTGCTCACCTCTGCCCTTGCATTCACTCTGTCCAAAGGAACATCAGTACCCACAAGCAGCTGTGGTTCACCTTCAGTCTCACTGCTACAGTTTATCTCTCTCTGAAGTAACCACCTTACCAGTCCTGGCTTCAAGTGTGGAAGTCTGTCTGTGTCCCCCCTGGCTACCAGACCTACATGCTTGTCTCCAGGCCAGACTGCATGTAACTGCATGCACACAAGGTACTGCATTATCAAAATCATTGCCTATCAGGGCACGTGCAGGGATATCCTCAAACATACCTACTTGCTTGATTCCTTTTCCACCCTCCCAATCAAGGTGAACCTTAGCTAAAGGTATTTGGAATGGGGTCCCTCCTAAAGCTTTGACTGGAGTAGACTGCCCAAGCATGTAGTGTTCCTCTTTAACTATTGCACGCTTCAATATGTCAGAGGCTGTGTCTCTCTTAGCAATGGCCTATTTCCCATCTACTAAGATAGGATATAACTTCCTGTGGTAGTTTGGTACCCTTGTTGTCTCCAGACAACTTACTGCTGGCATTCTGGCATTCCAACCTGCTTGCTCTCCCACCTTTTGTTCCCCAGCTTGCCTCTATGGACATCTGCATGCTGCATGACCCCATTATTTACATTTAAAACATGTAACCCTTGATTCTGGCTATGCACTTGAACTATTGGCTTCCCCTGCTAATGGCAGACCCTGTTGGGGTGGTTTAGGCTTCTCACCATGGATTCCCTTAGACCCATGTGCAGCACTGGGTATTCCTTTCCTGTGCAGTGATGACCTACTTGCTAGGTATAGGTCTACTTTTTTCCCCAACTCATCTGTGGTATTGCATTCCTTATCTGCCAACCAGATTTTCATAGGATCATAGGATCAGAGGAAGTTACTAAGCTATTGGCCCTGAGGCCCTTACAAGCCTGGACAAGAATTAAACCCATGTTCCAACAAGTCAGCACCCTATGCCACTGTCCAGCAGGGACACAGGTAGAATCCCAAGGGTGTATTTTCTGTTTCCCATCCAGTTATCCAGGTTGCACTTAAAAAGGTTTAATGAGGTACTCTGCTTTATGTGGAGAGGGAGTCTATTCCACAAAAGGTGGAATCTCTGGGACAAGTCCTATTGATGTCACAGACCAGGTTGAGGTCACGCGTGTGGGTTACTCGAGTGGAGCTTGACTTGCGAATATGCAGCAGTCCCATCAGGGTGAGGTCTGAGATAGCTTTGTATGCCAGACGGAGATCACTTCTGAGGAGTCTGTAGAAGACTGAGTAGAGTGGAAAGGGCTTTTAGCCTACCTGTGTAGGGTAGGTGATTGAGGCCCTGGATTCTCTGGGTGAGAAACCTCTGTGGTGTGTCCAGCTGCTGCGTGTGCTTTGTGAGGCATATGTACTCAATAATCGGTCTTATAAGAGAAGAATATAGGGATGTTATGACCACCTTGTCCCTGGATGAGATACCCTTACGAATGAGGTGGGCCATGTAGAAAGCTTTTCATACAACTGAGGCAATATGGTGGTCAAAAGTTAGTTTGCTATCAACCTGGGTGCCCAAGTCCCTCACGATTGATTGCATACTTAGTGTCTTTTTATCAATGTGATAATTTGTGGGGACGTCATTCTCCCAAAAGAGATAATGATGCAGTTTTTGGCATTCAGTGTGAGGCCATGTTTCTGGCACCAGTCATTTGTTTAGGTGAGACTCTCTTGGAGGATGTCCACATCACTATGGGAATTGATGACAGCACTCAGCTTGCAGTCATCTGCAAACTTGGTCAGCCATAGCCCACTAGAATTGGCCTGCACCACCGAGAAGTATATCCCAAACAGCAGAGGCCCCAAGACTGATCCCTGGGGTACACCACTATTAATGGGTCTACTAATTGAGGTGGCTTCCCTATTTTGACTAGGTGGGTTCTATCAGTAAGCCAGTTTGCTACCCATCTGGTAACATATGGATTAATACCAAGTTGAGAGAGTTTCATCTATTATACCTGAGTGGGAAATGATATAAAAGGCCTTGGCCAGGTCAAGGTAGGTGGTGTGCACTATCTTCCCCTCATCTATGGCCTTGGTGACTGTCTCAAAGAAGTTGACCAGATTTAACAGGCATGACCTCCCCATGACAGAACCAAACTGTGTGGGATCAAATATCGAGAGGTTGCCAATGTCCTTGTTAATGAGGTCCATGATAATCTGCTCCATGGCCTTGCAGATCAGGCTAGTTAGGTTGATTGGTCTATAATTTCCTGGATCAGTGGATGCTCCACCTTTGTGCAAAGGGATGAAAGTAGCTATCCTCTACTTGGCTGGGGTGAAGCCGGTACTCAGGCTTTGGTTGAATAGGGTGCCTAATGGAGCTGCAAGTTCCTGCCTGAGTTCATGTAAGATGCAGCCTGGGATGTTATTGGGTCCCATGAAGGCTGTATTTTTTGCCTTTGAGAGGGGAGTGATGACTTGATACCTAGAGACAAGGGGACAGGGGCAGGTACTGGGGATGTCTTGTTTTACTGATGAGGGGAAGAGGAGTAAAGTTTTCAGTGAACCTGTCTGCCAGCAGGTTTGCTATATCTACATGGTTTGTGTATGTGGTGTCCTTGACCACCAGTTCTGAGCTGATCTGGGTGCTTCCCTTGAGAGTTTGGACATATGTGAGGAAAGCCTTATGATTGTCTTTAGTAGATGTGGCAAGTTTGGACTAGAAGTTTGCTTTGGAGCATTTCACTAGTGCTCTTATTTGCTTGGTCAGGCTGTGGAAAGATAGCTTCCAATTAGACACCTGCTCCTTCTTGGTCCTGGACAGCAATTGTTTCCTTTTATTATAGAGTTTATTTAATGTAGATGTCCACCAGACAGGTTTACTCTTCCTTCAGGAGGATGATTTCATCCTGTCTGGTATTCCTGATTCTATGCAGCTATATAAATGCTCATATAGTATGTTGGTGTAGGTCTGGACATATGTGCCAGTTTTTGTGGAGGGGGAGGGGGCTGTGAAGCTGTTTATACCCTCCCTCAGGAGGTTGTAATCAGCATTAGAAAAGTTTTTTTTTGTTTGTCCCTAGCTAGGGGGTGTGGTCAGGGGAGATGGTGACTTCAAAAGTGACTGCTTTGTGGTCAGATCTTACCAGGGATGATGACACTGTAGTGATGCTGCAGTGGTTACTCATGCTGGTTAATACCAAGTCCTAGATATTTTCACCTTTTGTGGGAGTTTCAACCAACTGGCCATGGGCATTTGCATTAATGAAATCAGGGAATCTCTGGGCATTTGTCTTTTGCCATGAGTATTTCTTAAAATCTATGGTTGGATAGTTAAAGTCACCCAGGATCAGGGTAAAGGGTTGAATCTTGATAGATTTGAAGAGGTCCAGATAGGTGGAGTAGGCATCTTGAGTCAGAGTTGGAGGCCTGTAGCTAGCTATGATTTGAATACGGGTCTTGTCAATTGTTAACTGCACCTGGAGTATTTCCTGTGCATCATACTGTTTGACAAGCCTAGAGGTGTGTATGCCTTTAACACTACAAAAGTAATTTACAGGGCAAAGGGCAATGAATGTGATGCATTCTATGCGGGCAAGACTGTAAGTGAACTTAAGCATAGGATTTCATGTCATCTGTCAGAAATCCGCTCTGGATAATGCACTAGCCAAACACCTTTCTCTTCATAAAAGACACACAGGTTTTAAGTTCCAGATCCTGGATCACATAAACATGGGTGATCTTGAAGGAGACATCCCGAATATTCTGGAGAAACATGAACTTGTGGCAATTAAAGCTGAACTCTTTTAAGAAGCCTGGACTAAACTACTACTGTTCAATTAAAAGTGTATTGGAACTTAGAAAATTGCCACATTGTTTACATGATTAATTTTATTTTATTCTATGAGTTGGCTTTAAATACCATGTCAAATTAGTTTTAATTCAAGTGTATATTTTGTTTCCATCTTCATACATTTTTTCTTATTATTTTTTCTTTTTCTTCTTCTCTTTTTTCCACTTTATTCAAAATGATGTGTAATAACAATACTAACTATTTATCCAATAATATTTTTAAAGATAGTATTTAGGGTTCTTGTACACAGACCTGAAGAAGTCTAGAAGGACGAAAGTGATCTTTGTTAAGAATAGGTTATGAAAATAGAATATGATTTTTACAATTTATTTTTTACATGCAAAGTGTATATGTATATATTTTGATATATTTCCAGCCATGTAGTATATTGTCTTGGATAAAATAACAGACTTAATAATCTACTTAATAATCTGGTTAAATAAGAGGTATCACATCATTATACATTTTATTTAAAGTACATAAGGGTTATATTATTATGACAGCTACTAAGTAGGGCAGGACCAGCTTGACTGTCACACTGATGGGGAAGAGATGTGAATTTAATATGTGTATCAATAACACTTTGTTTTACAGCACAATAAACCACTCCCTTGTCTGATAAAAAGTATATATATATATATATATATATATATATATATATATATATATATATATATATATATATTTAGAAAGCTACTATTACTCTATTTTTGTTTTACTTGGATCACTTGTCTGTGTATTTGAAGGATTTTTGACTGGAAACAGACTGTCTGCCTTGCTTGGATTACTTTTGAATACTTAATAATTCTGTACAATATTTCAAATTATATATTTGTTATTCCTTTTTTGACTTAAGACAGGTTTAAGTTCACTACTTCTGCTACTATTGTCTGATCTGATTAATATACAGTGATTTACTAGAGATATATGGACTGAAAATCTTTCACACAGAGACGTTTCTTACCCTGTTTCCTTTTATATATATTGCAACTCCACCTCCTTTTGTTTTGGTGCCAACAGTTTGGGGTCTGAATGAAAAATAGGATGAGTAACCTAGTATGGGTGGGGTACTCTCCACAGCTTTGAACCAGGTTTCTGTGACTGCACAAATGTCAGTTTCTTCCAGGGTTAAGAATCCTTGCAATGAGTGCAATTTCATGTTTAGAATCCTAGCATTTAGCAACATGACCTTTAATTTACATTTTGATGACATTTTCATTTTGAACTCATGTCATTGCCTAAAAAAGGCACTATGGGGGAGGCAAGTGCCTTTGCCAGGAGCCTAAAGCCCAAGTGACAAAGACGCAGGCCATCTCTGGCAAAACATTGTGGCTTTGTCAATCATGTCATCTCAGGCAGTCAGGTACTGGATCCCCTTAGAATGACACCAGAAACGGAGCCAATTGTTAAAGTCAATCATTTTCTGTTTGTACTGAGGCATCATTCTGCGTGATGGTAGAAAGCTGTTTAAGGCTAGGAACATACGTGCCTGGGACTGTACTCAGCAAGATCGATCATGTCTTTCTTCATATAGTCTGGGGAGGTACATCTCAAGTCATTCGCTCCAACATGGACTATGACAAAGTCATAACAGTACCTGTTGAGAGACTTCAGTGCATTAACAATACCTGTTGAGAGACTTGAGTGCATTGGTGATATGACAGATTCTGTCACCCGACAAACAACTAACCATGACTGTCTCCTTATCCAGCCTGATGAGGGACACATCTGTATATCTCACAATGGAGTCTTCTATGACTAATATGTTGGGTTTATGTTTAGTCCTTAGTGGCTGTGAGACACAGGTGTGTGGACTATGCATGGTGTGTGGTATGGTGGGCAGTGGAGTTTGTGTGTGTTTATGCCTTGGAGGTCTATTTTGTTTGAGTATGCTTTTGTTCTGGACCTCCTCATATGTGGGAGGGGGGTTGTGAAGGTGTGGGTGGTGTTTGTTGTCATGTCCTCAGGCAAAGTACTAAGGGCTTTTTCCCTCACCAAAAGGTCTGTCAGCCCTTCAAAAGTGGTGACCTGACACCCACTCACCCATCTATGAAAATAAGTGCTTAACTCAGCAATATATTCACACACAGTTTCATCTGCCTTGTATCTGTGCTCATGAAACTAAGCTTCAGGTGTTAACTTAAAACACTTCAATAAACAATTTTTAACTGTATTATAATTTAAGCAATCAGTATCAGACAGTTTAGAAACAGCACTTGCAGCTTTACCATGGAGTAAGAGGGTCAGGAACCGTACCCAGAGCCCTTGGTCAACATTATACTGTTTACAAAATGATCACCCTTTGTAAATTATGGAAGAAATTTACTGACCTTTATTGCTTCTGGGGTTCAGTTACTCCCTTCTGCATTATCTCCATGACCATGGGGAAAAGTCAGCATTTCCTTTTCATGTTGTCTCTGCCTCTCATTTTCTTCGGCTTCCAAATACTGCACTCTCTCTCTGCTGATTTTGCTTCAACCTGCAAATGCCACAGTCTCACTGTTGATTCTATTTCCACATGTTTGGCCTACAGTTCAAGTCTCTATAACTCCAGATGGAGTTTTAAATCCTCTGAGTCAAAGTTGAACGCCCATTTTCTGAGAGTTGTATGCCCCCCAGGCCAGTATGGTTGTCCTCCTGGTTCCTGGTCTGTGATGTAGCTGTAGCTAAGACTGCAATCATTTCCACTTTAGTCAGGTTAGCAAGCACCAGTCCTTTGGCTTAGCACATCTCAGCCAACTGGCTCCTTGTCAGCTTGCCATAATCCTCTGCTGACATCTTCCCTGCTTTCCCTGACTAACTATTGTGACATGAAACTCTGAATGTTTACTGTGTGGCTGTTTGAGAGTAAATACACCTTCCTTAGTGATCATTGTTTGCAGGCTACAGGGGTTCAATATCCACACCACTCAATCCCAATATGTGATGTGGTGGTCCCAACACTGCCAGCCAAATGTGGTGACCCTCCACTGGACCAGTAATCAAGGAGCCTCATTCCACACCACTGGAAACAGTTGAGAAGATGACAAGTACACACGCAGTATTTCCAGATACAGCTCTCTGCATCAAGTGCAATTTGCTGTAAGAGCACACAGAAACCACAGTCAATATGGGGCTGGATCCTCTACCTTTCTCCAGATCACCAGTAAGACTCTCCACTGGCATAACTATAGAGTTGAGTCCTTAGCCAAGGTTCCAAACCAAGTCCTCCAACACTCTCTCTGTCCAACCAGTGCTTCATGTCCCTGAACAAGGACCTGACACACACACACACACACACACACACACACACACACACTTTGAGATTTTGATTTGCACACACACACACACACACACACACACACACACACACACACACAGATGCATGCACATGCACGCACACGCACGCACACACACGCACACACACACACACACACACACACACACACACACACACACACACACACACACATACCTGGGAAAGGCTGGCAGAGGTTTGGTAGCTATGCCCCCTTTTGCCCAGACTATAAGGTAGCTTTCACTGCCAGCATAACTTCTGCGTATTACCTTAAGGCCCTTAACAAAGGATGTCCAGTCTTACTGTGTAATATTAATATTAATACAAATAGCAGTTTGACCAAGAGCAAGGCTGTTAGTATCCCACACAGTGCCACCAAATAAATGCGCAAGTGTTTTCAAAACTTAAGTATCTCTACACAGATCAGCCACAATGAAAGGTTTAAGTATATTTAATAATAAATAATAAAAGAACAAGACATTACTAAATATATATTCACAGTGACATCAGAGTTCAAAACCACAGGAAATATTTAAAACAAAATTGCAGAGAAGTCTCAAATAAAGGAAAATATCTAAAGTAGGCTTCACTATATTCCTGACTGTATTTGTTCTCTAGAAAGTTACTTCATTAGAGCAAGGCAGACGTGGTGAATGGATCTTGTATGTGTTGTCAGGTCCAAGATAGAATGCAGAATGCTCTGTCTCTCTAAGAGATTTCTCAAAATAATATCTCAAATATTGCTGTTGGGATAGCTTGCAGGATAACATCAGTTCTCGTCATCTGACTTCTACTAGTTTCCAGGCCAAAACTCCCATTGCTGGAAAATGACAGCATTTACCATCTACCTGTAAACATATACAGACAAGGGATTTTCTTCAGATATTTGGCAGATACTGGAAGTCATAAAACAATTTTATTCCTTCATGCTTCAAAGGTAGCAATTAGTTCACTTCAAGGACAATAGAGAAAACTTCCTAGCACAGACTTTATATTTTTAGCTGCACTGAAATATCTTTTACAACCTAGCTTATAAAGTAATTTAATTTCAGATATTTTTATTAAAGTTTACTAGACTGAGGTTAACCTCCTGTATCCCAGTTTCCACTGTTAAAATATATAAATTTCAAAAGTTACAATAGTGCATGTACATTTATGTTCACTTCCAGCAGGGCACACTGTGATTACATTTCAGGCAGCACTTTTCAAATACCCTTTTCAACACATGTCTGTAAAAGCATTTTGATATAAACATGACATGAAAATCTAATACATTTGTAAGACAAGCATCTTGTATAAATCATTTTGATATTCACCAATGACATACAATTATTTACAAAATTCCAGCCAGCTGAGCTGGCAGTATCTCCTTTCGTCACAACATAGTTTCCCATCTGCAGCAAAAACTTTAGTTCAGGGTAACTTATTCTGTATGCATCTCAGGATTTCATATAACTAGGACCAGCATCAGTATTAGCAACAACGCTCATTTTTCGATTTTGCTCATGAGGTTGTATATCACATTAACAGGGACCATTATCTACATCTAATGTTCACCCTGCAAGTTCTTAGCTTGAGAACACAAATCCATATAAACAGTTTAGTCCTTACAGGCAGAGATGTTGATGCAACCGATCACCTACTGTAGCCTCAGATTGCTCTCCCAAGCAATACACCACCTTCCTGTTAGATGTCCTCTGCATCAGTCGTCTTCCACTGAGCTATACCTCTGTGCTCATTTTATTTATTGCTCAGTCATGCTTGCTTAATGTATAGTTTTCTTCTTTTCATCTACAACCTTTATGTTGTGATATGTGTGAACTTTGACTGTTTGTTTATAAGGACTCCATGGCCGATTCAGCAAAGAGATAAAGTGAAAGGTTTTTTTTACTTTTTTATTATTTTTTTGTAAATGTTGCTTCTCTAAGTTGGAGTGAACTTAAAGTGAAAATATAAAAAATAAGATATGTGTAGGGACACAAGGTGGAATGTAGGGGCCTCTCCACCTACAAAAAATGCTTGTTATACAGTTTCACTACTATAATTGCATGAAACTGACTTGCAAGTCTTATAAGTGTTTACATGATATGTCTACTTGTCTTAACAGTTAAGGCATTTTCAGCCAAGCAGTTGGTTTCAGTTAGACAAAGCACGATCCCTGTGTCTAGATTTTAGTGCACTGTATTCTACCTCTGCTTCTGACTAATCTCTCAAGTTGAGCACACTAAGTAAGGTGTGCATGTTTACAATCTCCCCTCACACACAACACCATGCAGAATGATACCTTGCAGACTCAGAAATATATAGTATTATATCCCTCCACATTTGCACTCCTCTCCCTGTCGCATAGATTGTAATAATGAGTGAGCCTTCTCTTGTCAATACTATCACTGAAATATACTTTGCATTAATTGCCCCATTTACCTTGCAGTTCTGCTCTTGACACATGCACTTTTATTATAGCATAGGGCTTGAATTCCTAGCACTGATACATCAAAATGGTGATACATCTCACTCCCCTGCAGTCTGGTGCACAACATATACACTTAAAAATTACATATCCACACATCTCGCTCCCTGGTCTCTCCCTAACATACTGAATAATTATCTCCAGATCTAAGTAACAACAAATCAAATAGTATGGCACTGAATATCTCGTGGCAAAATGTAACACAATTATAAAGAGTGACTCATTAAGGCTGAGTCCTTTGCATATCATTTAAATTTTGTCTATGCAGCATAAATGCTGGACAATCCTGCACTGTCTCAATAATATTACTAGATCTGTAAACTGAACAGCATAGTGATAAATGACAACTGTCATGCCACCACATTTTTGGCATGAGAAAACATGCCATCTAACCTTTCAGTCCTCTTCAGTGTTTCCCACATTAGCACAGCCACAATAAGTTTTAGAATAGCAGTTTGTTTCTGTATCCTTGTAAAAATGCATCCATGTAAAAATGTTTAATTCAGCATGGCAAAAGTTAAAATAAGAAAACAAAATCACCGCAACTAAGAGAAAATAGTCGTTTATTCCACAAAATTCCAAGATGAGCGCTTTCGTTTGCTGCAAGCAAACTTCATCAGATAAAGAACTCACTGGTGCACACCTTTTTTATATACCATAATAAGCTGACCAGAAATAATGATTCAATTAAATCATTAAAATCTTAAAGTTGCAAAACACACTATTATCTAAAACCATCACTTAACAAAATAAATACAAATATAATTCAAAAGTGATGCAGAAAAAATTCCTGCAACCAAGACACTGATATAAAATACAATAAAATGTATGTATATATTGAAACATATCACAATTTTATAAATATTGTGTTTGATAAGTTGTAAAATTTAGTGAAGTTATTGTTAATTATTTATTAATTATACCAAGTCCGATCTCCCTGATAGAATGGCTTTAATATTGATGTACTCATTTAAGCGTGGTTCTATGTTTGACTTCAATCTTAACTGCCACCTTATTTCTTTCTGTAGTAAAAGATTTTTGTAATCCCCTCCTCTCATGTTCCTGTCAATCAAATCCACAATACCGAATTTAAAATCCGGTGGAGAGAGGCAGACTGTGGTGTGTTTATAGGGGGCACTGGTCTCTTTTTTATTTTTGATGTCATTCATATGCTCATAGATCCTAGTCTTTAGTGCCCTCTCAGTTTTGCCTACATAATATGCTGGACAATTTGAGCAAGTTGCCAAGTACACCAACATCCTAGTCCTGCAATTCCCTCTACAGAATCTGATTGTGTTATTCAAGCCATTGCTTAAAATAATATGCTCAGCTTGATTAATATGTGAACATTGACTACATGCCCCACAAGAATGTGTTCCCTTGTTGTATCTATACATAGTTGTTCCCCTTTCAAAGAGTTCCTTAAAATTCTGACCAACTTTATATATGACCTGTGGTTTGTCCCCGGCCATGTCATGAATTTCATGGCTGGTTTTTAGGATGGACCAATTATTCTGGAGTATCTGGATTACATGGTCCGAAAAACCATTATGTTCAATAACACAGGCCCCCTGGAAGTCCCTAGATTCCTCTGTTGGACTAACACTAACAGACCATGGTTTTCCCAATAAAGGTTTATATCTGGTCCCCCACCCTTTATAAACCTCCTCCAAGGTCTCACCCACCAAGTTTTTAGGGTAGCCCCTCTCAATGAATTTCTCTCCCAAAAACAAAAACTCATGATGTAGATCCATAAATTCTGATGGCATTCTTGCTACCCTCACTGCCTGCCCCTTCACTATGCTCCTTTTTTGATGGTAGGGATGTTGACTGTCAAAATGGAGATAACTGTTACACCAGGTGGGTTTCCTATAAATCTGTGACTTGAAACCGTCACTGATTTTACTCAAAATAATGTCCAGATAACTGATACAATTATTCTCAACTTGATGTGTAAAAGAAAGAAAGGTGGTAGAATTGTTGATGTACTTAATGAATTTTTCCAACTTATCAACCGTACCTTCCCATATAACAAAAATATCATCCAAAAATTGGAGATAGGTTTTAATGTAACTGATAAATGGACTGGAAAAGATGAATCTGTTTTCCCATTCCAATAAAACCAGATTGGCGTATACGGGGGCACAAGCTGCCCCCATAGCTACGCCACTGGTTTGTTTGTAATATTCACCCTCAAAACTAAGAAAGTTGTTATCTAATACCACCTCCATTAGTTCAAGGGTTAACAATTTCCTGTCCATGGGTAAATCAGAATACCTGGTTATGCTCTCCTCAAAAAATTCAAAACCCTCATGCCTGGGAATACAAGAAAAAAGATCCTTCACGTCTACGGTTGTAAAAATACAACTTTCAGACCATAAACTTTTACCAATCTTACCCAGGAAATCCCAGGAATCCCTAACCAGATGCTTTTGGTTAAGAACAATACTCTTAACTGTTCGATCAATGAAAACCGCTAAAGGATGTGTCTTAGATCTTCTAGCCGACACAATCGGTCTGTAGGGGGGTATTTAGTTAAAATAAGAACAGAACTTAGAGATTCACTGGTAGTCTGTTACATCCTAGAGATGGCAAAGGTTAAGGACAGCAAGCTAGCTAATACATATTGAAAATATGTAAATTTTTCTTCTTATGTAGTAATTTAAGACTGGAGTGTAGTGAATCGCTCCTTCATGGATGTTTTTTTAAGACATCGCCCTGATAATATGCAACATTATTAAATAGAGTGGAAAGTATTATGTTCAAAGAGTAACTTCCAGTATTTCTGATAGCAGACATGTTTCTTTGCGTGTTTTATAATGAGTTTTTGAGAGGAAATATATGTTGTTCTGAAACCATTCCATGAAAGTTTGATATGATTCAACCAATTTTTATATAATGGTTATCGATTAACAAAGGAGCTGGCAGAGCTTAAGTCTAAGCCCACATGTCCCAAACATGCCCTGCAATGTAGTCTAAAATCCTATGTCGTTGCCACATCATAAAAACAGAACCCTTATAGTTTCAGCTCTAGGCCTCTCAGACCAACAATTCAATTTTTGCTCAAGTATAACAAAAGCTGACTGCATGGTTAAGTAACAGGTGAATATGATACACATGGATCAGTAAATATGTTAAGTAAGAATAGTGAAGATGTGTGAAATATACTTCAAAAAAATTTTTCTAATTTATTTATGTATTTACTTTTTAGGCAGTTCGCTTTTTGCCATTGATCTAGATGATGGTAGAATTACTGTGAATGATGACATTGACCGAGAAAATTTGCCTGAAGGAAGTCTTAACAGTGAAATTATTCTGGAAGTTACAGTAAGTGGCACACTGAACTGAAACTAAAACTAATTTACCATAGCATTTCATCGCATTTCTACAGAGAAAAAGGTTTTGGTTTTGCTTGGACAACATTTTCATTTGAATGTTCCTTTAAAGATTGGTAGTAAATCGGTGTAGTATAATATAGTTAAAATATATATTTCATCAATTACTTGCACAATCCATTTGCATTAGCACTGCAACGTAACAAATACAAGTTGGGGTTAATTTATAACTAGATTAAATGACATATTTGATAGACCAACAGCAAAGTAAAAATACAATGGAAACAAAATACAGAAATATATTACGAACTAGAAAACTGATAAAAATAAAAAAAACAGTGTTATTATACTAGATGATTGCATATTACAATATAGCTTCAGTTTTCTTCTGCCTGTTCTACTAGTAAGACCTTAAACTGAGTAATTTTTAATTCACTAGCAAACAGGAACAATCAGGTTATTTATCGTAGGAATAAAAATAGAGTGATGTGTAACAATAATTTCCATTCTGGTTCTTCGAGTTAGAAGATCAAATTGCATCCTCCTGGTTGGCATTCTTCTGAAATGCAACCACTTATTTTGTTTAGTACTGGGGAAAAAAACCTCATAAGGAAAAGAAGTTAGTGGTCTAACAGTCCTCATCTTCCTGCCCTGATATTTTTCTTTTTCCACTTCTTGCACCTAGAAACAGCTTAGTTTTTGCAACGCTGAGCGTATAGTTATCATATAGGAGAGTCTCAACTTGTTTTTTTTATTTTTGTATCCTGTTAAGTTTCAGATATTTCTTATCTAATATCATCACCCTAATGTCTCTATTTAAGTCTTCTTTTCCAGACTTTTTTTTCAAGTAGCAATTTTATTATCTTGTGCACCAAAAAACAGACTCAGTAATACACGCATATGAAAAAAGGATACAATCCTGGTAGCACATGTAATCCAGCTAAAAAACTACTGAACACAACTACTCTAAATCAAGCAACTATTTACAATATCTACAAAAGTGCTACAAATACTAAATTGGGAAGAGTATGAGAGAACAAACATATGAATATGATCTAACTTCATACATTAAAATGAGCTATTGTTAAGTCTGATATTACTTTGAGAAGAATGGGCTTAATATACCTCTACCTATCGCATAATTATTACAGTTAAGCGAAAAATAGAACACTTTTGTCATGTGTCCAAAATATGTTCAAAGAGTAACTTCCAGTATTTCTGATAGTAGATACATTTCTTTGCATCTTTTATAATGAGTTTTTGAGAGGAAATATATGTTGTTGCCATATTTCTGAAACCATTCCATAAAAGTTTGATACGATTCAACCAATGTTTGGTTATATACAGTTTGATTAGAGAACAGAGAGTAAGTAGGATGTGTAATTTCAAGTTGGAAAATTTTGATTCAGTAATATGGAGAATGGCTAGTTCCCAAGATAGTGCTGATTTATAATATCCCATCTTTTCTAATCGTACCTTAAGAGAGCACCACAGGTTTTGTGAATATTTGTATAAACCATAACACATGAAGGAGATCCGCTTGAGGGAATGAACAGGAAGTGCATGGTAATGAGGATTTTGGTTCTTTTCCAGACTTATCATAGCAGATTTCATATTCATCTCATTTTTAGGTCCATATGTAATATTTATAGTTGACTACACCTTCTTAAAATGTATTTCCAGCATCATGGCATAAACCTAAATGTTTACAATGTTTATCCAGTAATTTTGTGCAGTTTTATACAAATTATATTGCATATTATACAATACCTAGATTATAAAACATAATACAGTTCTATATTACTTCTCTTTGTATAACTGGTATGTGTTGCATATACTATGCATACTGTTTAAAGTAAGTAAAAGCTTATCTGTGAAATCATATTTATTTTATTTAATTACTTATTTACATTTTAACTAGGTAAGTGGGTTGGCACAAAGGCCCTTTTCAGTCACGATTATGCTCAGATCAGCAAATGAAATCACAAACAGATGTAAAGATGTGTAACACTAATACAATGCATAATATTGCAATAATGCAGTTACAATATTTAGTAATTTAGTTATATAAATTTAAAACTTTAACATTAAAGGTCACGTTTTATATTGAGTTAATGTACATCCAATAGTGTATTCAAAATAGAGCAAGCTGGTTTTGTGCTAATGTTTAAAGAAACTCTCAAATAAATGAGCAGTCTTCAATGACTGTATTATGATTTAGTAATACAAGTTTGTTTATGTGCTTGTGATGCTCCTATTTCTCCTTTTTATGGCATGCCACATACTATTTGGGAGGTTTCAGTGTAACACAAAAACTGGTACTGAAAAGGTGCATTACTGGGGACATTTATTCCGTGTTAGAGTTATATTTCAGCTTTGGGACTGGAGTAAGTATACAAAACACAGATAGCCATATGAGTCATTTGGAAAACCTTCATTAAATTGAAAACTCTAAACAATGAAAAATTCAAAATGTTGAAACTCAAAATACTGAAAACCTGTTTAATGCAAGGGGCAAGCTTCTCTGCACAGCCACACTCGCTAATTATTTATACAAATTCCAGGATTACACAGCACTAAGGAAATAGAAAATTCCCATTTTCAGTATTTTGTGTTTCAAATTGTATGTGTGTTGGAGTGTGTATAGATTGTAAATTGTGAGTGTGAATGAGAGTGGAGAGCTTGATTGGGAAGGAGTGGAATTATTACTGTGGCAATGTAAAGAAGTGTTTATGTGTATGTGTAGGTGTGTGTGTGTGTGTGTGTGTGTGTGTGTGTGTGTGTGTGTGTGTGTGTGTGTGTGTGTGTGTGTGTGTGTGTGTGTGTGTGTGTGTGTGTGTGTGTGTGTGTGTGTGTGTGTGTGTGTGTGTGTGTGTGTGTGTGTGTGTATGTGTGTATGTGTGTGTGTCTGTTCTGTGGGAATGGATGGAAGTATTTATGTGTGTGTGTGTGTGTGTGTGTGTGTGTGTGTGTGTGTGTGTGTGTGTGCACTCTCGTGCGCACGTATGTGCATGTGTGTGTGTGTGTGTGTGTGTGTGTGTGTGTGTGTGTGTGTGTGTGTGTGTATGTGTGTGCGCACGCGCGCATGCATATGTGATGCCCAACCACTGGACCAGTAATCAAGGAGCCTCAATCCTCACCACTAGCAAAAGTGGGGGATATACACTGGGAGGATGATAAGTACACACATAATTTCCAGAGGCAGCTCTCTGCATCAAGTGCAATTTCCCTTAAAAGCACACAGAGACCATAGTCAGTCCCAGGCTGCTTTCTTACTCTTTCTCCAGATCCCCAATAAAACTCCCCAGTGGCACAGCTATAGAGTTGAGTCCTTAGCCAGGGTTTCAAGCCAAGTCCTCCAACACTATCTCTGTCCCACCAGTTTTTCGCGTCCCTGCCCAAGTAGTTCACACACACATGTGCACACACGCACACACACACACACACACACACACACACACACACACACACACACACACACACACACACACACAGACACACACGCCTGGGAAAGGCAGGCACAGGTTTACTACCTATGCCCCCTTCTGCCCAGATTATAAGGTAGTTATCACTGCCACCAGAACCCCTTATCAGCTACTTTAAGGCCCTTAACAAAGGGTGTCCAATTTTATTGTGTAATGTTAATATTAATACAAGTGGTAGTTTGACCAAGAGCAAGGCTATTAGGAGTGGCTTACAGTGTCACCAAATAAATATGCAAGTATTCTCAAACTTAAATAGCTCTAGACAGATCAACCACAATGAGAGATTTAAATATATTTCATAATAAATAGTAAAAGAATAATAAAATACTCAGTATATAATTACAGTGACATCAGAGTTCAAAATCACAGGAAATATTTAAAACAACATTGCAGGACAGTCTCAAATAAATAAATAAAAATATCTAAACTAAGTGTTGCTATATTTTTGACTATATCTAAGAGAATTATACTGTTCCCTAGACTTACTTACTGTAGAAGAAGGCAGATGTGTGGTGAATGTGTCTTTTGTCAGGTCCAAGATCGAATAGAGAATGCTGTCTCTCTCTCTCACAGATTTGTTAAATTAATATCTCCAATATTACTGCTGAGCTAGATTGCAGAATGACATAATTTCTTGTCATCTGACTCCTACTTCCCAGACTCAAAAACAGCCATTGATGGCAGCTGGTAGCATTTAGCATCTACCTGTGAATATGCATGGACAAGGGCTTTTCCTCAGATCGTTGGCAAATCCTAGAAGTCATAAAACAATTAGCTACCTACACATTTCAAAACTAGTAATTATTTCACCTTAAAGTCAATACAGAAAATTTCTCAGCACAGACATTGTGTCTCCTTGTTGCCATAAAGTAATTTAATTTTAGTTGTTTTTCTGAAGTTTGCTAGAGTGAAGTTAACCTCCTGTGTTCCAGTTTTCCCTGTTAAAATATATACATTTAAACAGTTACAATAGTGCATCTACATTTCTGTTCTTTTCCAGTAGGGCACACCGTGGATCCATTTTAAGAACAAGTACTTTATAAAATATCTTTTCAACATGTCTGTACAAACCATCTTATATGATATACAGTTATAATACATTTGTAACACAAGTATCTTATGTAAGTCATGTTTACAAATGACGTATAATTATTTACAAAATTCCAGACAGCTGTGCTAGCAGAATCTCCTTTTGTGACAGCAAGTTAGGGTGTCTGTGTGTGCATGGGTTCTTGTATGTGTGCGTGGTGTCGAGAGGGTGCCTTTTCTATTGAATGTATGGGCTGCTATGGAGAACACTAGCAAAGTCAGATCTGATGGCACACTGATTCAGAGACACAGAAAGGAACTACTAATGAGGCATTTTTCAGAGTGGCTGGACAGTGTTTATGTATCAGAATTTCTCTCATAGGTTCATAGGTTCATAGGTTCATACTAGGCTATCTGCCCTGGGGCAATTATAAGCCTAGCCCGATTCTGTATGGCTTACACCACCCCTTGATTTGAGTATACTGTGCCCTTTTTAAGGTTTAGTTTACTGTGCCTCTGTCTAATAGTGACACGGGAGTAATCCCTGGGACAAACCTACGATCCCCCATCCACTTATCGAGATTCTTCTTGAAGAGATTCAGTGAGGTGCTCTGCCTCACATGAACTGGAATTCTATTCCAGAGCGAAGGGAGCCTCTGGGTTATGAACCTGTCCCTCCAGCAAGTTCTATTTATTTCTGTGCTGAGGTTCAAGTCCCTCGAGCATGTGGCTCTAAGGGATTTAGATTTACTGAGGTGGAGCATGTCCATTAATTCTGGATTTGACATAGCTTTGTATGTCAGGCATAGATTGCCTCGAAGTAGGCGGTATGCAACTGAGTAGAGCTGGAGTTTTTTTAACCGAGCAGCATATGGCATCTGTTTGAGACCCTTGATCCTCTTGGTGAGATACTTTTGGGGTCTTTCTAATTGCTGCAGGTGTCAGGTAATGTACATCCCAAAAGGGGCATTGTATTTTATGATGGGCCTGATGAGGGATGAATAAAGGGGCACAATTACCTCTCTTGATCTAGATGTGAAACCCTTTGTGATGAGGTGGGCTATGTAGAAGGTCTTTCTAACCACTTTGGCAATGTGGTTTTCAAAGGAGAGATTGCTATCAACTTGGGTCCCCAGGTCCCTAATAACTTTCTCTGTACTTAATGGGTTTCCACCTATGTGGTAATTTGTGGGCACATTGTTTTTGCCAAAGGGTATGACTATACATTTTTTGGCATTTAGCTTTAAACCATGGCGCTGGCACCAGTTATCTGTCTCTGTGAGACCTTTTTGAAGGATGTTTGTGTCAGCTGGAGAGTTGATTATGGCGCCCATTTTGCAGTCATCTGCGAACTTGGTGAGCCATAGTCCTCCCACATTTGCCTGTACCTCGGCAAAGTATATACCGAACAAGAGTGGTCCCAGAACAGAACCCTGTGGGATGCCACTTGTGACCAGTTTCGAGTCTGACATGGCTCCAGCAACTCTCACTCTGTGGGTTCTGTCTTTGAGCCAGTTTGTGACCCATCTTGTGACATAGGGGTTTATATTTAAGCTGGATAGCTTATCTATGATGGGATATTGTGTCAAATGTCTTTGCAAGGTCCAGATAGGCTGTGTGGACTACCTTCCCTTTAACTATGGCTTTGGTGACTGTTTCAAAGAAGTCAACCAGGTTCAAAAGGCAGGATCTGCCCTTGACAAAGCCGAACTGGGTAGGATCTTGTGTCTGCAGGTCCCCAATGTCTTTGTTTATGAGCTCCATGATGATCCTCTCCATAGCCTTGCAGACTAAGCTAGTCAGGCTTATGGGGCGATAGTTTCCAGGGTCCGTAGAGGCTCCACATTTATGGAGTGGGACCACTGTTGCTGTATGCCATTCTGTGGGCACATATCCTGTAGTGAGGCTGAGATTGTATAGCCATTTTATTTGAGGGATTAGTTCCTCTTGTAGTTTATGTAGGACGCAACCTGGGACACCATCTGGTCATATGGAAGCAGCGTTTTTTGCTTTGGAGATGGCAGACTTCACCTGAGCATCTGAGATGTTTGGGAGGCAGCCCTCTGCCGGGATAGATACTTGCTCTTTTGGGGGGGAAGGGGTGGAGAAGTTTGCACTGAACCTGTCTGCCAGGATATTGGTGATGTCTGTGGGTTCAGTGTATTTTTTGTCGTTTAGAATCAACTCAGAACAAGTCTGGGAGTTGCATCCCAGGTTTCTAACATAACTGAAAAAAGCCTTATGATTGTCTTTGGTGTCCTGTGCAATTTTTCTCTCGAAGCTGGCCTTGGAGGATTTTATGAGGGATCGTAATTTTTTGCTAGTACTGATCAGAGATGCCTTCCCTATTAAGGATTTTGCTCTATCATGTAGTAGCTTCCTCCTTCTGTTGTACAGTTTATTTATGGCAGGGGTCCACCAGACTGGACGCCTGCCTTTGGATGATTGGGTCTTGGTTTTGTTTGGGATAGCATGATCCATGCGTTCCTGGAGATGTCCGTAGAATGCATTTATATAGGATTCTGCAGTTTGGGCTGTAGTTTCCACTGGCCCTGGGGCCTTGAAGGATTCCACTTTGGTTTTGAGAAGTGAGAAGTTCGCTTTTGAGAAGTTTTTCACTGTGGTTTTCTGGGCTGGGGGTGGGGTCGGGATGTGGACATCCAGTGAAATTAATTTAAGGTCTGATCTTACTAATGAGGGATATACTTCTTGTGTGGAGCATAGGGTCCCCATGTTGGTAATGATCAGGTCTAGTATGTTGTCCCCTCTTATGGGAGTGGTGACTAGTTGTTCATAGCATTTGAGTTTATAATTTCCAGGAATCTTTGGGCTAAGGTGCTGGGGCTTGAGTAGTGCTCCCAGTCAATGTTTGGGTAGTTGAAGTCACCCAATATAATGGTGTTCAGAGAGATCTTCATGTTCTCCAATGTTTTCAGGAAAGCCGAATGGGATTCCTGACTTTGAGAGGGTGGTCTGTAGGATGCTATAAACTGAAAAGCAGTCTTGCCCACTGTTAGTTGCACATGGATGGTCTCCGATACTTCGTGCAATGCCACTAACCTGGAGGTGTGGATATCCTTGATAAATATGGAAACTCCCCCTCCTTTTGTGGTTCGGTCTGGGTTTTGGGGGCGAAAAGCATGATACGAGGTATAGCCTGGTAGTGCTGGGGCGCTCTCTGGAGCCTTGAACCAGGTTTCTGTCACTGCACAGATATCGATGTTCTCCATACTGAGGAGAGCTTCGAGTGCATGCATCTTGAGGTTAAGACTTCTGGCATTTAGCAGCATTACCCTTAGTTTGTTGTTCCTTGTGCTGTCTATGGGGGTGGGTTTGACTTTTGAGCCTTGCCTAAAAAGGCACTATGGGGGTGGCAAGAGCCTTTGCCAATATCCAAAAGCCCAGTGGTGACAGGTGCAAGCCGTCCCTAGCGAAGCAACGTGGCTTGTCGAGCATGTCATCCCTGGCTGACAGACACTGGATCCCCTTTGAATGACACCAAAATTTTAGCCAATTGTTAAAATCGATCATTTTGTCTTTGTACTGTGGCATCATTCTAGGTGAGGGTAAGATGCTGCTCAAGGTCAGGGTGATACCAGCCTGGACTACATGATCAGAGAGCTTCTCTATGTCTCTTTTCATGCAGTCCAGGGAGGTACATCTCAGGTCATTCACACCAGCATGTACAATGACTGAGTCATATTTGTATTTGCTTTGGAGTGACCTGAGTGCTTGCGTTATGTGTTGGATCCTAGCACCTGACAGGCAGCTCACCGTGACCTTCTCTTTATTCAGCCTGGTGAGCGGGACGTCAGTGTGTCTGACAATAGAGTCACCTATAACAAGAGTATCAGGTGTGTTATTCAGCCTTAAGGGCTGTGGCTGCTTGGCACACTGACTTTGTGGGTTATGTGTTGTGTGTGTTTTGTTTTGAGGTAGCGTTTGCTTGGATGTCTGCTTTGGAGGTCTCTGTTGCTTAGGTAGATTTTTATTTAGAGCCTCCGAGTATGTTTTTGTGTATTTATGTGTTTGGTTTGCTGATGTGGTGGGACTATGTGATACTGGAATTGTGTTGTGTGAAGTTACCTTCTCCTCCTGACTGGTTACACCAGTTTTGAGATGAGAGAGCTCAGCCTCCAGTTTGGCTAAATAGTTGCATCTCTCACATATATTTGAACCTGTTTGGAGGAGGAGAGGGTTGTCCATGTACATGAGACAGTTGTAACATTGCCTCAAAATTCCCAGATTCACCAGCTGGACTGGAAAGGAAACCATTGACTGACCTTTGGACATGCTAGAGTAACAGGGAAACTGAATTTAAGATGGACCAATAGAGGACAGGGTAATCGTAGAGAGTATAAGAGTAAGTAGTGCTTATGGTTTAATAGTGCTAACTTGTAGGATTACTTAATTGGACCAGTGAAGGGCCTTAGAATGAGAATATGGTGTTTAAATTGAGAGATAGAGCAGTTCTAAGGGAAAAAGTGAAGAACAGACTTTGTGGAGACAGGAATAGTTTAAACCCAATCAGGCGGCGCTGCCAGTTGTTGCGCTATGTTCAAAAACGTGCAAAACCACGCAAAAGAGGGTTTTAAGAGAGGAAGATGAAGGAGTTTTGGAATTGACCCAAAATGGCCAATAAAACTACAGTTTCAAGTCAGTAACCACTCCCACAGGGGCAGGCAGGCTGCTCAATGTTTTTCACTGCCACTGATCAACAGAGAGACTTTCCTTTAGCCCAAGAAAACAATGGCCTCACAGAAACTTACAAACAGTTCAAGAACAGCAAGCCTGTAACTGAACTTTTTTAAATCTCAGAAAAGTGGGAAAAAAGCAAGATTTTTTGTTTTTTGTTTTTCAGAGATAGCAGAGGTTAACAAGTATCAACAAGTTATAACAGTGCAGTAAATGACCCCACACAAGAGTGCTAGGCCAAAGACAGATAAAATGCAAGTTTTGAGAAAAAAACGATTTTAAAAATAAGTGCAAACAGGAAATTGAGTAAACAGCTCTAGGTTGTGCTCTAAATACAGTTGCTAATGCAGAAATCAAATTTAACAAGCCAGAAAATGCTCAAAATAGGCAGCTATGCAGAAAAACTGTTGTACAAATTGTTGTACAAATTGAACAACCCAAAATGCAAAATTAGCATTGGCAGAAACAAATTCTCTGAATGTCAGAAATGTTTTTCTGCATTTTTTTATCAATTTAAAAATGCATGAAACATTGCTAATTATATATATATTTTCATATAAAATGCCTTTTTGTTATACTAGTCTGTAATCTTGTTAACTTTTAATCTTATTTGCTTTTCCTTGCTAAATATCAGAAAAGGTTAAACTCTAAAGTTTTTTATATCTATTTGCAATCACTTCAAATGCAACGCTAGTGAAATGTGACTCATTTTTGGCTTTGTATTTTATTTTAATTTATTTATTTATTTTGACAATTGAGATTGTTTCACCATTCATCTGTCTTTTCTCCCCATGAACGTCTCATATTTGTGCAGTGGTAGGCACTCCTACCTCACCAGTGTTGGATCTGCTAACTAGTTCTAAGGTAGAATGATATCTTTGTGGAGTGTGTCTGTCCTTCAAATGTTAGCTTTGCTGTGTAACCTTATTTTCTGCAGCACTGAAAAGGCATGCCAAAATGTGAATTGCTGAGACTCTAAGCTGTCTGCAGTTGTGCATGTCGTATGTTTGGTAGCGCCTGTAATGAACTGCCACTGTTAAACACTAGAATAGGTTCATGTCAGCCATAATCAAGAAAAAGTGGGTACTTAAATAAGGAATAAATGAATGAATGACTTACATTCAGTTTCTTCTTCCTTTCTTTTTTTTTTTTTTTTGCTTCTGTTAGAGAGGTTGGGATGTTTATCATTCAAAAGATGAGCTTGAACTAAAACTGAATTAAATATTGAAAATTGCCTCTGAAAAATGATCAGCTGCTTCTAAATGTTTCAACAGTCAAAAATAAGTTGTTTAAGAGATTTTCCCCTGGAGATTCATTATTAACCTCAAGAGCGACTACCTGTGTGACAAGCTATAGCTACATATCAAAAGTTAATTATTTCTACTATAGAGACATAGGTTCATAGGTTCATAGATTAGTACTAGGCTAACTACCCTTGCGAGCCATTTTAAGTCTAGCCATTTGTCCCCTGTGAGATTCAAACCCTGTACCTTGTATTTGTAAGGCAAACACCTTAACCATTAGGCCACCCTCCCAACCCTAGAGGTAAAATAGCGGAGGAAGCTTTATGCCTCACCTTTCCAAATATTCTAACTGCATTTTTTTAGAAAAGAAGAAATTCCTTATGTAGCAACTTTGCTCTTGGCAATGTATGCTACACTTAGATTAGGAATAAGTATATTAGAGGGTCAGTCCGGGTTGGAAGGTTTGGCGACAAAGCCAGAGAGGCAAGATTACATTGGTTTGGACATGTGCTGAGAAGGGATGCGGAGTATATTGGGAAAAAGATGCTAAGGATGAAGCTACCAGGTAACAGGAAAAGAGGAAGGCCTAAGATAAGGATTATGGATGTGGTGAGAGAGGACATGTAGGTGGTTGGTGTGACAGAGCAAGGTGCAGAGGACAGGAAGAAATGGAAACAGGTGATCCGCTATGGTGACCCCTAACGGGAACAGCCAAAAGAAGATGATGATGTTACACTTAGACTTCATTACGTCTGACTGTAGCTAGTAAATGCATCATACCACTCACATGTCCAGATTGTTGCCTCATATGTTTGATCTGTTTGTCATAATTTGTGTTTTTTCTGTCAAATCCTTGATGATTGGGGGTCATTAAATAATGACTAGACATTAAAGTTTCACACTTTATATCTATCAGAAAATGCATGTTAAATAAAAAAACATGTTATTCTAAATACTTATAGGTTTATAAGAGAAATATTTAAAATTTGACCTCAGTTTTGGGCCTTTGTACCCCATTATTGTTGGCTTTGCCAAGATTACTTGAGCTAAGAGGTTAGGAGGTATACATATTAAATGATTCAGATTTTTTTGTTTGGCTAACACTGTGATGGTGTCTTAGTGCTCAAGTAGAAATAAGTACAGTCGTGTCTTATTTAGTTGTTTATTTACTTATTTAGTTATTTATTTATTTTTTTGTCAGTGTGTCCAGTGTAGATCAGATGCAAAATCCCTGTTTAAGATATGTAAAATAAGTTAGAATGGGTATTTCTCCACGTAGTCAAGTTGAAATTATTTGAATGTCAGTTACCTGAAGCTCAAAACACCAAAGAACATCATGCTAATTGTTGTTTTTATTTATTTAGTTATTTATTTATTGACATTTGTTAACCGGGTTTGTCCAACTAGGCTTGTGGCCCATTTTCAGTGGAGACCCGAGGAGAAAAGCTCCAGTAATACATTTTAATACAAGTACAATTTTAAACAATATTGATATAATAGCAGTTATAGCAAAACGATTCACATATGTTGGGATACATACATAAAGTTAAAGTTGCATTAAAAAGAAGCTAAGTAACAATTTTACATTGATATAGTTCAATAGGTCAACAATTAACATTTTTTTGTTTGTATAAAATTGTGCAAATGCATAGTAGACACATTGGAGAGAGAGGTGTAATGAGGTACTAAGTATGGTCCTTTTGAGGGTACATAAAGGGAAGGAAGACTAGGTAGGGTCATGGCAAGGGCAGGTTCTGGAACAAGTTTTACACTGGAAATCATTACCAATGTGATTTGTAAGTGTGCATTAGCAGTAATTCATTTTTGAGGACATTTCTACAATTTAGTGCAACCATGGAGTTGGTATATATAACTTTGAGGTCTGCGGAGTTCTTGCCCTCTGGGGGAAAATACTTGCGGATAACTTTCCCATTTCTGTGTTTCAGGAAGTAGTTTTCTGATGCTCAGAACTTTTTTTCTCTCAGTGTCTCACCAGTTGGAATGACCCCTGTGCAAAATCTAAAGATAATTTATATTATGTAATTTCATTTTTATTCCTTAAGCATCAAAAACTGTATGAGACAAATAAACATGTAACTGAGTATTTTGGAATTGCAACATAATGAGTAAACCAATTAGATATAAGGACTTAGTTCAAAAAAGTTCTTTTTTTTCCTTTTTCCTTTTTTTGTTAAGAAACAAAGTAACAAATAAAGAAAGAGCAAAATGATCTTCTCTGAAAATGTTTATGTACTAACCAGTGACACGATCCATCAAAAAATACATTTTGCCTGTAAATCTGAATTAGGGCTGGTTTGGCAGTTTGATGTTAACTTTGTTCTGCTTTTGTGAGACAAGTTGCTGAATAATAATTGAACACCTTTACCAAGTACTTGAGACGTTAACATAAAAAAAGTGTTAGCAATAATAAAAAAGAGTGAATGCAGTAGAAAAGCTGCTGCAAAAGTTACATAAACTTGGGTGTATATAAAAACAGTAGTGTCCTTGGTCAACTTTTCAGCACCATGCACAAAAAACATTAGATTACTTTTCATTGAAATGAAGAACATTGTCTCTTAGTTATTTATTTATACATCTATGCATGTATTTAGTTAACTTAGCTAACTAATTCATAAATATAATACTGGAGAGCCATCATGATGTCAGGGGAATGTGGGTTGTAGCAAAACCTTGAAGTAAATTAAAGCCATAATGGTAAAATTCTTTAGTGAAAGACATCAAGGAAAGTAGAAACACACTTCTTTGTCAAGGACTGATTCTAAATGCAGTGTGGTTAAACACTCTATTTTACAGTCATTACATACTTTATTTCATGCACAGGATCCTGGAAAAGTTGAATGATTATACAATTGTTACACCTCGTGAACAGCAATTTAGTATAAACTGAAACATACATTGGGTAATCAGTGGGTGCCTCTGTGGGCACATTTCACTGAGAAGGAAACCCAGAACTGACAAGTGAATCCTGCAAAAAGTGGAGGAGACATACCTCTCAACTCTCCTTGATTTTGCAGAATGCCCCTGTTTGTGCCTCATATTTTTATCCTGTGCCTTGCAAAATGTTTTGATTTTCTGGTAAACCACTGACGATTACATGCAGTCATTATGTCCATCATTTGAGTTTCATACTTCTTTCTGTCCAGAAAATCCATGTTCACACAAATTTTGTTTTCTAGTGGACATTTAAGTGAATTAGAGTACTATTTTAAAAAAAATGTCTGTGATTATGGGCCTTTGTTCCTTCTTCAATATTTTTGGTTTTGTCCAGAACTCTTGAGCAAAAAAAGTTGAGGGGTATAGAAGCAGGGCAATCAAAACAGAACATAAAATTAATAAGTTTGTAATTTAATAGTACTACAGGTATAAATTTATGTACATTTTGAAATTGTTGTGGGAAAGTTGAAGAAACTAGCTGGTACTGCTGGAAACAGAATGCTTGCAGCTGAAAGCAAATATGGGAAAACTGTTCAAAAAAGTAAAAATCGTATAATAATATGGACAACAATAGAGTAAAGGAAGGTCATTGGAGAAACTGTTGAAAGTGATTATACAAAAATATGATAAGATTCCAAAAGGTATCACTACAAGGAAAACATAGCTGAAATGAGATCAACTAAATGTGTTAACACACAAAAATGCCTTCAAACCAAATGCATTGATAACGCTTCTGGCACATTTTTAAGGTGGTAGGGGATGCCAAATCACTTACACCCCTTCACGTTATTATACAGCTTTCTCTAAAATTGTTATAGGTTGGAGTAAAGAGAATTCAGCATGATATTAAAGTTTTAGTGAGCATATATTTCACAGCAAACAAAATTTTGTGATTGCCCTTTTCAGTGTTGATTGTATGTTCACTGATGTTCATCGTGCATAGAGCTGCAGTCATAACAGATGGGTTTTCCTGCCGTCAGGCGAGTCCTCGGTCGGCCGAATTCCAAAGTCTAGGTCCGGCGTCGGATGTCATCGCTTCTTCCCTGACGTCAGTGCGACAAGAGTATAAAAGAACCAGCCAACGCCATTTTCTTCAGTCTTTCTTGCCGCGCGGTGCCCGAAGCAGAAGCAGTTCACAAGTGCCAGTCGGCCAGCTCCTGAGATTACGAATATTATTCAACCAAAGTCTTCTTGAAAGATAAGTACCCCATTGGGGAAACTTTTCTTGCCTCAGACTGATGTCAGACAAAGTTAATAATTGCATTTCATGTGGGAAGCAAATACCGCATAAGGATTTCCATTCCCTCTGCATTCCTTGCTTAGGCCCAGACCACGACGTCTCGGCCTGTCGTTTTTGTGCTACATTCAACAGATGCACTATTAAGCATCGGGCGGAGTTCGCCCAACACTATTTTGGCAAAAAATTTAATTACATTATGCCATCGGATAATCCGACTCCAGTTTTGAGTAAAAGATGCAAAGATAAGGACTGACATACGAGGTCCGCGACTTCTACCAACACCACGCTAAAGCCGACTACTGATGCTCCGGTTCTCAGCGAGGCACCTACGCAGCCCCTGACTACCGATGACACTTCTTTAGTGGTGTCTTCTGTGCCCGAGTGGCCCACACCACGACTACAGATACCAAAGCCACTCTTGGCGGGGAACTCAGAGTTTAGACAGGCCTGCCACCTCTCAAGGTGTCTTCAGGCCTTCTTCTTCTTTTTCCATTAAGGCTTTCACTAAATCTAAAGCAGCCATGCATTCTAAAAGACAAGCTCCACAGGGCCCCTCTCAAGGCCCCATGAATAAAAAAGCAGATGCTCAAAATGTCTGAGGATTTGATTACTCTTATCAGGGGTTCCCAACCCCCCTTGGACAAAAGGCCCAGAGTGGAGGAAGAATACCCTTCCTCGGACCAGGCCTCCATTACTTCAGAACATTCTGAAGACCAAGAACATTCATACTTCCCTTTTGAAGATTCTGATGCAGAGGAGTCCATTCCCTCTGTCTCCCCCCCTGAGGACTACTCTTTTGGGGAAACCTTGCATACCTTGAGGGAACACTTCCACTGGGAAGGCCAAGATTACTCAGACTCCAAGAAAAGGCTTAGGGATTTCTTCTTGCTCCCTCAGCACAGGCCTCTGGCTATCCCTCCTGTCTTGGACATACTAGATGATGTGTATTCAGAGACCAGCCTTAACCCAGATTCTTTACCTCCAGCTCCAGTCAAGCCTGACAGGTATTACCGGGTTCCTGATTCACACCAATTCCTATACAAAAGCCATGCGGCTGACCCAGAAACCATTTCACAGGGTCCCAAGGAAATTAAGGCCTCCACTGCCAAAAATCCATTACCTTCAGAGAGAGATTCCAGAGCTTTAGAAAGGTGGGGGAAAAAGGTATACACCTCGGCCACCTTAACCATGAGGGAATTAAACTGTCAGTTCCATATGTTAAAGTATCAACAGTTTTTGTTATCTCAGTTGAAAAGTAAAATGTCACAACCTGAACAACCAGACTTGAAGGAGTTGCAGGATTTGTTGCATAGTGCAGAGCAAGTGGGTAAACATACCTTGCAATGTGGTTTTGATGCTTTAGAGGCCTCATGTAGAGCTGCTGTTACAGGATCAGTCATACGTAGACATGCTTGGCTCAAAGAGCAAACCTTACCATATCCTGTCAAAGCTAAACTACTAGATGCACCTCTTCAAAAAGATGTATTGTTTGGTGTTAAAGCTGAGGAGGTATTAAAGAAAATGGAGGAAAAGGCTAAATCAATGCAAACAGTGAAATATTTCCTACAGGTACAACCTCTACGTTTCAGTAGAAATTGGCCTTCAAAAAATTGGTCCTTTCCAGCCATGGACAGACCTCAAAGAGGTAGATACAGGTGCTCGAGGGGTAGAGGGCAATCTCAAGGATCATTTAGAGGCAGACAATGGCAAGCACCTACACCAAGAGGTGGTGAGGATAGTTCACAGCCATTCAGAAAGCAGAACCAATGACTTTCCCCTTTGCATGCCAAGCAAGGCTCAATTGGCAGCACCTTTAGGCGGAAAACTGGCGTTATTTTCGAAAAATTGGCATATTGTCACAAAAGACAAATGGATCCTGGACATTATAGACAGAGGCTACAGATTCCACTTTCACACCCTTCCAAAATGAGAGGCATGCCAAACCTGCCACACAATCAAAGGGCAGAGGCACAAAAACAAATTTCAGATCTCATGGACATGAAAGCTATTCAAGAGGTACCTGCACAAGAACAGGGTCAAGGTTTTTATTCCAGACTATTCCTGGTACCAAGGAAGGGCAAAGATTGGAGACCTATTTTGGACCTATCCATCCTAAACACATATTTACTCGTACCAAAATTCAAGATGCTCACATTACAGCAGCTTCTTCCCATGTTGGGCAAGGAGTCTTGACTGGTAACACTGGACCTCAAGGAGGCATACCTGCATGTCCCAGTCAGACAAGATTACAGAAGATACCTCAGATTTCTTGCAGGTTCAACCCATTATCAATTCTCTGCATTGCCCTTTGGCTTATCTACTGCACCCAGAGTGTTCACGAAATGCCTGGCATCAGTAATTGCCTTCTGCAAACTTTAAGGGATACAAATACACCCATATTTGGATGACTGCCTGATCCAAGCAGACAGCAAACACATACTTCTAAAACACCTGGCGTTTGTAATAATGTTGTTGAATTCTCTGGGATACACAGTCAACAAAAAGAAATCAAGACTAATACCCTCTCAAACAATAATTTTCCTGGGTGCCAGCTTGAATACAAACACCCAGATGGCCTACCTCACACCAGAGAAACAAGGGCAACTAACTCATTACTTCAGAAATCTGGCAACCTTCACCAGGCTGACTGCAAGGAAAATCCTGCAGGCTCTGGGATTCATGGCATCTTGCATCCTACTAATCCCATGTGCAAAGCTGCATATGAGGAAACTTCAAAGGTACCTAAAAAACCTATGGTCTCAACACAGCCACAGTTTGGAAACAATTATACCACTGATTCCATGTCTTCAAAAGGAATTTCTGTGGTGGGCTCAAGCATGCCAAAGAAACATAGGTCTCCCATTCTGCAAGCCTCAAGCAAATCAAGTCATCACAACAGACGCCTCGGACTACGCCTGGGGGGCACACATGACAGATCGGTGCATTCAGGGCAAATGGTCCCAAAAGAAAAGCACCTACACATCAATCAAAAGGAAATGCTAGCAGTAATAAATGCTATTATGGCTTTCAAAGACCTACTGCATCCAGGCCAGCTATTGATAAGGACAGACAACACCACAGTAATGTGGTACATAAACAAACAGGGAGGAACCCATTCATACCCCCTATGCAGGCTAGCCATGTCTCTTTGGAACATGGCTCTGGAATTACAAATCCAACTTCAAGCACAGTTCCTGCCAGGCAAGGAAAACATGCTGGCAGACAACCTAAGCAGAAATATGACAGATCCACATGAATGGAAGTTGCATCCTCAAGTTTTTACAAAGATAATTCAAGCATGGGGAAGGCCAGACATAGATCTCTTTGCCACCCACAGAAATTACCAATTGACAAAATTCTGCTCAAGGACCTTTCATCCACAGGCCTGGAAAGTGGACGCACTCTCTTTCAGTTTGACAACAATGACAGTTTATGTCTTTCCACCTCTTCCTCTGCTGCCCAAAGTTCTATTAAAAGCCAGAGCAGACAGACCAAAGATGATTCTCATTGCTCCAGACTGGCCAAGACAACACTGGTACCCACTCCTGAGGAGCCTGACGCATTCCCCACCATGGATCCTTCCTCTAATGCCTCTTCTACTGACTCAGCACAACTTCAAAACTCTTCACAGTCAGCTGAAAACACTCAATCTAGCCGCATGGAGGATTCCTTAAATTCACAACAGACCCTACTCTCCAAGGAGGTGCAGGATGTCATGTTGGAGGCCAGAAGGCCTTCTACTAGAAAAGCCTACTCCGCAAAATGGAAACGGTTTTGTGCCTGGAATCAGAAAAAGGGTCAGAATCCTGAAATACTGAATTTACCTCAAATATTACAGTACCTAGCTGAGATGCTAAACAGTGGACTTTCATTCTCCTCCATCAAAATCCATGCCTCAGCCATTTCTGCAGAATACAACACTGATCCTCCTTTATTCTCTCACCCTCTCTTAAGACAGTTCCTCAGAGGGGCTAAGAATATAAAACCCCCAAGGAAGCAACCAGTACCTGCTTGGGACCTCAATTTCATTCTACAAAAACTGACCCTGCCTTCTTTTGAGCCAGCTGCTTCAACAGAACTGCAATATTTGTCATGGAAAACAGCCTTCCTTCTGGCTATCACCTCAGTATGCAGGGTTTCTGAACTACAAGCCCTCATGGCTGTGCAGCCTTTCATCATTTTCCATCAGGACAGAGTTTCCTTATGAACCAACCCTTCTTTTATGCCAAAGGCAGTATCCAGGGTAGCCTTGAATCAGGCTATCCACTTACCTACCTTTTACCCTAATCCACAAAACAAAGGGGAGAGACTACTACATTCCTTGGACATTCACAGACAGCTCTGTTATTATTTGAACAAAACAAAGCCTTTCAGAAAATCAGAGCAACTCTTTGTGTCCTATGCTCAAGGGAAGCCTATTTCCAAACAGACAATCTCAAAATGGATAGCCCACTGCATTCGCTTTTGTTACTCTACCTCTGCAGCTTTCCTCAGGGGGGTTCCTACCAAAGATATTTTGGAAGCAGCCACTTGGAGTTCTGTACATACTTTCTCCAAGCACTATCACCTACCATTATACTCCGAATCTAGAGCAGGCTTTGCCACTGCAGTCTTGCAGGGCATCCTGGCTCCTCCTAGTTCCACTTAGTGCCTACCACCCCTTTTTTAGCTTTGGGATTCTACCCATCTGTTATGACTGCAGCTGTATGCACGATGAACATAGTACAGTTTTGTACCTACCATAAATGTAGATGTTCGAGTGCTAATACAGCTGCAGTCCAGGTTTCACTCCCTCCTTCACCTCTTGGGACAGGCCTAATGGCTAACACCTCCTCATACAACCTGATTGGGGTATTCTTTTATGGTGTATTTGCTTGCAACTACTGTTTTTTGATTTTATTGCATTGCATTATTACATAAATTTATGTTTTGCCTTCCTTTTGGGGGCACCTGACATCTGGGGCAACAAAAACTGAAGAAAATGGCGTCGGCTGGTTCTTTTATACCCCTGTCACATTGACGTCAGGGAAGAAGCGACAACATCCGACACCGGACCTAGACTTTGGAATTTGGCCGACCGAGGACCCGCCTGACGGCAGGAAAACCCATCTGTTATGACTGCAGCTGTATTAGCACTCGAACATCTACATTTATGGTAGGTACAAAACTGTACTATCTTCAACACTATAAGGACTTACAAGGTAGGCCACATGAATGACATGACAGAAATGTTGTAGAAGGAAAACCTAAAGCATTTATTCTGTAAACTTCTGCTACACCTGTTCAAAGCATTCAATGTAACTTGAGTGAAGACACTGAAGGGGCTTTCATAAGAGCGGTGTTCAAACTAAACCAGATCAAGGCTACTCTAAGCAGTTATTTGGTGAGTAATGTGAATAAAATGACCTGCAAGAGTCATAGCCACCAAAGGAGCAAGCAGCAGTTTGAAAAGCTGTGAAGGTCAGTAGAGAGGACATTGTAAGAAGAGAAAGCACATACACTGTTTCCAAAAGAATGGACTACATAAAAAAGTAATGAAGTCCAGTGACCAAGGCTTACTCCTCAACAAAATGTCTATGTTCCAAGTCAGAAAAGTAGACCAGAAGGCCCACATCTGGCTACTAAATGAGTGAAGAGAGTGAGCGAAGAACTTTGTCCAGAAGAAAATGAAGGTGAGTAAGATGCAGAGGGAAATAAGTTCTGGGACTGGAGAGATTGTGGTGAACAGGGTCAGTCTTAGCAGCATTTCAGCAGACCCATAACTAAGGTAGGGTGAAGAGGACAGCTGCCTCAGGTGGCATGTGATTGGCAGGTGCCAGTGAGGTATGATTTCTATATGTATCGGCATTCATTAATGAAGTCTCGAGGATATAGAAGCTTCTTAAGTGAGTGTCATTACTTTGATCAGAATTATAGTCAGAAGCTCAGTGTGTGGTACTAATTGTAGCAAAGACAGAAGACCTATTTCTTTCTTTCTTCTTTTCTTTTATATCCTCAGTTTTGTATGTGAGTCTCAAGCTTGGATTAAGGGGTGCCAGTCAGTGAAACTGCTGAGGGTGCCAGGTGACCTAGCTGTGGCTCTGATTTCAGAAAGTCATTATGTTGACTGTTTAACTAGATTATGAAGTGAATACCCTGCATTTTGGAAGGAAATACTTCTCTAGACCATCTGGGAGAAACTGAATTTAACTGAAAAAAAAAACACAGCTATGCCATCAAATCTACTCTGGATATTAAGGGATAAGGATGACAAATCCAATAAAATGCTGCAGATGGTAATATGGCAAAACAAGCTAGGACATGAAAGGTGCCACAATGTAAGCATGCTTTCTTACTGTGAGAGGGGCTGATTTCTAATACTTCAGCTTTGAATGGGGGTGGGAGTGGGGGTGAAACTAATTTCTATTCAGCATGTATTCAAAAGGTACACATGAATTGTTTTGAAGAGGGGATCTCTTACATTCAAGGCTAGACTTTAAAGATGATTATATTGCAGTGATATGTCAGTATCAATGTATGTAAATCTTTTAAATATATTGATATTAGTAAAAGAGTAATGGTTAATATTTACATTAATTTCAATAATTCAATAATAATATATAGTAACAGATTACATAATAAACTGTCAAGCACTACAAATTCCTCCACTGTGCAAAATGACCTTTGTAATTACCAAAAAATGCACACCAAAGGGAAACATAAGACTACGATCTAGTATAAGATGCCTCTAATTATTTTTATTCCTGTTTGATCTAAAATTTATAGTTTATGTATGAAAAGTGGTAAATTACCCAAGGACTAGAAAAGTGCTATTGTGATTCTGATCCGTAAATGCAAGGATTATAAGTCAGATGTTAACAATAACTGACCAGTAAGCCTGTTAAGTTTTAATAGGATCTTAATGGAAAGCTTGACGCCGAAAAGGCAAAGATTTAATTGAAGAGCCTGGCAGTTATGAGCATAACAAAAATACTTTTTAACATCAGCCAGACAACATCTTCTAATATGAGGACATTTTGTGCAAACGTATTGTTTTTCTACATGTAATTCATTATCAGTCCCCATTTTTCATCCATATTACATGGGGTTATAGTGTTGTATCATATGTCACCATCTCTCTTGATTCAGAACCATTCAACCTCCTTTTTTAACAATTGAGTTCAACTGTCACAGGTCTTGTCTTACACGGTCCATTTAGTCCTTGGTTAAATATCCAAGTCTCTTCTTACCTTCCTTCTGTTTCACTCACATCTACTTTATCAAATATATCTTCTACTTTTTTAAATATGGGACTGTGTACTGTAATCATTAATCCAACAAAATGGTGAATGACCAGCAGAAAAGCAGCTGCAAGTCCAGCACGGATAAAAGTTCCTTTAGTAGGTTTTATTAACAAACTCAAGCTTAAAAACAGTAAAAATATAATTAAATAAAGTGAGATATTAATGCTTTCATTCTGTCACCCTCCAGAACTTCTTCAGATTAATCTAAACAGACTACACCCAATTTAGCCTCTAAATAACCTCTGTTGAAGCCACCATGTTTCCTCTTCTCTAGATTTAAAGAGACAGTGTTCAAAAACATTACATATTATAAAATTAGCACCTAAAAGCTAAAAATCATATAATTAAATTTTGATTACTTAAAAAACAAATATATAACAATAATTTCTAAATATAATATTTAAAATATTAAGTTTAAATGGACACCTATATAAAATGTATTACTACTAATAAATCATAAGTGGAAATTAGAAGCAAGCATATTTATAAATTAATTAATTTCCTATCCCATCATACTGTGTTAAGCAAGGTATGCCAAATACTATACAAGGATACACAATAAGACTTAAAAAAATATAAACATCAAAAACACAAAAGATCCATATCACCTCTACTGGGAACTGAACCCAGAACCTTCTGCATAAAAAAAGAGATGTAATACCCACTATACTACTATCATCTCATAAGGAGGGTCATTCTTAATAAACAAAATATATTACAGTTGTCATTTCCTGGGGGCCTGAAAGCATTGAAAAAGAGGTGCCAGCATAAGTCCCTTATTTCTAGTTGTACTTGCCAAGCTCCCCTCATTTCTCAATGCCCACTTTTTCTAAAATGACAAATTTGAAGGAGTTTTCAGGGTAAACTAAAATATGCTTTGTCAGGGCACTTGTGTTTTTTTTTTCTTTTTATGTCATGCACATGTTCATATGTTAGAGATCTTAAAGCCTATTCAGTTTTACCTATGTAGAATGAGCTACACCCCTGACATATATTTATTTGTTTTTTTAAGTAATTTTAATTATGTGATTGTTAGCTTTTAGGAGCTAATGTCATAATATGTAATGTTTTTGAACACTGCCTCTTTAAATTTAAAAAAAAGGAAACACAGTGGCTTCAACAGTGGTTATTTAAAGGCTAAATTGGGTGTCATCTGTTTAGATTAATCTGAGGAAGTTCTGGAGGGTACCAGGATGAAAGTGCTCGTATCTCCCTTTATTTAAAGATATATGTATTATTTTTAAGCTTGAGTTTGTTAATAAAACCTACTTAAGGAACTTTTTGTCTGTGCTGGACTTGCTGCTGCTTTTTCTGCTGGTTGTTCACCATTTTGTTAGATTACTGGTTTGTGTCTTGCATTTTTGTTTTTTTTTTTTTTACTGTGCATTGTAATCTGTTATCCCTGACTTTCAATCCAAATGGAACTAATGTGGCTTCCACATTAATATCTTCATTTCTTAATCTGTCTCTTAGTGTGCATTTTAGCAACAGTTTCAAATATTGCAATTCTTTGCTTACAATCAAAATGTGGAATGGCAGTTTTAAGATTGCCACTTGTTTGAAATTGCGGCACTCAAGGTCTGCAATGCCAAACTGCAATATTACGAACCATAATAATGAATGTAGAGCTGCATTCATTATTATGAGCTCGGCATTGTGAATGTAGATCTCGGTACAGTGGGGAGTGGGGAATTTCCTATTTTCGTCACTGTAGTATGATCTTGGAGTTGGTATATTTAAGTTGCAGGGGGTGTGGGGGGGTGCACCCCCCTGCAAAACATTGATGCCAACACTGACTTTCGATTTGGACAGTTCGGTTTGTGTGTGGAATTGTCGCAGTGATGGCTTCCGATATTTTAAAGGGATCAGTGAGTATATTTTTGTAGTTTCAATTCAGCATTGTGCATAAATGCACAATTTTCATTCCAAATTTTGATAGTAAACCATATCTCTTATCACCTCAAGCTTCCTGACCTTCTCTGTCTTCACTGTTCGGGTGTATGTGCCAAACAGAAGCACTTGTTATGACACTGTTTTATACAACTTTTTGCTTATTTTAGCTTTTGTATCACACATTAACCTTGACACTTTGTTCCAATTTTCTACAGCCCATTTGATTCTAGCTTTGGCTTCCTCATACAGACATCCCTTCTCCACAACTACTCCTTCCAGATACCTGAAGCTGCATACTTGATCCAATATTTCCATTTTATGTCAGTGTTTAGCTTCTTCTGGTTTTCTCATTTGCTGACATGATCACTATTTTGTATGAGCTTGGACTCATCCCAGATGCCTTCACCTCCCCTTTTCACTCATGTTCAGGGTCCACTTGCAATACCACAATGTCTGCATACAGCATCTTTGTTAATCTGTATACTGTAGTGCATTATCAGTATGAACAGAAGTGGGTCACAGCTGAACCCTGATGTATACTGACTTCCAATGACAACCCCTTTGACAATCCATTCACAGGTTTTACTTGTGTTACTGAGGTTTTCATATACCCTGCACTCATTTACCCATATTTTCATAGATTTAAATCACCAAGAATTGTTCAAATTAGCTTTATTGAGACTTTGAAATATGCTTTTTTCAAGTCTGACTAATTACCAGTTGTACTCTTTCCTCATATCCAGCACTGCTCATCTCCCAACTTACTTTTCATATTCATTTGTCAACCACCCTTTCCCAGCGCTTTCATGTAGTGTGACAGGAGTTTGATACCTGTAGTCAAAAAAGAAACTTTATTCTGTTTCACAGATATAAAAGACATTTTCCTGTTTTTTATATATGTCTATAAAAGCTGATAATCATTAAGTGCATGCAAACAAGTTATTGCAGATTGGCTTATAACATAATTTTTGTGTGGAATCATGTATTGCTAACTAAGAAAAACAAAATTCAACATGCAGTTTTTTCTATGGGCTTCATAACAGTCCCCATATTTGTTCCCCATGAACCAAAATGTTTAGATTTTAAAATATATAATTGATATAATGGCGCAACAATAATATATAGGCAAAGGCACATTATTAATTTTTAGGATTGTGTGGATCAGAAAATAAACTAGACATCTAGTAATGTATTTACACTGAGAAAAGTGAAGTAATATCTTTTGGGAAATGGAAATATGATTCAACTTAATCATAATAAATAAGAATATTTTTTTGTGAGAATGAATTTAAAGATATAGGAATCTTGATTGTTTTTTTTTAATAAGTTTCAGGGAAACCATATTCAACATGTAAAAATAATAGCCTATTATACAACGACACCCCCATTAATATTCCAAAACGTGCACACTGATTGGTCAGCGTGCACATTGTAAATTAGAGTTATAGTAATGGAAAAAGGACCGGTCGCCTGGACTTTTGCCATTAGTATAACTCTTATTTTACAGCAACGGAGAACGCAAGAGCTCTGTTGCTGTTTAGACACTGTCTCGCTGTGTTAAAGGAGATTAACATAGTGAGGCAGCTTTAAAAAAAGTAACGGAGATCTTCCTATCTCTGTTGCTTTTTTTAAAGCTGTCTCGCTATGTTAAACTCCTTTAACATAGCAAGACAGTTTGTAAAAAGCAACGGAGATCTTGCTTTCTCTATTGCTTTTGCCCACAGCTCTGATGTACTGCATACGCATGTGAGTACATCAGAACTGCCGCAGAATATCAGACAGCTGTAGAAGGGCAGCAAGGAGGGATTATACAATGCCATTAATCAAGAAAAGTAATTATTTTTTTTCTTAATGTCATTGTATAATACCAATAACCCACTTCTGGGTGTGGGTAATGCTGGATTTACCCAAGGTTGTCTTTGTTTGGCCACTCGGGCTTCGTCCTCGCAACCAAACCACACCAACAGTGGGTAAATGCAGCATTACCCACACCCAGGCGTGGGTTATTGCTATATTATAAAACTCAGTGTCTGCTGATAACTTTAAAGCAAACTGGGGGGGGGGAGTGCAGGAAGCAGCTGAATGGGTGGGGCTAACTGGAGTTGGGGTGGGTCTCTATTATGAAATTATAGTGACCACTACCTGTGGTCAAATACAAATGGGGTCAGTCAGCTACTTTTGTCCACAGACTACTGCTGTACCTACTCATTATAGCCACTTCATGGAATAGATACACCTCACATATCTGACTGCAATCAACAAGACCAATCGTAGGTAAAATGGAGCCCTAATCAAAGAACTCCACAGGGTCCTTTTGCACATCACCAGTGCTTTTCTCCCCATTATAGACCTGCACCATTCAAATTGATTACTTCTTTATTGTTTTTTTTTTTTTTTTCACAGATTGTCTTCCATTTTAACTTTTTCCTCTACTCTTTTAACACACCAAAACTAACCAAGATTCCCAAGTGTGGAGAAAATAACAGAGCTATGCTGGGATCCAGGGTTCAGCTAGGCACTCAAAAGTCATAGGGTTCTATATGATCTAATGTGTATCTTAAGAGCTTTTTTTCATAACCTTTTCATTCAGTGACCACCTGAACACAAATCATAAGTTGTTGTTGTTCTTCTTTCGGCTTTTCCCAGTTAGGGGTCGCCACAGCGGAACTCCGGTCCGCTAATGATTAGCAGTGGAATTTTAAGGTGCCGAGGTGTCAGCTCGATGCCCAACCTTCAACGAAGGCATTCCCATTCATGCATGTCTTTTGAATGCCAGTCAACCATGGGGAGGACATGCAAACTGTTAATAGTCCCCTATAGCCCCCTTCACCCACATGTACCACCTCTGCAATATATACTAACCCTATCCCTAGCTCTACACCTAACCTTAAAAAAAAAACTTTTCATAATGCTACTACCAAAAAGACAGGTCCAGACACACACACACGCACACACACACACACACACACACACACACACACACACACACACACACACACACACACGCACCAATGCAGTTATACACCATTATACCTATCCCTTGACCTAACCTTTGCCCTAACCCTAAAAAATACACATATACACATTCACACATATATCTATTCCTTTTTAATCCCTAATCAAACCCTAACCAGCAAACACTTACATACATATACACATACACACCACACACACACACACACACACACACACACACACACACACACACACACACACTTACACAAAACCCACTTACCTGTTACAAAACAGCATTCATTCAACAAATGAATGCACAGTACACAGAACATTTGAATAAATAATCTTTCAATCCATTCTATCAAACGAATGAATGTGCAACAGAATGAATGGAATGTGTGTGTGTGTGTGTGTGTGTGTGTGTGTGTGTGTGTGTGTGTGTGTGTGTGTGTGTGTCTGTGTACCTATATCTATAAGCATGCTTTGATCCCAAAGAATCATGTGTTTGCACCTCTATTGGAATGATTCAAGCAGCATCTTCTGTGGCTGTGCAATCCAGTCTGCGAGTGACAGTCCTTTCCATACTCTTGAGCAGCAGTAGGCAGATGTCAGTCTGGTATCATGGGCATGGATCTTCCTGAGGGCTCTCTTATCCTCTGCACTCATATACATATTAAGAGCTTCCTTCACTTCCCATTTCCAAGCAATGTTGTCTGAGGTGAGTGAACACCAGGTGTTTACACTGATGGAGACAGTGCTGAGGGCATGCTTGCATATATCCTTGCAACACAAATTTGGGCACCTTTTTGATCTCTTTCCAGACTCTAGCTTTCCAAAAAGGAGATATTTCTGTATTCAGCCATCAGTCATGTGTAAGACATGTTCCAACCAGCATATACATCTCCTACATCTGTATCTATACCTCTATATATACATGCATATCTTCCTATATAAATATAGATATACATAAACACATACAAAAACCTCCACAAAATCCCAAGAGTGTTGCAACCTGCTGCAATGGATAAAAACAGGGATCAACAAATTCCAGCAGACATAAGAGTGGAAAAATGTGTTTATTAACAATTTAGCATTTCAGTAATGATGGGTATGACCAAGGACCAGTCTGGTTACACAAAATCTTCTTAATAGGAATAACAGACACTATTTACATCAACTTAGATATTTCCTTTAAATGTCACGTGACTCCTGTAACACAATAATCAATGAATATTTTAAAAATTATCCTAAGCTAAATAAGTTGAAAAATGTACATATTTATACCTATATCTATATATTTATCTGGTTACAGTCTGAAACATTGAATGCTCATATGAGCAAATGTTTGTTTCACGCTGTAAATAACAATAAATGCTTATATGAGCAAATGTTGCTTTCAATTAAATTGTTGCCGACAGTGTTTTGCATGGTATTGTGGTGCAGTGGGGTAAGGAAATTCGCTCTTTGCACACTATTGTGTGATCTCATAGTTAGCATAAGTAATTAACAGGAGGGGTGTGCTGGGGGGCTTGCAAAAAATGATTTTTAACTTTTGTTGTTATCTATCATTTTAGATTCAATCTAGAATGACTGCACTTTTGATAGTTGACATTTCAAATGCTTGATAACGGTATATGTAGCTAAATAGATCCATTCCAAAATACTTCATTGGCTTAGAATGTTTCATTTAAACTAGGAAGAAATAACACAATCATGGCAGAAATCCAAAATCTTTCCTTTTTAACCTAAGTATTTTCACCATCACAGTTACTATACTTATTCAAAATAACTTGGTCAATACCACTGAAAATAAACACTGCTTGATGATGTACTAGTGTGACTTTGTACAACGCATGCACCTGATTTCACTCAAATGCAATCTAATTCTTTCTTAAACATTCTGCTATATCCAACATAGAAAACAAAGCAAATACATATTGCTAAATAAATGATGGCACTGAAGTACACAAAATAGAGTACCTTACATCAAAAACAGTGTGTGAATTTTTTGTAGATAAACTGGTACATGGCAAATTTTGTTATAGAAACAACAGCTACCTACCAATCAAAAAGCAGTTCCTGACCACTTAAATGGAGTGTCTATTAATAATTGTTTAAGACTTTTCCTCTTCTGTAACTGAACACATATGATCATGATAAAATCGAAGCCAGTTTATTGTTAGACCTTAAAATCTTCCAGTGTTTGTTTACCACCTTCTGCAGTTGAAATGTATTAGTGCCAAAAGTGATCAAAAATCTTGGACATGGGTAAATGGAAAGTATTTGTCCTTGTACTGTAAAATGACACTCCAGATAATTTACTTATCTCTTCCATTATGTAAATCAGTTTGTCCAAATCATAACCCCTATGAAAGAATCTGTGTTTCAAATCATCTGAATGTCTAGAATATTCTGACTCTTCACTGTAAGTTTATCTCACCATCATAAATTGGGATTTATGGACTTTCTTAGTAATGTGTCAGGAGTGACAGCTAGTCAGATGAACAAATAATGTTTCTACATTGTTTCCTGTATGTACTGGTTATTAAAGATCCATCTAATGCCTCAGTAATGTTATCATCCAAAAAAATCAATATTAAAATATATATAATTACCTTTAAACTGCATTTCAAAGTCATTGGAATGGCAGTTTTATGATTGCCACTTGTTTGAAATTGCGGCACTCAAGGTCTGCAATGCCAAACTGCAATATTACGAACCATAATAATGAATGTAGAGCTGCATTCGTTATTATGAGCTCGGCATTGTGAACGTAGATCTCGGTACAGTGGGGAGTGGGGAATTTCCTATTTTCGTCACTGTAGTATGATCTTGGAGTTGGTATATTTAAGTTGCAGGGGGTGTGGGGGGGGTGCACCCCCCTGCAAAACATTGATGCCAACACTGACTTTCGATTTGGACAGTTCAGTTTGTGTGTGGAATTGTCGCAGTGATGGCTTCCGATGTTTTAAAGGGATCAGTGAGTATATTTTTATAGTTTCAATTCAGCATTGTGCATAAATGCACAACTGTCATTCCAAATTTTGATAGTAAACCATATCTCTTATCACCTCAAGCTTCCTGACCTTCTCTGTCTTCACTGTTCGGGTGTATGTGCCAAACAGAAGCACTTGTTATGACACTGTTTTATACAACTTTTTGCTTATTTTAGCTTTTGTATCACACAACCTTGACACTTTGTTCCAATTTTCTACAGCCCATTTGATTCTAGCTTTGGCTTCCTCATACAGACATCCCTTCTCCACAACTACTCCTTCCAGATACCTGAAGCTGCATACTTGATCCAATATTTCCATTTTATGTCAGTGTTTAGCTTCTTCTGGTTTTCTCATTTGCTGACATGATCACTATTTTGTATGAGCTTGGACTCATCCCAGATGCCTTCACCTTTGCATTCTTCCCCCATTTCACTCATGTTCAGAGTCCACTTGCAATACCACAATGTCTGCATACAGCAGCTTTGTTAATCTATATACTGTAGTGCATTATCAGTATGAACAGAAGTGGGTCACAGCTGAACCCTGATGTATACTGACTTCCAATGAGAACCCCTTTGACAATCCATTCACAGGTTTTACTTGTGTTACTGAGGTTTTCATATACCCTGCACTCATTTATCTATATTTTCATAGATTTAAATCACCAAGAATTGTTCAAATTAGCTTTATTGATACCTTGAAATATGCTTTTTTCAAGTCTGACTAATTACCATTTGTACTCTTTCCTCATATCCAGCACTGCTCATCTCCCAACTTACTTTTCATATTCATTTGTCAATCACCCTTTCCCAGCACTTTCATGTAGTGTGACAGGAGTTTGATACCTGTAGTCAAAAAAGAAACTTTATTCTGTTTCACAGATATAAAAGACATTTTCCTGTTTTTTATATATGTCTATAAAAGCTGATAATCATTAAGTGCATGCAAACAAGTTATTACAGATTGGCTTATAACATAATTTTTGTGTGGAATCATGTATTGCTAACTAAGAAAAACAAAATTCAACATGCAGTTTTTTTCTCTGGGCTTCATAACAGTCCCCATATTTGTTCCCCATGAACAAAAATGTTTAGATTTCAAAATATATAATTGATATAATGGCGCAACAATAATATATAGGCAAAGGCACATTATTAATTTTTAGGATTGTGTGGATCAGAAAATAAACTAGACATCTAGTAATGTATTTACACTGAGAAAAGTGAAGAAAAATATCTTTTGGGAAATGGAAATATGATTCAACTTAATCATAATAAATAAGAATATTTTTTTGTGAGAATGAATTTAAAGATATAGGAATCTTGATTGTTTTTTTTTTTTAATAAGTTTCAGGGAAACCATATTCAACATGTAAAAATAATAGCCTATTATACAACGACCGCCCCCATTAATATTCCAAAATGTGCACGCTGATTGGTCAGCGTGCACGCTGTAAATTAGAGTTATAGTAATGGAAAAAGGTCTGGTCGCCTGGACTTTTTCCATTAGTATAACTCTTATTTTACAGCAACGAAGAATGCAAGATCTCTGTTGCTGTTTAGACACTGTCTTGCTATGTTAAAGGAGTTTAACATAGCGAGGCAGCTTTAAAAAAAGTAACGGAGATCTTCCTATCTCTGTTGCTTTTTTTAAAGCTGTCTCGCTATGTTAAACTCCTTTAACATAGCAAGACAGTTTGTAAAAAGCAACGGAGATCTTGCTTTCTCTATTGCTTTTGCCCACAGCTCTGATGTACTGCATACGCATGTGAGTACATCAGAACTGCCGCAGAATATCAGACAGCTGTAGAAGGGCAGCAAGGAGGGATTATACAATGCCATTAATCAAGAAAAGTAATTATTTTTTTTCTTAATGTCATTGTATAATACCAATAACCCACTTCTGGGTGTGGGTAATGCTGGATTTACCCAAGGTTGTATTTGTTTGGCCACTCGAGCTTCGTCCTCGCAACCAAACCACACCAACAGTGGGTAAATGCAGCATTACCCACACCCAGGCGTGGGTTATTGCTATATTATAAAACTCAGTGTCTGCTGATAACTTTAAAGCAAACGGGGGGGGGGGGAGTGCAGGATGCAGCTGAATGGGTGGGGCTAACTGGAGTTGGGGTGGATCTCTATTATGAAATTATAGTGACCACTACCTGTGGTCAAATACAAATGGGGTCAATCAGTTACTTTTGTCCACAAACTACTGCTGTACCTACTCATTATAGCCACTTCATGGAATAGATACACCTCACATATCTGACTGCAATCAACAAGACCAATCGTAGGTAAAATGGAGCCCTAATCAAAGAACTCCACAGGGTCCTTTTGCACATCACCAGTGCTTTTCTCCCCATTATAGACCTGCACCATTCAAATTGATTACTTCTTTCTTGTTTTTTTTTTTTTTTTCACAGATTGTCTTCCATTTTAACTTTTTCCTCTACTCTTTTAACACACCAAAACTAACCAAGATTCCCAAGTGTGGAGAAAATAACAGAGCTATGCTGGGATCCAGGGTTCAGCTAGGCACTCAAAAGTCATAGGGTTCTATATGATCTAATGTGTATCTTAAGAGCTTTTTTTCATAACCTTTTCATTCAGTGACCACCTGAACACAAATCATAAGTTGTTGTTGTTCTTCTTTCGGCTTTTCCCAGTTAGGGGTCGCCACAGCGGAACTCCGGTCTGCTAATGATTAGCAGTGGAATTTTAAGGTGCCGAGGTGTCAGCTTGATGCCCAACCTTCAACGAAGGCACTCCCATTCATGCATGTCTTTTGAATGCCAGTCAACCATGGGGAGGACATGCAGACTCCACACAGAAGGCTCTCCAGCTGGGAATCAAACGGGAGAACCTCTTGCTGTGAGGCGACAATGCTACTGCTGCACCACCGTGGCACACGCACACAAATCATAAGTAAGGAAAGAAATTGTCTTGTTTTTTTTTTTTTTTCTTTCAAAGAAGTTATGTGCAAAGCTTAAAGTTCAAAGATAATAAAACAATGGTTCCCAATACACTGAGGTGACAAATGCTTGCAAATATATATAACACCTATCTGGAAAAGTGGCTACCTTCTTTGCCTCTTCAAAAAAAGATAGGTACCTTCTAACTGCCCTTTTGGTGTTAGATTGTGATGAAAGTAAAATCATAAATAGTCACAGGCTTACATTATATACCTGAGGGTCTGGAAGTGGAAACCAACATCTGGCAGTTAGCTGAGAGGTTATGGTTGTGAGCCGTAGTTCCTATGCTGCATGGTTTGATTCCCTCAAACCTTGTTTGCCTACTTTGTAACCTTGAGCAAGTCAGTTAACCAGACATTGATCCTGGGTCACCCCTGGAAAGGAACTGTGTGTCGAGTCAGTCTACCTGGTTAACAAATAGGTATATTAGGTATTACCAGAGAACCTGGATAAAACCTAAATTAAGACAGGGAGTACACGCTCACTCCATACAGAGGGAGTCATCAAAAAACTTAACCACAGAACCCACTGCTGAGAGATAAAAATGCTGCACCACTGTCCCAGTGATCAATTGCTATCATACACATACTAGTAAGACTGTCACAGCCCAGCTAACAGTTTCCTTACCAACAATTAAAGCCACATTTATTGACTATGTACACTTCTGATATAAAAAAAATAACAAAAATAACAACTATTTCTCACAGTATTTTTTAAATGCAAACATATAAACTACACAGTTCTATAAAATGTCATAATATTGAACCTCAAATCAACAAACTGTTAATAGTCCCCTATAGCCCCCTTCACCCACATGTACCACCTCTGCAATATATACTAACCCTATCCCTAGCTCTACACCTAACCTTAAAAAAAAACTTTTCATAATGCTACTACCAAAAAGACAGGTCCAGACACACACACACACACACACACACACACACACACACACACACACACACACACACATGCACCAATGCAGTTATACACCATTATACCTATCCCTTGACCTAACCCTAAAAAATACACATACACACATTCACACATATATCTATTCCTTTTTTAATCCCTAATCAAATCCTAAACAGCAAACACTTACATACATACACACATACACACACCACACACACACACACACACACACACACACACACACACACACACACACACACATGCACCAATGCAGTTATACACCATTATACCTATCCCTTGACCTAACCCTTGCCCTAACCCTAAAAAATACACATACACACATTCACACATATATCTATTCCTTTTTTAATCCCTAATCAAATCCTAACCAGCAAACACTTACATACATATACACATATGCAAACCACACACATACACACACACACACACACACACACACACACACACGCACACACACACACACACACTGACACAAAACCCACTTACCTGTTACAAAACAGCATTCATTCAACAAAATTAATGCACAGTATACAGAACATTTGAATAAATAATCTTTCAATCCATTCTGTCAAACAAATGAATGTGCAACAGAATGAATGGAATGTGTGTGTGTGTGTGTGTGTGTGTGTGTGTGTGTGTGTGTGTGTGTGTGTGTGTGTGTGTGTGTGTCTGTGTACCTATATCTATAAGCATGCTTTGATCCCAAAGAATCATGTGTTTGCACCTCTATTGGAATGATTCAAGCAGCATCTTCTGTGGCTGTGCAATCCAGTCTGCGAGTGACAGTCCTTTCCATACTCTTGAGCAGCAGTAGGCAGATGTCAGTCTGGTATCATGGGCATGGATCTTCCTGAGGGCTCTCTTATCCTCTGCACTCATATACATATTAAGATCTTCCTTCACTTCCTATTTCCAAGCAATGCTGTCTGAGGTGAGTGAATACCAGGTGTTTACACTGATGGAGAGAGTGCTGAGGGCATGCTTGCATATATCCTTGCAACACAAATTTGGGCACCTTTTTGATCTCTTTCCAGACTCTAGCTTTCCAAAAAGGAGATATTTCTGTATTCAGCCATCAGTCATGTGTAAGACATGTTCCAACCAGCATATACATCTCCTACATCTGTATCTATACCTCTATATATACATGCATATCTTCCTATATAAATATAGATATACATAAACACATACAAAAACCTCCACAAAATCCCAAGAGTGTTGCAACCTGCTGCAATGGATAAAAACAGGGATCAACAAATTCCAGCAGACATAAGAGTGGAAAAATGTGTTTATTAACAATTTAGCATTTCAGTAATGATGGGTATGACCAAGGACCAGTCTGGTTACACAAAAATCTTCTTAATAGGAATAACAGACACTATTTACATCAACTTAGATATTTCCTTTAAATGTCACGTGACTCCTGTAACACAATAATCAATGAATATTTTAAAAATTATCCTGAGCTAAATAAGTTGAAAAATGTACATATTTATACCTATATCTATATATTTATCTGGTTACAGTCTGAAACACTGAATGCTCATATGAGCAAATGTTTGTTTCACGCTGTAAATAACAATAAATGCTTATATGAGCAAATGTTGCTTTCAATTAAATTGTTGCTGACAGTGTTTTGCATGGTATTGTGGTGCAGTGGGGTAAGGAAATTTGCTCTTTGCACACTATTGTGTGATCTCATAGTTAGCATAAGTAATTAACAGGAGGGGTGTGCTGGGGGGCTTGCAAAAAATGATTTTTAACTTTTGTTGTTATCTATCATTTTAGATTCAATCTAGAATGACTGCACTTTTGATAGTTGACATTTCAAATGCTTGATAACGGTATATGTAGATAAATAGATCCATTCCAAAATACTTCATTGGCTTAGAATGTTTCATTTAAACTAGGAAGAAATAACACAATCATGGCAAAAATCCAAAATCTTTCCTTTTTAACCTAAGTATTTTCACCATCACAGTTACTATACTTATTCAAAATAACTTGGTCAATACCACTGAAAATAAGCACTGCTTGATGATGTACTAGTGTGACTTTGTACAAAGCATTTCTGTTTGGTTTGCACCTGATTTCACTCAAATGCAAGCTAATTATTTCTTAAACATTCTGCTATATCCAACATAGAAAACAAAGCAAATACATATTGCTAAATAAATGATGGCACTGAAGTACACAAAATAGAGCACCTTACATCAAAAACATTGTGTGAATTTTTTGTAGATAAACTGGTACATGGCAAATTTTGTTACAGAAACAACAGCTACCTACCAATCAAAAAGCAGTTCCTGACCACTTAAATGGAGTGTCTATTAATAATTGTTTAAGACTTTTCCTCTTCTGTAACTGAACACATATGATCGTGGTAAAATCTAAGCCAGTTTATTGTTAGACCTTAAAATCTTCCAGTGTTTGTTTACCACCTTCTGCAGTTGAAATGTATTAGTGCCAAAAGTGATCAAAAATCTTGGACATGGGTAAATAGAAAGTATTTGTCCTTGTACTGTAAAATGACACTCCAGATAATTTACTTATCTCTTCCATTATGTAAATCAGTTTGTCCAAATCATAACCCCTATGAAAGAATCTGTGTTTCAAATCATCTGAATGTCTAGAATATTCTGACTCTTCACTGTAAGTTTATCTCACCATCATAAATTGGGATTTATGGACTTTCTTAGTAATGTGTCAGGAGTGACAGCTAGTCAGATGAACAAATAATGTTTCTACATTGTTTCCTGTATGTACTGGTTATTAAAGATCCATCTAATGTCTCAGTAATGTTATCATCCAAAAAATCAATATTAAAATATATATAATTACCTTTAAACTGCATTTCAAAGTCATTGCTGTTGAGATACTAGGTACAGCAAAAGATGAATGATCCCCTTTCCATGCCATCCATCAGTATGCGCACTGCCATCTTTACTCATGAATGCTAACGCTAATTCTGTTCCTACCCTAACCCCTGGCCGATAGATTACCTTACAACCAAACCGTTCCACAACACAGTATCACTGTTTAGGAAAAATGCATCTGTCATTACTGTAAGGGATTTTTTTTTTTAATTTACAGTATAGAAACGGACATAATTTGCTATTGTTTGTCATTAAATGTAGAGTCAATAATTTTGTTCAATAAATCCCTATAAATGTGTATTTATCTGTCTATATACATACATGTACATATATATATATATATATCTATATATATATATATATATATATATATATATATATATGTATATGTATATATATATATATATATGTATATATATAGATATAGATATACGGGTCTACCTTGGTCGAAAACACATTTGCTTGAAATTTACTTGCCTAAGCACACTTGACTGAAAGCTCACTGCAATGAAAACTCATTTGTTTGAAACCCATTTGGTCAAAAGTTATATATGGCCTTTTCCCCACTGTAGTGTGATCCTGGAGTTAGAATATAAAGTAAGGGAGGGTGGGGGGTTGTGGCCCTCCAGCTATTTTAAATGTTTTAAACCAAGACAAATCCAATGGAGGCTAGTACCAAAAAAACAACTCACCCAGTAGAATTGTACCAGTGGAGGAAATGAAGCTCAGTTCTTTACTCAAACACAGTTTTATTGTAAGCCACCACGAAACAACCAAAAGGCAAAACTCCAAAAAACTTGTCACAAGCACTAACGCTATGTCTACACACTTGCGTTTTCAGGTATTTTATTAAATAATTTCAGGATGTTTATTGTTTGAGGACAATAATTTAGTAAGTCACATTTTTATAATAGTTTTGCGGTTTAGAACTGGGGATATATAAAATGCATTTCAAATAATAAGAAATTAAATATCTTCTTTGAACACTAGAGGGTGATATAACATATATAATGTTTTTTAATACTATTTAATGTCAGTTTTTATTATGAAGATTTTTAAAACAATTAGATTTTTTAAGATTAATTCAACAGGTGCAATACAATACAAGTACATTATCAATGTTGAGTTTATGTCTGTTATCAAAATTGTTGTGCTATTTTAAAATGGTGATGAGAGGTTTTTGTAACAAATGGCAGCGTAAGAACAATGATTAAGGGCTTTGAATTAAAGTCTAATTAATCAATTATGTTAATTAAGAGTGGTATATATATGAGTTGTTTTTATCTATTTTATTATTCACCTGCATCTGAAGAAGTGTTACAAACGAAAACGCAAGTGTGTAGACATAGCGTTAGTGCTTGTGACAAGTTTTTTGGAGTTTTGCCTTTTGGTTGTTTCGTGGTGGCTTACAATAAAACTGTGTTTGAGTAAAGAACTGAGCTTCATTTCCTCCACTGGTACAAATGTTTTAAACCATATACATGTATATTGACAAGTGCAGTGAACAACTCTTTCCAGAAGACGATATAAACTCTGTGCCCCCCCACACCCACCCTTACTTTATATTCTAACTCTAGGATCGAACTACAGTGGGGAAAAGGCTATATATTACTTTTGACTAAATGAGTTTTGACCAAATGAGTTTTCAGTGAAGTCAAATGTGCTTAGTGAAATCAGTTTTGACCAAATGTGTTTTGGACCAAACAACATAGACCCATATATATATATATATATATATATATATATATATATATATATATATATATATACACATATACCATAGACATATGTACAGGTGCAGTTAAAAAAGTTAAAAATGCTGACAGTTCAGAATGTTGGCAATTTGAACTGCAGTATCAAAATGTTATTATTTCAGAATGTAGACAGGGGTAAATATGTTGAGGTAAGGAGTGAGAGTGTGCTTTTGCAAGTGTTGGCTAGTTAGTGTTAAACTGAAGATTAGGTGAGGGAATAGTTTTTGTGTTGGGCATGTTTTCTGGTCCGCATGTCTGTGCCTGAGATAATTTTGTGTAGAGGTAGTGTTACAAAAAGGACTTGTCTAAGGTAAGCTGTAAGGTTAGGGTTAGGGTCAGTAGTAAGTTTAGGATTAAGGTTAGCATGCATTGGCAAGGTGATGCAGGGGCCAAAACCGCCCCTTCCCACCTTACTAATGCATGCTAACCCTAACCTTAATCCTAATCCTGCCCCTAATCCTAACTACGCACTTGTTTTAGAACCCTTTTTATTCTGCTACCAGTATTCAGAGAGACCATGTCTTATGACAATCCTATGGTTTAGGATGTTTTGTTTGTTTCATTTCATTTTGTTTTCAGAGAAAAAAATGATCAAAAAAGTAATCTTATTTTTTTTTGTCAGTATTTTGATGTGTATTCATTATGAACTGTCAGTATTGTCTGCACTTTTAGCTGTGATATATACGTCCATAGGTCTGTAGGAGATAACTAGGCTAACCTCAAGAGCCGTTATGAGCCCAACTAGTTGTACCCTGATTTTATCCAATTATCTATCCCTAGAGGAAATGTCACAAGGGTCAGCAAGCAGAGTTTTGACAAGTTTTACAGAGTGCCTCTGTCCATAAGGGACATGGGTGCCACCCCAGGAATGAATTTGTGGTTTCCCATGCATTGGTACAGATTGCACTAAAAGATGATCCGGGAAGGGCTCTGTTCACATGAATACAAAGCCTATTCCAGAGGAGGAGCAAACTCTGGGACACATATCTGTCTCTGCAGCATGATCTATTCATGTCAGAGATCAAGTTTAGATCATTGAAGCTGGTAAACCATGTGCAGTTAATTTTGCAAATATGCAATCTTTAATCAGGGCTGAGTGCAGTGGTTAACATTGTCGCCTCACAGCAAGAGGTTCTCCAGTTTGATTCTTGGCTGGGGCACCTTCTATGCAGAGTCTGCATGCCCTCCCTGTGTTCACATGGGTTTTCTCCAAATGCTGTGGTTTCCTCCTACATTCCAGACATGTTTCAGGTATATTGAACACTCTAAATTTGCCCTAGTTGTATATGTGTGTGCAAGTGAGTGGTATGCCTTCTGAGGAGGGTTGAGCACTGGGCTAGCAACTTGACCCTGTAAAACCGTAACTCCTACAGAAATAATGGGTGCCTGGAGGGGTGCTCATTGGCCGATGTGCCACATGATGTGAAATGGCAACAAGAGAGAGTCTGAGACTGCGTTGTAGGTCAGGCATAGGTCACCCCTCACTAATCACTAAGAAACTGAGTACAGTGATAGGGCTTTTAATTGTTTGACATATGACAGGCTTTTAATAATTTGATATATGACATGCTGGTTATACCCTGTATTTTTTTTTGCTGAGAGATCTCTGAGGACACTCCAAGTGTTGCAGGTGCCTTATGAAGTACATGCCAAAGAGTACATTGTACTCAATTATTGATCTGATGAGGACCGAGTACAGTAGTACTCTGACATCCTTAGATCTGAATGCCATGCCATTCTTATAAGCTGACCCCCATAGAAAGATTCCTCACTACCATGGACACATGGTGGTCAAAGTTCAGATTACTGTAGGAGTACCCAGGTCTCTACCCAGTGGTTAGAGATCTGAGTACCCAGATCTCTAACCACTGGGTCCACAATTTGGGGGGAGGGGTTGCTGCCAATGTTGTAATGCACAGGGGTATTTGATTTTCCAAATGGTATTATTATTTTGCACTTCTTCACATTTAGTTTGAGGCCATGTCTCTGACACCAATCATTAGTCTGGGTCAGTCTTTCCTGTAGGACACTAATATCATTTGGGGAGTCAATTATTGCCTCCAACTTGTAGTTGACAGCAAACTTGGTCAGCCAAAAGCCATCTACATTTGCCTTGATATCTGAGAAGTATATCCCACACATGAATGGACTCAGCAATGAGCCCTGTAGTATTCTACCAGTGACTGGCCCCCACTCTAATAACATTTGTCTTATCCACTTGCCATTTGGCTATTCATCTGGTGATGTAGCAGTTTATGCTCAATATTGTGAGTTTATCTATAATACTGGAGTGGGGTACTCTGTTAAATGCCATGGTCAGGTCAGGGTAGGTGGTCTGCACTGACTTACTTTCATCCGTGACCTTGGTGACCTTATTAAAGGAGCCCACCAGTCTGAGCAGGCATGACCTGCCCTTGATGACAACTGAACTTGATTGGGTCTATTGTCTGGAGATTTCCTATGCTGTTGTTAATCAGGTCCTTTCCATAGACTTGCATATGAGGCTAGTGAGACTTATAGGTCAGTAGTTTCCTGGGTCCATTGATGGTTCCTCCCTTGTGCAGAGGGATGACTGTTGCTGTCCTCCACTCCACTGGGACAAAGGCTGTCTGGAGACTACAGTTAAATAGAGATCCAAGTGGGTCTGCTAGGTTATATTTCAAGCTATTTAATAAGCACCCTGGGATGCTCTCAGGCCCCACTGATGTTGTGTTTCTAGCTTTGAAGAATGCAGTGATAACCTGTTCTTTTGTGATAACAGGCAAAGGAATAGTAGGGAGTATTTCATGGGGAATGACCAAAAATGATGAGGAGGTAAAATCTGAGCTGAATTTACCAGCCAGCAAGTTCACTATTTCTTCTGGATGAGTACAGCTAGTGTCATCTACAGCCAACTCAACACATTGTTGAGTGTTTCCCATTAAGATTTTGGACTTAAATGAAAAATGCTTTGTGGTTATCCTTTGCTTGGGAGGCTATTTTTGTCTTGTATTTAACTTTTGAAGACATGACTAGTGCCCTGATTTATCTGTTGAGACTAATGCAGGATTTATTTCTATGTTGTACACCATCCCGCTTACTTCTAGACAGGAATTTCTTCATTCCATTGTATAGTCTATTTATGCCAGGGGGTCTACAAGGGTGACTTCTTTTTCTGGCCAGACCTGAGTTTACTTCAGTGAAGTATTGCCTTTTCTAGGCAGTTGTTTAAGTGGTCATGCTGGGCATTTGTATATACATCTGAATAGGCCTCCATGTGTTTGTGGTTAGGGGGAGCTTTAAAACTTCCAATGTTTTCACTTAAGAGAAAGTAATTTGCCTTGGAAAAAATCTTTAGGATTTTGGGGTTTGATGGGGGTTCTACCTTAGGTGGAGCTTTAAAACTACCTATGTTTTCACATAAGAGAAAGTAATTTGCCTTGGAAAACATCTTTAGGATTTTGGAGTTTGATGGGAGTTCTACCATTACATTTATTAAAAAGGAGACTGATTTATGACCTGATCTTACCAATGAGGACATTAGACCGGGGTGTGGTGCAACATTCCCCATGTTTTTGAGTACTGTATCTAGGATGTTTAGGATATTTGAGCCCCTCGTGGGAGTGCAGACGACCAGCTGTTCCAGAGCATTATACATGTATATATGTATATGTATATGTCTATATCTCTCTATCTATATATACCTCTCTCTCTATATATATATATATATATGTGTGTGTGTGTGTGTACACATATACACATCCGCACACACACACACACACACACACACACACACACACACACACACACACACACACACACACACACACACACACACACACACACACACATATCTCTATCTACCTCTCTTTCTCTCTCTCTCGCTCTCTCTCTCTATATATATATATATATATTTATATACACATATATATATATATATATATATATATATATATATATATACATACATATATATATATATATATATATATATATATATATATATATATATATATATATATATATATATATATATATATATATATATATATATATATATACACATAAAATCTGCATGCACCTAGCAGCTTTCGACTGGTCTTCTATTATCAACTTACAAAATCCTGACTCAGCTGCTACAGCTCTTACACATTTGCTCCTTCAGCTTCAAGACAAATTTTTCCTATCACACAGTGCCTTTTGAAATACAACAAAAAACCCTGGCTAACCACTGAACTGAAAGCTCTGGTCAAACTTAGGGGCAATGCATGGTCTTCATGGAGACAAAACCCCTCACCAGAAAATCATACTGCCTTTACCTCTCTATGTAATCTTGCTAGGCAAGTCACACAGAGGCACAGAATAAACTATTCCATAAACAAACAGCTTACTCTGCTAGGCAAACCCAAAGAATTCTGGCAAGTAGTAAATATTCTCATTGGCCAAAAATCCACAGATCCCACTCACTGGCCAAAAATCCACAGAACACATTGCAAGGTATTCCAGCTATAAATTTTCCCTAAGTAACACTTGTGTGATCACCTAGTATTACTCATCTTAGACCTTGTACCATTTACCACCTTAGCTCTTTCTGGCCTCTCCCCCTCAGATTCTGACAAATATGGATGGACAGTTTCCTACAGTTTCTCCTGCCAGTCTGGTTGACATGGACATCCTGAGACAGTGTAGCAACTGCCTCATGTACATGGACAACCATCTACTATTACCACCTAGGAACACAATCTGTGAGAGATGCAATTACATTAAGAATCTAGAGTCTATGCTCTCTCCCTCACAAGCTAGTATATCTGGCTCTGAGAAGGTTGTCAACACAAACAACACACCTCCAACACCAGCCACACCTACACAACACACACTCACATATGTGGAGGTCCTCAACAAAAACATACCCAAACAGAAGAGACCTCCAAGGCAAAAATGCACACAAAATCCACTGTACCACTACACCATACATAGTCCACACACACATGTGTCTCACAGCCACTAAGGCCTCACCATAAACCCAACATATTAGTCACAGGAGACTTCATTGTGAGACATACAGATGTGCCTCTCACCAGGCTGGATAAGGAGAAAGTCATGGTTAGTTGTTTGTTAGATGCCAGAATCCACCATATCACCCATGCACTCAAGTCTCTCAACAACAAGTACTTATGGCTCTGTCATAGTCCATGTTGACGTGAATGACTTGAGATGTACCTCCCTGGAATATATGAAGAGAGACATGATTGAGCTCACTGAATATGTGTCCCAGGCAGGTATGTCCCTAGCCTTAAGCAGCATTCTACCATCACCCAGAGTGATGCCTCAATACAAACAGAAAATGGTTGACTTTAACAATTGGCTTAGTTTCTGGTGTCATTCCAATGGGATCCAGTACCTGATAGCATGGGAAGACATGATCGACAAACCACAATGCATTGCCAGAGATGACCTGTATCTGTTTCCGTTGAGCTTCAGGCTTCTGGCAAAGGCTCTTGCCTCCTTCATAGTGCTTGTTTTAGGTAATGCCATGAGGTCAAAACTACCAGCATGAAAAATTCATCAAAAAGCAAATTAAAGATCATGCAGCTAAATGCTAGGAGTCTAAATAGGAAACTGCACTAATTGCAAGCATTCTTAACCCTGGAAGATGCTGACATTTGTGCAATCAGAGAAACCTGGATCAAAGCTGCAGAGAGCACCCCAGCCATACCAGGTTACTCATCCTGCCATACATTCAGATGTCAAACCGTGGGCATCAAAGCAAAAGGAGGTGGGGTTGCAGTATATATTAAAAATATACACACCTCCAGGCTGGTCAAATTGTATGATGCACAGGAGACACTCTAGGTACAGAATCATTGAAATGACCCCTATTCAAATCATAGTTAGCTACAGCCCCCAACTTTGACTCAAGATGCCCACTCCACCTATCTGGACCTCTTCGACTCTATCAAGATTCAACTCTTTACCCTGGTCCTAGATGACTTTAATTATCCAACCATAGATCAGAATAACTACTCATGGCAAAACACAAATGCCCAGGGATTCCTTGATTTTGGCAATGCAAATGCCTTGGACCACCTAGTTGACACCCCCATAATAAGTGATAATGTCTTTGACTTGATATTAACCAACATGAGTAACTACTGCAGCATCCCTAGAGTGTCATCCTCCCTGGTAAGATTTGACCAAAAAAGTGGTCACTTTTGAAGTCACCATCTCCCCCGACCCCCACCCCCCAGCTATGGTCAAACAAAAACATTCGCCAAAGCTGATTACAACCTCCTGAGGGAAGTCATAAACACCTTCGCAGCCCTTTCCCCCTCCTAGGAACTGACACGTATGTTCAAACCTACACCAAAGTACCATGTGAGCATTTATATAGCTGCATGGAATCAGGAATACCTGACAGGACAAAGTCATCCTCCTCAAGGAAGAGTAAACCTGTCTGGTGGATATCTGCAATAAATGAACTCTATAACAAAAGGAAAAAAATGCTGTCCAGGACCATGAAGGAGCAGGTGCCTAATTGAAAGCAATCTCTCCTTCGCCTGAACAAGCAAATAAGAGCACTAGTGAAATCCTCCAAAGCAAACTTTGAGTCCAAACTGGCCAGATCTACTAAAAACAATTCTTCTTCACATATGTCCGCAATCTGAAAGGAAGCACTCAGATCTGCTCAGAACTGGTGGTCAAGGACACCACATACAGAAATGCCATAGATATAGCCAACCTTCTGTCAGGCAGGTTTAGTGAAAACCTCACCCCTATGTCCCTCCCATCAGTAAATCAGGACATCCCCTGCACCTGCCCTTCTCCCCTTATCTCTAGAGAACAGGTCATCACTGCCCTCTAAAAGGCAAAAAATACAGCCTCCATGGGACCCCATAACATCCCAGGCTGCATCCTACATGAACACAGGCAGGAACTTGCAGCACCATTAGGCACCCTATTCAACCAAAGCCTGAGTACTGGCTTCATCCCAGCCGAGGGGAGGGCAGCCACTGTCATCCCTATGCACAAAGGTGGAGCATCCACCGGTCCAGGAAATTACAGACCCATCAGCCTAACTAGCCTGATCGGCAAAACCATGGAATGGATTATCATGGACCTCATTAACAAGGACATTGGCAGTATCCAAACACTCGATCCCACACAGCTTGGTTTTGTAAAGGGAAGGTCATGCCTGTTAAATTTGGTTGACTTCTTTGATACAAACACGAAAGCCATTGAAGAGAACAAGACAGTGCACACTACCTACCTTGACCTGGTCAAAGCCTTCAATACTATTCCCTACTCAAGTATAATATATAAGCTCTCTCAACTAGGCATCAATCTGTATGCTACCAGATGGGTAGCAAAACTGGCTTATGGATAGAACCCACCTAGTCAGAATAGGGGAAGCCACCTCAAGCAGTAGATCCATAATGAGTGGTGTACCCAGGAATCAGTCTTGGGTCCTCTGTTGTTTGGGATATACATTTCTGAGGTGCTGGCCAAAATTAGTGGGTTATGACTGATCAGGTTTGCAGATGACTGCAAGCTGGGTGCTGCCATAAATTCCCCTAGTGATATGGACATCCTTCAAAAGGGTCTCACCCAAACAAATGACTGGTACCAGAAAGATGGCCTCAGACTGAATGCTAAAAAAATGTATCATCATTCCCTTTGGGGGGAGTGACATCCCCACAAATTATCATATTGCAAAAAAATTCCTAAGCATGCAATCATTCGTGAGGGACTGACTTTCGACCACCATATTGCCTCCGTTATAAAAAAGTCTTTCTACATGGCGCACCTCATTAGTAAGGTTATCCCATCCAGGGACAAGGAGATCATAACATCCCTGTATTCTTCCCTTGGAAGACCCATTATTAAGTACAACACCCCTTTCAGCATGTACCTCACAAAGCACATTTGGAGAAACCACAGTGGTTCCTCAGCAGGAGAATCTAGGGCCTCAAACATCTACCCTACACAGATAGGCTAAAAGCCCTTTCCCTCTACTCAGTCTCAGACAGACTCCTCAGAGGTGATGGCTGTTTGGCATACAAAGCAATCTCAGACCCCATCTTGATGAACTTCTGCATATCTACAAGTCAAGCTCCACTCAAGTAACCTGCACGTGCACCCTCAACCTGGTCTGTGACATCACTAGGACTTGTTGGCAGGTCAGATTTGTGTCTTAAAGACTTCCCTTCCTGTGAAATAGATTCCCTCTTCACATCAACAGAGTACCTCATTAACCCTTTTTAAGCGCAACCTAGATAACTGTATGGGGAACAGAAAATACATGCCTGGGATTCCACCTGTGTCCCTGCTGGACTGGAGCATCACAGTGCTGACTTGTCAGAACATGTGCTAAATTCTTTGATAGGCTTGTAAGGGCCTCAGGGCCAATAGCCTTGTAAATTCCTATGATCCTATGATCCACCTTAACCTCTGTCACCATACACTCTCAAGGCCAACTCTCAAAGTCTGACTTTCTGAAGGAATTCAGCAACCTTCCTAGTACAGCAACCTTCACCTCTCATCAAACTCAACCTACCCTCACTCCTTTTATCCCCGTCTATTATTATAAGAAAAATATGCACAAAGACCTTGACCCCCTACTGGCAAACATACCCCTGGCTGCACACCCTGGGAAAGACAACCTACTCCCTTGAGTTATATTACTCTACTGTTTCCCATATTCCTAACATCTGCTTAACTCAACATATAATGCCAGACATACGGAAAACTGGTCTTTTTAAACCCCTTCCTGAACCACTTCAGGCAAAATTTGCCTTTCACTTCTGCCCTGTGTCCATCTTCCTTCCCTTGGGAAAATACTTAAAAAACTAATCTACAAGCATCTCTCTACTGACATCCAACTGTAGCACCTCCTCACTCTTAAAAAGCATGGATTCTATGGTCTATGGACTATGATCACTTACAAATGAGATTCTTCTCAACATGAAAAAAGGAAACCTTTCAGGAGCTCTCTTCATTGACCTTAACAAAGCTTTTGGTCTGGTTGACCATTTCCTGCTCCTTCCCTCTCTCCAGGAAATCGGGTTAGCCCCAATACTGTCACCTTATTCCAAAAATGTGTATATAAGAGTCAGACTAGGCTTATTGATATCACCTCCCACAGATCGCCTCTGGAGAGAAAACAGCACATCCCCCATGTGTTTTATGTATTTGTCTGTGTATGTGACTACATCTATCTTTATATATATAGCTTGATATAAATATATATATATATATATATATATATATATATATATATATATAAAGAGAGAGATACATATAAATGCGTGTGTGTGTGTGTGTGTGTGTGTGTGTGTGTGTGTGTGTGTGTGTGTGTGTGTGTGCGCGCGCGCGCACACATATTTATCTATCTATATCTACATATGTAAAGGTCCAGTTATGTCTGTATCTATATATATATATATATATATATATATATATATATTTATATATATATATATATATATATATATATATATATATATATATATATATACAGAGAGAGAGTCTATGTCAGAAGATTGACATTTCAGAATGTTGACTATATGGTTGATGTTCTGAAACATGTAATGTTTAGTAGGGCAGGAAGACTATCTATGGTTGCAGAGGTCATGGTACAGTGAGAATTTCCCTTTTCCCCAGTACGATCGCAGAGATGGTATATATAATTACCAGGAGGTGTGGGTGGTGCAGGGCATCAAGTGTTTGTTTGTCTATAGTTTCAGTGTTTCAGAATGTCAACTATATGGTCTCAATCTTTTGAATGACAGCATTCTGAAATGTTGATCTCCTGGCATAGATCTATTTATTTAGTTAGTTAGTTTACTGGGGTAGTACACTGGTCACAATAGTCCATTTGCAGGCACAGCATGGGTAAGAAAATTCACAAAAAAAGTAAAACAGAACAAATTCACAAAAAGACTAATCACAGAAGGTAGATAATCCCTTAGACAACTGATACAATATGTAAATATTACTAACAGAGTAGAATAACAAATATTTAGTAGTAAATATGAGAGGCAAGCAGCATGTGAGAACAAGAGGTCAAAGTAGAAGTGATGCAGGTGATCTGGGAGTTAAGATGTATGTCCAGTGGAAAAGCACTTGTAATCAGATTTTTGAATGAGGTGTCTCATGAGCTGAGCTCTGGATGTGGGGAAAGAGTAGCTTTCTTTTAGGTGAGGAGTGAGTGATTGCCAGAATCTGGGAGTAAGGACAAAGAAGGATCGGTCAGTGCAGTGCAGTTTATTTTGGGGTGTCTGGAGTGAGGAAGTTAATTGGGAGAGGTTGCAGAGGATGTATGGGGTGGTTTGAGTATGAAATTTGGCTGCAAGATGTGGAAAGGTACTTGCTTTAAGGAGGACCACAACCACCATGACCCAACACAAGCACAGATGATCAACTGACAGGAAACTACAGACTCACCAGTCTAACAAGCCTAATATGCAAAGCCATAGAATGAATTATCATGGAAATGATAAACAAGGGCATTGGCAACCTACAGACACTGGACTCATCCCAGTTTGGCTTTGTTAAGGGAAGGCCATTCTTACTTAACCTGGTTGACTTCTGGGACAGGGTCACCAAGGCAATGTGTGAGGCCAAAACAATGCATACCATGTCCACTGAACAGGCATTGTTGACTAGTTCTCTGAGCTAACCATAAATCCCTACTTTTGACTCATTGTTTTGCTGGCTGGCACATAGACAGGACCCAATAAATCAGGATCGGTGAGACCACTTCTATCAAGAGAATAGTCACCAGCAGAGTACACCAGGGCTCCTGCTGGACCCACTCCTGTTTAGCATCTACTTCTTGGAAACCAAGAGTAATGTTCAGGGCCTCTGGCTCACCAGGTTCACAGATGACTATAAATTGGGAATTGTTATAGATTCCCCCAAGACCCCATCATCTTGCATGAGGGTTTAACACAGACAAATGACTAATTCCAATGCCGTGGTCTAAAGTTCCATGACAAGAAATGCATTATACTGCCCTTTGAGAAACTGTCAAACCAAGTTTATTATTCCATCAATAAAATACTCCAAAGAGTTGACTTATTAGTAAAGGATCTGATGTAGACAGTTATGTAGCTAAGATAGTAAGAAAATCTTTCTATGTCACCCAATTTATAAGTAAAGGTATGGCATTCAGGTCCAAGGAAATTATATTATCACTATACTTGGCCCTTATCAGACCTATGACTGGATACACTGCATCTGTTTTTAGTCTTCTACAGGGGGGAATCTGCTTATAAGTCTTCCTCATACTCAGCCCTGATTGATCTGTTCAACATGTGCAAAACAAACAGCACCAACACTAGATCTAGCAGAAACACTAGAATCAGGAATCTGAAGTTTGCTTGTGGCATAAACAGAATATGATGGGGAGATATTTATGTGTCCCAAAGAATTCCTGCACTATGGAACAGGCTCACCTTCCATTTTAAACAAAATGTATCCCTGACTCTATTCAAATGAAACCTTGACCACTGGATGGGAAATCATAAATTTACCACCAGTATGACCCTCATGTCATTTATGGACAAAGGAAGTCAATAACAAAAGTATTATCCAAACTAACATCCCCTCTTACAAGTCTTTAGTTATGTCCCTAGTAACATGCCCCCCCCCCCACCATAGAGATGGCCATGATACTCTGGAGCAAAATGGTTTGTAGTGGGTGGCTAGGCTTGTAAGAGTCCTAGTACTCATTTTCCTAGCAACAACCTATGCTACTATGACAGAATGAGGAGTCTACAAAATTGGAATATCTCAGAATAGAGCCACTGATAGTTTAGGTTAAGAGAATTTAAGTGAAATGTTTGTGTACCTTTAGAGAATGCCTCCTGCATGCATCCCGTAGGAGATATACTAACCATAAAATGTGAGACACATTTTTTAGGCTGTGCTTTTTGTTTTCAGTTTTCCTCCATGGACCTATGACACCGCTACATGCCTGGTCACAATGTCCTATCATCACAACTCAACTTACATTTGGCAGGCTCAGTGGTGGCCTGCTATGAGAAGGTCTCCCTACTAGAAGAATATCCTTTATATAATTTTTGACAAGATTCTAAGGGCTGTGCAATCTAGTAGAACTGCAGAGCTGGATGTCTGTAGTGAGGCACCATCATATTGTGGCCAATGGTGGATTTCCTTACAGCTGCTATACTTAGCCATTGTGTCAGCCAAAGTACAACTTCAGCTGATCATTTATCATATTGGCACGATTCATTGAAGTTCAGTCATTTTTAATTGGCATGGTTAAGTGAAGGAATGGGGCTGATGATACCCAGAGGGGGTTGCAGTGTTACTTCCTTCTCCTGTGAAATCCTTTTTAAGGTGTTGTTTGCATCAGAGAAATTCTGTTTTGACTTAGCATTAAAAAAGTTGTATAACGTCTATATTGATATGGCAATACCTTTGCCCACCTTACCATTCTTTATAAATTTCATTCACCACCCCAGTGTGACTTAGAGTCATATTTTGCTTTAACCTGTATACTGTTGTTAGTAATATGGCTTAGGAAATCTGTATCTTCCAATATATCTTTAATATGCGCATTCCCATCTTCTGGCAACTTAATTTCAACTACTCTGTCCTGAATACCAACTTTATTCTTAAAATAAATGTGACACTTGCTACAATCTGTGTATTGGTTTCTGGCTGTCAAAGGCCAACCCTTATGTTGTGCTAGGATCCCAGATGCAGCCCTCTGAATCAAGTGCAATTTCTCTTAAGAGTACACAGAGACCACAGTCAGTCCAGGGCTGGTTTCTTACTCTTTCTCCAGATCCCCATAAGACTCCCCACTGGTGCAGCTATAGAGTTGAAATCTCAGCTGAGTGACCAAGCTAAGACCTCCAGCACCCTATGTCCAACCAGTGCTTCATGTCCCTGTCCAAGTAGCTGAGACACACACACTCTTTGAGGTTTGATTTACACACACACACACACACACACACACACACACACACACACACACACACACACACACACACACACACACACACACACACACACACACACACACACACACACACACACACACACACACACACACACACACACACACACACACGCACACACCCCTGGGAAAGGCTGGCACATATTTGCTAGCTATGCCCCTTCTGGCCAGACTATAAGGTAGTTTCCACTGCCAGCAGTCACTCCTTGACAGCTACTTTAAGGCCCTTAACAAAGGATGACATGTTTTACTGTGTAATATTAATATTAATACAAATGGTAATTTGACCAAGAGCAATGCTATTAGGAGCGGCCCACACAGTGTCACCAAATAAATATGCAAGTACTCTCAGAACTTAAATAGCACTACACAGATTAGCCACAATGAAAGATTTAAATATATTTAACAATACATAATAAAAGAACAAGACAATACTAAATATATATCCCCAGTGACATCAGAGTTCAAAATTGCAGGAAATATTTAAAACAACATTGCAGGACAGGCTTAGATAAATAAAGACAAACAATATCTAAAACTAAGTTTCACTATATTCCTTACTTCATCTAAGAGAATTAATATACGCATAAACTTACTAATCAAGTAAGACAGATGATGCGGTTAATTATTCTTGTTGTTGTTGTCAGGTCCAAAACATAATACAGAATGCTCTGTCTCCTTAAGAAATTTCTCAAAATAATATCTAAAATATTACTGTGGTGATAGCTGGTAGAATGACATCATTTTTGGTCATTTGACTTCTAGTTCTAATGCAAACCCCCCATTGCTGAAGCTGGCAGTATTTACCATCTACCCATAAAATACACATACATGGGCTTTTTGTTCAGATCTTTGGCAGGTGCTGGAAGTCACAAAACAATTGCATTCTTCACATGCTTTCAGGGTAAACAATTGCATTCTCTGTGCTTTCAGGGTAGTGTTTACTTCACCCCAAAGATAATACAGAAAGCTTCCTTGTACAGCCATTGTGTCACTGGCTGCATTGACAACTTTTAAGATAGCCTCTTTATGGCCTAGCATATAAAGTGATTTAATTTCAAATATTTTTCTAAGGCTTGCTGGACTGAGTTTAACCCTCCAGTTTCCTCTAACACATACATGTCAATAGTTACAATAGTACATCACATTTCTGTTCTCTTCCAGTAGGGCACACTGTCAATACATTTAAGCGCAAGCACTTTACAAATGCCTTTTCAACACAAACATCTGTACAAAGCAGCTTAATATACACATGACATACAATTCTAATACATTTGTAACACAAGCATCTTGTATAAATTAGTTTGATATTTACAAATTACATATAATTATTTACAAAATTCCAGCTAGTTGAGCTGGCAGTACCTTCTTTTTGTCACAATAGATATCAAGATTTTACTTGAAATTAATAGGAAATGTTTCCCCGGATACACTAATCTTCCATGCAGGACTAGTGTAGTCCTGCACAGAAGCACCTGTGTAGGAGGAGGACGGCAGTGCGCCATGCATATTAATGAAGGCATGCTGCCCGACCTCCCAGACTTACATGGAGCATATACGAATGCAAATACACCCCTGCAATGTAGGAAAGCAGAAAGTGGAAATAAATGAGCAAGACCACTCATAGGTGTCCACATATCCCCACCAACAGTCCCCTATGTGTAGAACAGCAACAGCACATATAAATAAACTGAAGAAACTCCTTTATATTTTTTTAAAAATCCAAGTACAGCTAACCGTAGGTGCACGGGTGTGCTCATCGCTTAGCTACGATTAAAGCAGCTTAAAAGGCTGAAGAGGATAACAAGGAAGATATATGCAAATGAAGCAGCATGGCAATAGTGTAGTAGACAGAGCATTTGCCTAACGAGCAGGCATTCCTGGTTCGAGTCCCAGCGCAGCACCTATCATTTTCCATGTGAAATCTGTATATGAATATTTTATTGCTGTACAACCTATGAAATAACATTTAAATTGGAACTGGAGTACTGCATTAAATGCACATGTGAAGTGGCAGTGTCATAATGAATAAGGCACTAGTAAGCAAGTTTAAGCACAAATAAGCAGTAGTAAGCATATATAAGCACTAGTAAGTGTGTTTAAGTGTGTTTGTGCAGACATAAGCATTGACTACACAGAATAAGCAAAGTTTCATAGTTTCATAGTTTAGTACTAGGCAGTCTGCCCTGGGGCATTTAGAGCCTAGCCATAGTGATGTGGCTTTCGCCACCCCATGTAATGGTACAAAAGTGTACAGAATAGATTTAGAATACTGTGCCTCTGTCTAGTAGTGACACAGTGAAGACCGCCTTACATAATAGAATTAGTTTACTGTGCCTCTGTCTAGTAGTGACACAGAGATGACCCCCGGGGTAAACCTACGATCTCCCATCCACTCGTCAAGATTTCTCTTGAAGAGAGTCAGTGAGGGGCTCTGCCTAACATGAACTGGGATTCTGTTCCAGAGTATGGGAAGCCCAAGCTAACTGCATGTAAGAAACTGTAACCAGAAGTTAGCAGTGCTTAACGTTGCATAAACCCATGCACACCTACTTAGAACTGCTTTAAAGTGCCTTAATCACTCTGTACCCAATGACACGTGTTCTGCCCAGCAACAAAATAAACAGGTTCTGCAAGGCTCGAACCCAGGACCCTGTATACTACAGTCACAGTAGTTAACCACTAAGCCATCATAGCAACACATAAGAGTGAGGTTTCAACAAACAAATCCGCACCACAGGAAAATCAAACTGAACATGTGAAATAAAACTATGTTCAGTGTGATGTTATATAACCTGCTACATAACAAAAATATGTGAATTGGAGTACTGCAGTAAGGCCAGACGTGAGGTGTTATTGTAATAAAGTGTTGAATTGCCCAGGACCCCATACAGTATGCGTACACATGAATCACAGATACCAGACACAGATATAACATGTAACAAATAATAAATCAATGTCAAAAGGAAAACATAAACTCCACAGGCAGGAATACATCCCATAACTGGTTGCAGCTTCCTACTGTAGTCAGAATGGCAGGAGTTGGAGAAAGCACTCGATTTAGAGTGCAGCGCTGAGGCATTAATGAGTCTAAATACATGCTGTGGCTCCTGGTCAAACACCATGAGCAGAGACTCCTGCAGGGCCAATACCAGGGCTCTCAGTATAAAGCGGAGGCCTGGGACAGTCTTGCCCATGACCTCACTAGTGCCACAGGTGTTCCCGGACTGGTGAGCAGGTCAGGCATCACCATGCTGACCTGAAGCAGTGTAGGGGGAACTACTGGAACAGTGGATCCAGGAGTCCAGGCAGATATCTGATGCCCCAGTACTAAGTACTCATTCTACTAAGTATATAATAATTGCCTAGCTTGTGTATACTATGGATAGGTATGGCTAAATGTCACTGTATTTCTCTCACAGCTGCAGATGAGCAGGCTGTGAATCAGCAAGCCCATGCTGCTAGGCTACAAAGGCTGCGTCACGAGGCAGGTTAGTAACAATCCTGCATGAACTGTCATATCCTGTGAATAAAAGTATAACCCCTGGAGTGCGTGTGTATACTCTGATTTAATATGTTATAGTGTTGCATGCTATAAATAATACTGTTGTATTTAGCAGTGTTACCCACACTGTGGTATGCAGATAAAATGTGTAGGAAGTTCTGTATAACGAGGTTAGTCATATTGTACAACTGAGGGAGACTTAGAGAAACAACACTGGAAAGCTTTACACCAATTCCCTGATAGCACAGTGTAGTGTGATGTTAACTGTTAATATTTTTACCACACACAGGGGTTTGAATCCTGGGAGTGGTAGTAAGTTGTATACATAATCATACCCCACAACTGTACAGAATTTGTGAGAATGTCCATATAGAAAGCTGTATGCATAATTAGACTCAACTGTACAGATTTTGCTAGAATGTTCAGATAGTAAGCTGTAAGCATAATCATAACCATCAACTGTACAGACTGTGGCAGAATGTTTAGGTAGTAAGCTGTATGCATAGTCATACCCCTCAACTGTTCCGATCTGCCCAGCATGTGCAGATAAATGGCCCAAATCTGCTGCCTGATACCCTGTTCCTCTGAAAAATCAGTGTGATGATCCAAGAAATATAGGCAGCCTGTGATGACATATAACCGATAGTCAAACCCTCACATAGTCAGAGAATGTATATGAAGATAAAACTGTAATTGTAGCAACACACCCAAGGTGTATGAGAGCAATTCACATAATATGTCACAGTAACACCTGCATCCTGTCAAGCCTCAACCAGAGTGTGTGCAGTAATGGATTGAGGGGTATGTGTATAACATCAACATGGAATCTTGGAGTATGTGTAGAAATTGTCAGGTAGTGTTAACAAAGGTCTTCTCAACAGCTATAACAGGTAAAAGGTGTAGACTGTATGTTAGACACAGTTCACGTATATACTAATCTACAAACATACCATTGTACAAAGTAAAGCCACTGGGTAGTGTAATAATACATGTAAGGGACAGATCACTGCAGTGACTAAGAAAGTTGTGAAAACTACATGGATATATCAGTTATTAACTGAACTCTCTCTCTTGCCCCCATCATATGTGCAACATTAACCCAATTATACACCTCAATGGGTATGTTTATTGTACAAACTTATGTTGGGACATATGTCCTATTGGTTCATAAATATCCACATTTGTTTCTATGCATGTGCCATGTTGAAATACACCCATATCGGTGGCCTGTTGCCATCAATAAAACCTGCATGCTGTTGTAATGGCCACTGCTGTTCCATATATGCATGTGTTCTGCTTGCTATGCAACTGATTTAAATTTGGTGTCTCGGGTTAATGGGTATACCTATGCATGTTGTTATAACTAATCCTGAATGCTGTTGACTATTACTAACCCATATCTGTCCTTAAACTGCAACAACACAGCTCGTATGGGAAGGCCAGTCCCAGCAGACCTACCTGTCCCACCTCAGCTGGCCATGGAACCAGAAACCAGCACATTTGGGGCCCAGCCTGGCACCTCCTCCTCCATAGGCCATGCACCACCTTTGGGTGGCTGGGACCAGGGGCAGAGGGGAACCTGTCACCCATCGTCAGGTCCAGGCCATGGTGCATAGGGAGATTGATAGGGCATTTTGAGACCAGCTACACCAGCGTGAGGGCTGAGTGGCATAATTAGATGGCGAGCCTGCCCCTCCTATCCAGCCTCCAGCATTTCCACCTTTGGGGCCGTGAAGGTGCAGTGGTGACTGCCCATGGGTGGGGACCTCAGTCCCACTGCTTTTATTTGGGGGCTCATGGGCTTGCAACTTCCAAACACCCCTCCCCGTCCAAGGTGTTTACCCCCCACATGTGTCATATACTGCCCCTGTATGCATCTTGTTTGTCTTGCCTGTTAACCTACCCAACCTACCTCCCTAAATATACCTACTACCTCTCCCCAACATCCCACTCTTACTTGAAAAAAAAAAGGGCAGTCTGTTCCCACAAAAAATCTCACCCCATACATAGCTGTCCATTTCGCACGCACTGGATACATGTAATCTGTTCTAACTGGCATCACAACAAATTATTGCTGTCCTTACCCACTCCCAGGGGGTTGAGTGTCCGAATATATCTTCAAATTCAGTGCATATGCATAGCTGTTGCTGTAGAAGAAATGGGCAGCTATGGACCTTCCATACACCCTTCCTGCACATCCCTGGCTATTTTCCCTACTGTCTTTCCCTCTTTGTGCCCCTTTTTTTCACCACTGTCCTATCAACCCCTTTTTCTTTTCCTTTAAAGAAATTAGCGTGGGGGTAAGCGGAAGTAAGCACTTTTAAGCAGAAGTAAGTGGATTTTAGCCTGTTTGCATGAGGGTAAGCAATGCCTACACAGGATAAGAAATTTAGGAGCTGAGTATGAGAAACAGTAACCGGAAGTTGGCAGTGCTTAACATCACGCAAACCCGCTTACAACTGCTTAAAAGTGCCTTAACCACTCTGTATTCAATGGCCCTAGTTCTGCCTAGCAACAAAATAAACAGCCTCTGCTTGGCTCAAACCCAGGATCTTGCACACCATAGCTACATTGATTTACCACTAAGCTATCTCAGGTATACATAGCCCTGATGTATTCAAAACATATCAACCAGCCCAGTCATTCAACAGTACAGAGAATGTATTCCAACATGTAGATGTATGTGTGTGAGTAAATATATTAATGTCTAAACAGATACAACATATTGATATATATATCTATATCTATCTATCTATCTATATATATATATATATATATATATATATATATATATATGTAGAAATATATACATATATAAATATATATGAACATATATTCATGCAAATCGAACCCTATTCAGCGAAAGTTGAAAACATCGAACATACAGAACAGCAAATTTTTTCCTAGGGAAAAAAATTTGCTGTTCCAAAACACATACACATAACACAAGTACATCAAACAAACAGCAATCCAAACACATACACTTAAAATCTTACACCTAACCCTACACTAAACTATACACACACCACTTACTATCCACTTACCTTAACCCAAACCCTAACCCTATGGTCCATCATTATCGCACACTCACCTCACCCACGCCCTAACTCTAACTCACCTACCCTGTCCTAACTCTCACGTCCACACAATCGCACACATACCTAACCCGCACCCTAACCCTAACTACCCTAACCCACACTCAATCGCACACTCACCTGAACCCGACCCGTAACTTTTCACCACAGCACTGAAAATACCAAAGCAACAGAAACTGACAACCAAATTCTTTCCCTAGGAAAAAATTTGGTTCTCTGTTGCTTTGATATTTTCAACTTTTGCTGAATAGGGTTCAATATTAGAACATCCGAAGTTTTGAAACTTCGATGTTCTAATATAGACCCACTACATCTACATATCAACATATATATAGCAGGTTATATATATGTCAGCAGATATATATATATATATATATATATATATATATATATATATATATATATATATATATATATATATATATATATAATATATATAGTTATATATGGACACACATCTGTCGATAACAATGGGGAAATAACAAAAACATATATATTCACATGCAACGTTAATGGAGTTGAGAGGCCCCAAACAATATAAGTCTTGTATGAATAGGTATACACCCCCTACAGCCAACCTCATCCAACCTGCAATACACTACCAAGTGTTGCAGATACCATAACCAGGACCAGACACAACATGGCCATCCCTAGGATACATATACAGAGACACATATATGTAGGTACAGTTATAAATATATATCTATACATATATATAGAAATATATGTAATTACACATAGACACAGAGATATGTACAGTAAGATACATATGTAGTACGTGCACACAATATGGGGCAGCCAGTATTCCTACAGTTACCACCTTACCAACTGGGGACTGTATGAGCCACCCATACAAATGACATTCATTGCCTGCAACATATACCCACAGAGATATCAAAGGATATAACACCACACACAGGTGTGTATAATTGGGAAAACTTAATTTGTGTACTATGACAGTTCTATATGCCATGTCGTATAGCTGTTTAGACTCCGACATCCTTATGAACAGAGTAATGCAACTGTGAAACAGTTATACTAATACAGTAGTCTGGAAAGGTTGACATATGTTGCTGTCCAAACCGAGGCCTTCATGTAGTACAATATGAAGGACAGCATACCAAACAATCAACAGTACATAATGCAGATGTATAATTCAGCAGCCTCTATCTACACTCCCTACACAATCTCTAGAGGGTAAAGACCCTAGTTGACACAATGGGATGTATCTGTTACATAACAAGGCATAACTGACACCACCACAATCACAATGACAAACAGAAGATTCTGTGTAGCAGGAGGCAGTAGGCCTGCATTTACCTAAGGTAGATTGTATGGTAATGTACATCCAGATACCTTAAGGCAGCTTACCCTTGATACCCACACATGTTGTAACAGCCTAGGTTAGTTATGGTGCAACCCCCCTAGACTCAATGATACTGGGCCATATACCACTGTTAAATACACTGGTAGTGCATTAGTTCTCGCATGTATTGTGTAGTTGAAGCCCACACATATATGGCCCCAACCCCCCCAGTATGTGTGGGGTTCACAACAGTAGTGGAGTGATGGCAGGAATGACAGCATGATATACACACAGCCCACTACATAACAACCCCTTGCAGCATATTATATGTGCAAAGCCTGGTATGTAGGTGGAGGACAGAGGCTGGAACACCGGCACATATGTGTAAAACTGTTGGCATACACTAAGCAAGATATGTATATGTGTATATATCTATATGGATATATGCATAATTATATATACATATATGTTCACCCTATGTCCTGAACATGGAGTGGAGCCCTACCTCAGCCCCAATATTCCCAACCTATCAGTGCAAGGGGATGTCAGGTATGTATTGCAAGTATATTTGTAGACTATTGCTACTGTAATAGGGGTTGTCTTCACAGAAATAGTGTGTGTGGGAGGCCACATCTGCTGTTAACATGTGCGTCATTGGCTACTGATAGACATCCTAAGGACATCATAGTATAGTACCACTGCTAGCATAGTAATGCCCTGTGGACTACAGCTGATATATGGCCAATATATGTGGACAGTCTGACACACTCTGGTTAGTCCAGGGGTATACACAGAACCCCTTCATGCAAGACATGTGGACCAAGTCTGACAATGTGGATGTTAACAGCCATGTAGATGGGTATATCATGTAAATACTGGTATACATTTGCCCCCATAGGTTATGCATTCATACACCCCAGTCTGTCCTGACACCTAATAACCACTGGTACAGAGGTGCCATGGCCACATACTACCCACTAGTTAGTGACAGACATCTGTACAACATCCCGCTGCTTTGTCTGACATACATGACTGTTATGGTGGCCTGGTAGCAGTACATCTGGCAAGTATCTGGACATGACATCTCACTGGGTACGTACAGTAAGCTGTTAGGCGTGTAACAAAGCACAGTGCAGGCTACAGGCAGACTGACTCAACACTGGCCTACATCTCCTATGTGGGAATACACATGTACCTGCATAGATAGCAGGCTCTACAGGCATGTCATCACAGAGTAACAGACACCTGTGTGAAAGTGAATAACCACAACCAATGTGAACACTGCCACAGCCACATATGGTTAGCTAGTTTAATATTACAGTATATGGACTATCTGATCAGCACCATTCTCATATGTGCCACTCATACACCAACTCTACATATACTGGCCTGCTACATAGTGTGGTCCGATGCCTGTCTGTGGCATGGGACATGTGTGTTTGCCCCTACAAACATGTAACTGATAGGGTGATATACAGTAGAGCAGCATGTAACATCAGATAGAACAGGACCAAGAGCAATGACATCTACCACAGTCTCTACACATGCCAAGGTACATATTCACAATACACACACTGTCGACAATTACCAGACTTGCACATACCTCAGTACTGTACACACAACAACAGAATGCCCAGGCTATATCTCAAATATAACTCCTACTATACATAACATGTGTAGCAGTGTGATATCTCACTGGCTTGTTATCAGATATGCTGTCAATGAATATGATGTACTGAACATTTGCACCCCCTACTGCATGACATATGTACAAAGGTTGACAGAGTTGTGGAGGCACAAACACATAGCCAATATTGACATGTTGCTGTGATAACCTCATACATTTACTGTCATAACAGAGTTTGTTGCAACATATGTCCTATGAGGGATATGAAGTCAGTAACTCTCCTGGCTGTCACCATCTACTGACTGCAATCCTCACACTACCTTCTGCAGTTGACAGATAGGTGCTCTGTGGGTAACACAAGGAGCACAAGGCACCTCATACTGCCCAGTCTGCAGATGACCCTACAGATTGGGTTTCCTCATAAACATAACACTGGCATGACAAGTATTAAAACATGTAGGACAGCCATATCCACATACACCCTGTTAAACCAACAATACCCCAACTGCAGTATAGCAGCACTTACAGTCTGTAGTCAAGACAGGCACATCCCACTCTTGTGTTTTGGCCTGTTTCCACAGTGTATGTTGTCAGAGGTAAGGCCCAAATCCATTTGTGATGCTGTTTGCCAAACAACAGATCTAGTTCCTGCTCACAGTGAATGAAAAGGCCCAACATCAACAAAATGTTCCTAGATATTGTAGTGTGTTTCAATGCAATTGGCTATGGGAATGTTACCACAGCTGTTCCACATGTAATCAGCTAGAGGAGGGCTGCAATTCGTGCAGAGGCCATCAGCTGATCATGAGCATCATTGACAATACACATGCTGCTGCCTAAGCAAAGCAGGTGTACATCTCCACATCAACCAGAGAGGGAGTGAGAGAGGTAGATAGAGGCAAAGATAAGTCAGGGAGGGTAAAACTTAAGCATGTTTGCGTTACACACCTACCAGTCCAGAGTATCAAACCCATGACTGACTATGTACTGCTATCACGTGTGTAAGCAATCATTGGATGCTCCACATACGTTACATGTTGAGGAGTCCTCCAAACGTATATGTGATGGTGAGTGGCATCTGCAACAGTGATATAGTAGCTACACGATAGGTCTAGTACACATGCCTGTCCATATGAACAGGTGTCAGCATCAACACAGCCACACTCTCACAGGGATGCATACACATTGACACACTTGTCAGGGCCAGGGATACAACTCATCACTAGTTAGATTGCCACAACACAGTACTGTGCAGGTGTCACATGCACAGTACTGTGCAGGTGTCACATGCACTACAGGGGTTATACAGAGGTTATATGGGCAAAGGACATGTGGAGGTGTCTTACATCAGAGAGCATGCTTCAGTATGCCAATGGGGGCTGTAGTGAATGTGAATGTGGTCATAGGCACATACAACACACACAGAGACACAGGGTGCCAGTACTGACATGCATGGGTGCATTGCTTCACGGGTGTGTAGTGGTTGACTGTGCCAGGCGGATATACAAGGCTAGGTGATTGGTATACCTTGGCATCAGGTGACATGACAATGGTCTGCAGTGTGGCTCAAGGGTGTAGTGTCTGGTTTCCCCACACAGCTGGGTATTGCATTCACCATCCAGTCACCTGGGTAACTATTGTGTTTGAGCAATGCTGTGCATTGCTTGCCATGTATGTGTTCCTTAGTCCATGACATGGACGGTGTCTGGGATGTGCACACCTCCCACATGCATGTACAGTGACATGTGGAACCATACCTGGGGAGTCTAGCCCATGTTATGTACACAGATTATCATCACATGTGCCACTCCTGACCTCTTGTGGCAGGGCATGCTCATGGACAGTCCTTAGTGGATCACATTTGATGGCACCACAGATGCTGTAGGCATCCATTGGGGATCGTAGTGAAGGTGCACTGTCTTCAGTTATGTGCCTATTGTACTGATGGACAGGGTGTCATGCCCTCTGTAGCCCACTGCAATCACACCATGCTTGCTATCTGTGAACAGTATGCAGGATACTACCAACATAGCGGCAGTTGTCTAGGCAAGTGTGTTTGTGTATGAGACACAGTTTCATAGTGTATGCTGTGTAATACTAGTTGATTACTTTGTTCACCAGGCTTTGTATCACATGCAGAGGTGTGGACTGGTACCCCAGCATCTCAGCTGATTGACGTGTCATCCTTGTAAGGTGAACATTGTGACATATAACATGGCCACCGTATAGGAAAATTACAAAACCAGCTCCTTGTGTTACACAGTCACAGCCACCTCCACACAAGTTACAAATTACAAGCACACACACACTTGTCATGGCTGGGATTAGTACTCCTACTTAACTAGTGTATCACACTACAGCATTACACAGTTATAGCATGTGCCACAGAGACTACTGGGACATTTATTCCCCAAAGGTGTATTTCACAGTTGATGATGTCAGCAGACTTGGCAAAGTAGGGCAATGGATGTTGTAGTGCCTGTGAATGGCCTCAAAAATATTGCTCCCCACCTTGACAAAGGAACACACACAAACATTCACACTTACAATGTCTGGGAATAGAACCCCTAAGCAGTTATAACACGGGCCACAGAGATTACTGGGGTATTTATTCCCCAAAGGTGTAGTTCACAGCTGATGATGTCAGCAGACTTGCCAAAGTAGGGCAGTGGAGGTCGTAGTACCTGTGAATGGCCTCAAAAACATTGCTCCCTACACTAACAAAGGAACACAAATTCCAAATCCAGGAACTGACACAACAACAGAGGATGTTAACAGTACTCCATCCCACCTGTACACTGTCAGGTTGGTATCGGTAACATATCATGCAGTACAGCGTGGCTACCATAGAGGACATGCAATGTGAACCCACTCAACATTTCTAGGATTCATATACACAGACACATATATGCAGATACATATATATATATATATATATATATATATATATATATATATATATATATATATATATATATATACATATACATCTATATATAGATATATATGTAACTACACATACACATACAAACATATGTATAGGGAGATACATATGTAGAGGGTGAACACAATATGGTACAGCCACTATGGCTACAGTCACCAGCATACCACATGGACACTGTATGAGCCAAACATACAAGTGACACCTGTTGCCTGCAACATATACCAACAGACAGGTCACGGGATATAACACCACACACATGTTTGCATACATGGGGAAGCTGTATTTGTGTACTACTGCAGTACTGTATGCCATATCATATAGCTGTGTGAACTCTGAAATATGTTTAGACAGAGTAATGCAACTGTCTAACAGATAAAGGTATACAGTATTCTGGAAAGGAGCACATATATTGCTGTCCAGGCCAAGGTCTTCAAGTAGTACAACAGTAGACACAGACTGGGCCACAGGATAACAAGCAATCAGCTGTCAATAATGCAGATGTACAGTCCAGCAGCCTCCATCTACAGTCTGTACACAATCCCTAGAGGTTACATACTGAAGTAGATACAATGGGATGTATCTGTGATAAAAAGGCATAAGTGAAACCATCACAATCTCACTGACAAACAGAGCAGTCTGTATGGCAGGAAGCAGTAGGCCTGCATTTACCCAAGGTGAATTGAATGGCAATGTACACCCAGATACCTTCAAGCAGCTTACCCCTGTTACCCCCTCAGTATTCACTGGTGTTAATGGCATCTGTCCATACAGGGCATGTGTATACGGCATGGCATGGCCTTTGTGGGTAACATTTTCTGGCTTGCCAGTTGTAGCAGGTGTGCATTGGGGCACATAGCGATGGAGCACTGTATGCAATGCATTGCCTATTGTAGGGATAGGACAGGGTGCCATGTCCTCTGTAGTCCACTGCAATCACACCATAGTTACCATCTGTGGGCAATATGCAGGGGACTACCAACTTATTGGTTGTTGCCTGGCCAAGTGTGTTTGTGTCTGTGACATGGGTGGAAAGTATTCTCTGGGTAATACAGGTGTTGCCTATATTGTTTCCCATGCCATGATGTCACATGTGGGGGTATAGATTGTTTACCCCAGCCACTGTGATGTTTGACATCTGTTATGCCTGTAAGGTAGACATTATGACATTTAATAGGCCCAACATATAGGAAAAGTGCAAATCCCACTCCACATTGCTTCATGCTTCACACAGGATACATATGACAAATGCACACACACACACACACACACACACACACACACACACACACACACACACACACGCACACACACCTACTTAACTTCTACAGGACATTAGAGCATTACGCAGTTACAGAATGTGCCACAGAGATTATTGGGATACTCCTTCACCAAAGTTGTATTTCACAGGGAATGACATCAGCTGGCTTGTCAAACAAAGGCAATGAAAGGTGTACTGACTGGAAGGGTACCAGGGGCAATTGTGTACAGTGATGGACATTTGCATATCATATGTTTTTGCAAAATGGGATTGTGCTGTGTGGGACAGGCCTCATGAGAGGGGAGCTGTCTCTCACTGTCTGCCACTCTCTTCCCACATCTATTATGTGTATGTCTGAGCTGTTATAGTGTGCTGTCCTTGGATATATGTGCATATTCTCATCTGTTGTGTGTGCAGAGCATGACTGATATGTAATATGAAGTGTTTGCACAGACATCTGTGACTGACTGCTGTGTATAGTCCACAGTTTTTTCCAGACATGGGCTTCATTTCTCTAAGTGTGTGAACATGCCCAGTATGAGTGTCTGTATTGCATGCGTGACTCCATTCCAGGTAGGTTGTACTCCAGTGCAGGTTTTTGTGCTCTACACCTACAGCTAGTAACCTGCTTCTGCAGGATATCTGTAGATTGGTTGACAATGTGGGTCGACAATGGGCAAAGGCTAGTGAGATTGTTGCCAGTTGTGTCTGTGGTGCTTCTGGTAAATGCTTTCTGTGTTGGCAGGGATACTCAGTGATATGTGGTGTTTTATCCTCTGATGTTTTATCTCATCTCAACTACTGACAGGTATACATCTTTGCTGACAGTAGGTTCCTGGGGATTACGAGTTGAATGCAGCTTTGTCTAGTAATGTGGTGTGCAACCTACATATTCTTGCACACTCATGTCATTCTGGCTTGGAAATTGCAGACACTTGCTGATGGGTCTGTGTATATGGTCCAGCACCTTGGTGTTGTTGTGGCTGTGGGTCCCATGTCTGTACAATTATCACAATGACAGGATGGCCATATCGTGCTGTGGCCATACCTCCCAGGTATTTAGACTTATTGAGGTTATTCTGATGCAGGGCTCATTATTCTGTTCATTAACCCTTCACAATTTGGTTTGCAAGCATATTTATGGCCACCATCCCAGTGTTTGCAGCCATGATAAGTATGTGGACACATCAGGGTTTCACCCTTCACACACTCCATGGTGGTGATGCTATCCCCCCCATTAATCTGTCCTCTTCCTACCATTATGTAATACAATATCTGATAGGTATGCCTATAGTTGCCATTCCCCATTCCATCCCAGCAGTTTGTACAGGTTGGTCGACAGTTCATGCATTGGAACATGATGGACATACTACTGGGATTTGTCAACATGTCCTTGCATTTGTGTTCTGTGGACTGTGTTTTGTCATTATGTTGGAGTCCATGGGGTAACATACAGTGGCGGTACGGGCATGACACAGATCCGTGACAGAGGACAATGAGGCATTGGGTACTGATGCAGGCTATCTGTAGCAGGCCAGTGCATTATGTCAGTTGTACAGATCTAGGCTACAAGGCAATGTATTTCCCTGGGTTGACAGGATAGGTGTGCAAGGTGGTGATGGTAATTGTTTCTGTCCTTATCAATCTATTGGTGTGAATGCTAGCAAGGTGCATCCTACAGCTATGGACACACCTGCATTGGACACCTCTTCAGCATGCTGCATTCTTTGAGTATTCACATAGTAATGTGGGGATCATATTGTACTTATTCACAGCAGCAGGGAAGTGGCCTGTGTGGTACCTGAGGCTGATGTTGGGCCGGACTGGCTGCATGTGTTCTAGTGTAGCTACTTGCAACTGCCTCACAGGTATACGTGGCCCTTTCCCCTGCTGGTGGCTAGTGGGTGGACACCAGCAGCTTCTACATACATCATACATCTGCCTTTTGTGATCTGCCAGTGTTTGCCCACAGTACATCTTAGTTTCACATACTACACAACCAACTGATATGTTGTGAACCTGTATGTACAAACGGAGCGTGTCTCCATTTCACTGTGAGATTTTAAACAGTCTCTCTCTATGGTACTTCTACCTGCATACCATGTGTACATCTGGACCAACGCTCATGCCATGTCCATCTTCCAGATGGTGACAGTTATGACATCTGTACAAATCATATGGGTCTATTGCTGCAACATGTCTTGCTGGGATACCAGATTGTTTGGCACTGCAGTTGTGTGGATTTGGCCTGGTCATCAGCAGTACTGACCATTGGACACCAGGACACACCATCCATGGCTATTTGCTGAACACTTTCACACAGCATACCACTCAGAACTACCTAACACACAGAGCTCTGCCTATTGTAGAGATGCGACTATCTATCTTGCTGATTTGACCAGCTCAGGTACTCGGTGCTCACTGTTATTATTCCCACACATGGCTGGTAATATATTTCTACATAAGGTTGGTGGGGGCACACATCACAACTGTGGACATGTCCTACAAGCATCTGATATGTCAGGTACTCTGTTGGCTTCCACACAACAACCTGACACTCAGATCTCTGTATATTGTACACATGACACATTCCATCCTTCTACTTTGGCATGCTCAGGTACTCTGTGCTTACTGTTATTACTCCATCACATGGATGCTAATACATTTCTACATAGGGTTTGGGGGGGGCATACCTGCCAGCTGTGGACATTTGCTTTGACCACACTGGTATTTCTGGTAGTCTGTTGGCTTCCTTTTAAATCTGTATTTTGACCTATCCTGCAGACTACAGGTATACCAGTGTAGTACAGTTTATAGGTTTTATTGACCTGCATTGCCATTTCAGACTTCCTACCCTTCATGAATGACATCCCACTTCCTGACCTGTTATACTCTGTGTAGGTCTGGATGGGGTTTGATCTCCATTGAGACCTTAGCACAGCCTGTCCTTGTGTTCATCTACATCTGTCCTGCTGGCTGGGCGGGACTGTTATTGGGTATGTGAACCTCCATGACATGCATGTGTGTGCCCTATGGACATACATTTGGGCCAGCACATGTCCTGCAGTGGGTTTTTTCACCTTGTTTATTACTGCCTACTTTGTTGACACCAGTATCTGTTATGGATTCATGCTGCCCATATAGTTGTCCACTATCTGCTGCCGTCCCATTCAGCCACCCAGTTCCATTCCTTGCATGTTCACATCCATGCCATTGATACAACTAGCAGACCATGCTACTGCATTCAGTGATTGACAGGAAGGGTGACTTACCTTGCAGCTGTGCCACTACTGAGGATGGTGCTGGAGGGCTGACTATGTCAGATGCACATAGTACACTCCCTGTACATGGTAAAGCACAAGTAGTGTCATATTTTGCATCCCTTTTACTGTATGTGCAAGTCAGAGAGAGTTTCCATTCCCTGGGTTCCTACTGTGTCAGTGTGTGTGCTATGCATTGCCTCTTTGCCAAAGCTAAGGCATACTGTGCACACCTCCATCTGCGTACAGGTGCAGGCTCAGGTTGTTCCTCCTCCAAGTCACTCTGTGCCTGTTCTGGCCTTGGCAATGGTGGGGGGCTGTGTGGCCCTGCCCCGTGCTGTTCCTGCTGCAGCTGCTTCTGCAGGATCATGTTGTGTAGCATGACACATACCATGAAAATTTGGGTACATGTATCTGGAGAGTACTGCAAGGCTCCACTGGATGCATCCAGGCACCGGAACCATGACTTGTGTATCCCAAACACAGGCTCTATTATGATTCTTGTTTGTGCATGTGCCTCATTATGGAGCCCTTGTTCAGGTGTGTGTGCATTTCTGATGGGTGTCATCAGCAACAGCTCCAGTGCGTAACGACCATCCCCCACTAGGTGCCCATATGGGATGTCCCCACTGGCAAATCTCTGGTACAGCTGTGTCAGATGCCAGATGTGGGAATCATGATAGCTCCAAGGGTTTCCAGCAAACACATTCATTATAATGCTCCGGGCATCACACACAACCTGGCAGTTGATGGAGGGGAAGCCCTTACAGTATATGTAGACCCTGGCCTGCTCATGGGGTGGTGTTTTATGTGTAGGTGTGTGAAATCTATAGCTCCCACTACTTCAGGGTATTCTGCTATTAGTTGTAAGAGACGAATATTGCTGGCCAAAGCTGTTGAGGAAATAGATGTGCTCAGCGGCATGTGCTGACATGTCATCCAGGAACTGATGGAGTACCCTGGATGCTGATGCCTGTGAGATCCCCGTGATATCTCCAGTTGGCTTTTGGAAGGTACCTGTGGCTAGTATTCTTAAGCCTACATATACCTTATTTTCCACTGGGATGGGTTCCCCTCTGTTGATTTTGTGTCTGAGGTGTGGCTGGCACAGCTCAATGATATGCTGTAGGAGGTCCCTGTCCATCCTATAGCACTCCACTATCTACAGCTCATGTAACCCCAGGTAGGTTTCCCTGGGTCTGTACACTCTTCTCCTCTTGCTCACTGTGGGTTGGTCATCAGCATTCATGTCCTCACTACCCTCGGCCTCTTGCATTTGTTATGATAGCAAAAGCAGCCCCTAACATTTTTCCTCTTGCTTTCGTTTTGTAAAATTTCCTCATTCGTATACAGCGGCGGTGCAGAGTTTTTCGGCAAAAACAAGGGGAAAAGGTGTTTGCATAGTTTATAGTGGTGTGCTGGGCTGATCTGCTGCCTGTGTAATTGGCTGATACATTTCACCTGCCAGCTAAGCTAGTTCTCTTTGATTACCTTCCTACTGCTGTTTTCTCTTCTCATTGCCTCCCTGTTTAAGCCTGTGTTCGCGCTGCACAGAGTGCTCAAATGTGCACACTGCTGCTATTTCCTGGTTTAACCTCTTTTTTTCTTCCTTTAGAACCCGGTTCATGGCACGCACACCCACTTACACTTTGTAACGAATGCTAGGCAGGTTTAGACACAACCCCTAGCTTAGCTGTGCTAAGCTAGGAGCAAACATGTGCCACAGGGCTCCAATCCACTTACAGTATGCCTGACACACCCACCCATGATGTCACCTACCTCCTAGTCTTGCACCCAGCTGTTCATACTCTTACACTGTTGGGACCTGCCTCACATGCTGAGGAAAACTGGGATTCACTATCCTTCCCCTCATTTGCATAGGATTGCCTGCAAATTTATAGTCACATGTATCACACTGAGCCTCCCCCCTTAGCAACCACTACTCACTGGCCAGGTTGTCTTCTACCTGCCACTACCTTGCATGGTAGAATACTGACTTTAGTTAGAATGCTTATTTTTAGGTTTATTTTCTTATTTTGGCCCGATCCCATTTGCGCGCCACTGCCCTATGTTTAAACAGCCAAGATCAGCAAAAAAATAAATAAAAGTTCATTTTTTTTATTTTTTGTATTGTTTGCAATACCAATGGCCTTATACTTGGCCATTGGCATGTTACCTGAATGATATGCAGCCTTTATTTGGAGCTGTCATAGTTCCGTTTTGGATTTTGCAGAAATGTACTCGGTTACTAACCGAGTACATTTCTGTAGATAACACTAGTCTTGCACGGACTGTTGCAAGCTTCCTGGATTGCAAAATCACCTCATTTGCATGGATTTCAGCTGCAAATGGGGTGATTTGCACACCAGGGCTTAGTCTGTGCAAGATTAGTGTGGGAGCGCTCGTGCACGCCCCTGCAGGCTGTTGCTGGATCACACAGCAGACATATTGCCTGCGTGGACTCCTGCACCAATCTTGCACTCCGTGCAAGCTTTTGTGAATCTGGGGTGGGGGGTTGTCTTTCATATGTAGATTCTATAGATATCAAGTTTTTACTTAAATAAAATTAAGAGAAAATGGTGTCTTTCATATGTAGATTCATTATTTATTCCAAAATATTTCCATAACTCTGGGATGATTTATATGCAGTCCAAAAGTAAGGCAGCCTTAGTTGACATAAATATGTACTTTATTCTCCCTCTTTGAAGGTTCATAGGTGTGTACTAGGCTAATGGCCCTGGAGCCTTTACAAGCCTAGCCCCAAAAAACTGCCCTGGCACCGTGCCACCTGATGTTAATTCATAGTGCCATTAAATGCTGCAGACTCACTAGGCCCTATAAACATGGCCTGCACTATTCATTGCTGAGTCTTGCAAAACTCTAAAACATCATTTCTGTTAAAAAAATAAATCTTAACATTAGACTTTCCCTGTTCTGGTACTAAGCTCAAAACAGACAGAGTATCCCCACCATATTTCACTTCCACACTGTATTTCACTTATATACCAAAAGAAACAATTCTGTCCTTTTTATTACTTCTGGAAAATATTTCTGCTGGGATTACAGTGTTTTGGTTCATGCCTTGGGGTGCCTTCATTTTAGAGTCTGCATGCCTTTCATGTGTTCATATGGGTGTTCCAGTTTCCTCCCACATTCCAAAGACTAGCATTAAGTAGATTTATAACTCTGAATTCTGCGCAAGTTTTGTGTGGTGGAAGATATGGTGAAAAGGCCTGATGATTTATTTTTATTCCCTACTTAATTAAATCTGTTGTTGCCAATTGCTGTTGCTGTAAGAGTCATGTGTGACTCAATAGTATTGGATGGATGGAAATATAGGTTCATAGGTTCATAGGTTCATACTAGGCTATCTGCCCTAGGGCAGATTTTCTACTGCATTTAGTGCTGCTCTTTTCTTGCTTTCATACATTAACTACAGTCCACTTTTCATTATAGGTGTCTGTATGTTATTTCATTTCATAGTTTGTACTAGGCTAACTGCTTGTCTTGGTAATTTTAGCTGTAACCAATTAACCCATGTGAGAATCAAACCCTGCATCTTGTGAATGTAAGGTAAACACCTGAACTATTATGCAACCTGCCAACTTTCGTCATACTGCTTCCTTTATATTCATTTTAAACAGGTCATTAATCTCAAGTTCTTTGCTTGTTTAATCTCACCAATTTTTTCGTTTCTTCTACAGATATTTCTTTTCTTTGAATCCTGTTTTTTCTCTGTTTTAATATGTTTACCCTCATCATGTGAACAATGAAATACTTAGTCAGCTGCAATAATCTTAGTACCTAAAACTTACTTTTTATTTCCCATTTTATTCTGTTATTCATATTTATTTCCTGCATGTGGTGGACAATATACAGATTCTAGCTAACGATTATTTGCTTTCTCTCCTTCCAGTCTAACTACTAAGAAACTTTTTTTTGCCCACAAAAGGACTTTGTTTAACACTATCCAGTGACTCACTTTTAGTAGCATGCCTAACATAAACTTTGGCAAAAAAGTCATATTTTAGAACAATTAGTAACAATTTCCCAGAGTTTCACCAGTATTTATATGGGCTTCTACTCCCTGAATGTAAATATCCCAGGAGTAAAGCAATGACTATCTCATGCTTCTACATTATATGTCTGGCCCATGTCTGCTGCATCCTGGGAAATAATAATATAGCAATAACCCACGCCTGGGTGTGGGTAATGCTGGATTTACCCACGGTTGGTGTGGTTTGGACACGAGGGCGAAGCCCGAGTGGCCAAAGACAACCGTGGGTAAAGCCAGCATTACCCACACCCAGAAGTGGGTTATTGCAATTATAAAATGACATTATTTAAGAAAAAAAAATTACTTTTCTTAAATAATGGCATTTTATAATGCCTCCTTGCTACCCTTCTGCAGCTGTCTGGTATTCTGCGGCAGTTCTGATGTACTGCGCATGCGTATGCTTACGCAGTACATCAGAGCTGTGGGTGAAAGCAACGGAGAAAGCAAGATCTCCGTTGCTTTTTACAAACTATCTTGCTATGTTAAAGGAGTTTAACATAGCGAGACAGCTTTAAAATAAGCAACGGAGAAAGGAAGATCTCTGTTACTTTTTTTAAAGCTGTTCACTATGTTAAACTCCTTTAACATAGCGAGAAAGTGTCTAAACAGCAACAGAGATCTTGTGTTCTCCATTGCTGTAAAAAACAGACATATTAATGGAAAAAGTCTGGGTGACCGGACCTTTTTCCATAAGTATAAGTTTGATTTACAACATGCAAGCTGTCCAATCAGTGTGCACGTTTTGGAATATTAATGGGGGGGGGGTTGTTGTATAATGTCCTTTCTCTAATGTAATGCCTTTTAAGATGAGAAGTTATGCAAAACCTGAATTCAGACAATATGTTTTAGACATCAGTTAGGCAGTTCTGACATCAGTAGGCAGTTCGGGTGAAGGTAGTTGTTAAAAAATCAAATAATATTTTTAACAAAGCTTGTTTTAAGCTCCATTATTTATTTTTTAGTTCTCAGAATCAATATTTCTGCTTGTTAGGTTTGTAATCTTTTATTACTCTCGAAATTCTGTCAAAATCTTAAAGCACTGAATTCTGGTAAGGAAACATTCTGCATCTGCAATGATTAGCTTATGGGAAGTATCTGCTTTTTTGAACTGAGCAGAGAAAAATATATAAACATTAACTCTTCATACTAAGCCATGCCTCTCAACTGTCCAGATTTTCATAGAATGTCCAGATTTTTGTATCATATTTTTGGTCTGTTCCTTATAAAATTTTGTTTTTCTGCCAAATCACTGGAAAATCATTGGGGATCGAAGTCAGAAAATAATGATAGATATTTCACTTTCAAACTTCATAACCTTCAGAAAACCTGTGGTAATGTAAAACCTGTTATTGTATCCACTTTCTAAGTTTGTAACAGCAATGTTTAAAATTGCCCATATTTTTGGGTCTTTGTCCCCCCATTATTTATGGCTTTGTCCAGATTTCTTCCTCTAAGAGGTTGAGAGGTATGCACTGAGTCTAACAGTAATATACCTCAATAAGGAATCCTTTCACGGTTTCCTTTAAAGGTAAGGCTTTATGAAAGGTCTGACTAGTCACTCACTTTCACACACCACTTAATCAGTTTTATTTGGGAGTTTAAGCAAGCAATAATGCCTGACAGGGTGTGTGTTAATGTATAATTAACACTCTACACCCCTGGAAGAGCATTAATTACACTAACACACACTAGAGGGCATTACTGCAGTTAGATCATGGGGTCTCTGTAAAATTGTTCTGTCTTATTTATTTTTTTAAGTACTATATTATTTTTTTTTTACATTTTTTTGATGTAAAATAGTTCCTCCGCTTAATGTTTCAAACTTGATGTAATATATGCTAATGGTATTGGAGGAAACATTTTTCATCCAAAATATATATAAAAAAATTGCTTAAGAGGAGTAATGCATAAATGCTCACATAGTATGCCCTTATGCATCATTGTAAATCTGGAATGAGTCTTAACGCTCACACTTGCACATTTTAATGATAATGGTCTGTGACATGGCTTTTGTATAGTGATGTATGCTGATGTGTTTCATAGTCAAGACTTAACACAGCAATTCATGTTTGAAGTGTGATGACATAGTATTTGCAATATCATACCTTATCAATACAAATAGTTATGGAAAAAAAAAGGGTCATCACACAGTAATTGCTGGTTCGATAAATGCTTATCCAGGTATGTTGAGGTATGCAGACCTCTTAACTGCTACTGTTGCCAGGGATTGCTCACATGCTTCACTCTCTCTCTCTCTCTCACACACAGCCTCTTCTGCTTTCATACATGCAATCATTCAAACTCACAGACATACACACTCACACTTTATTATTTTAAATTTCTTTTCTTTTTTTACTTTACACTCGCTAAACAGCAAAAGTGCTGGTTAGCGAGTCTAAAATGATGACTCAACAAATCTCACTGTTCAGTTTCTTTCACTTTCATACACAACATACACAGTCTCTTCTGCTTTCACACACACACACACACACACACACACATACATACATATACACACAGTCTCTTCTACTTTGATGCATGCATTCCCTCCCACACGCAGACAGAAACATAAATACACGCATACACATACAAACACACATATACATTTTTTCTGTTTATTTCATTTTTTTTTACACTCTCTAAACAGCAAAAGTGATGCTTAGTGAGTGTAAAATAATGGCTCGATCAATCTCGCTTTCACTCATATGCATGCATTCACTTACAAACATACATAAATCTCCTCCCCTCTCCCTAACCCCTCCTCTGGATCCCCAACTCACACTCTTGAACCAATCCCAATTCTACCTTTCAGAATGAGATCCAACATATCTCTTTCAGCGCCACTGATTGCCCTCTACCTCCTCAATATCTACAAATGTCACCCACATCTTGGCTTCCACCACCCTTGAAACCAAACCATCTCGGCTATTACCCTAAACACAACGGCTCCACCCTTAAATTACCACAAACCTGTCCCTTTCACCAGTATCACATCCCAACTAAATAGATCATGGTCTATCTCCCCCAAAACCAGATACTATTACAAAATACTTAATAAAGCCTTGAAAATCTCTATAACTGTCCAACCCGGTCTAATGACGGATGGTGACATTCACCCTAATCCAGGACCCACCTCTCCCACAAACCCTCCCCCCAACACTACCAACAACTTCTGTCCAAAGACTAGATCTAAAAACTCTCTCCTGATATGTCACCTAAATATCAGGAGTATTAACAACAAGGTCCATAACCTACATGCCCTCTTGGCAGTTTACTCACCTGAGGTACTGTGTCTCTCAGAAACCTGGTTGAAACCAAGTACTAAAGACAGTGAAATCATTACACCAGGGTATAATATACTTCGGCTAGACAATGCCACTAAGAAAGGAGGAGGTGTAGCTATCTTGTTTAAAAACTCACTAGATATCATTCTTGCTCCACAACAGCCCCCCAATTCAACAATGCTGAAGTGCTTCTCTGCAAATTTCAGCTTAACTCAATTAAATCCCTATACATTGCCAGCATATACATCCCACCAGGTGACAACACTAGTACCTTAGAAGACTTTCTACAATAGCAGTCATCTAACTATCCCCATGAAACTATGGTATTAGGAGATGTTAACATAGACTGGAACAACTGTTCCACTGAATCTCCTACCACCCATATGAATCTTTACGGTTATACCCAACTCATCTCATCACCCACTAGGTTAAACAAGACTTACAACAAGAGCAGCATCCTAGACTGGATACTTGTCAACATCCACCAAGACCAATATAATGTAGGCACCCTCCCAGATGACCTAAGCGACCACCTACTCACCTTCATCATCAAACAAAAAGTAAATAATAACCACCAAATCCTCTATAAAACTATTAGGTCCCACAAAAATTTTAACCTTACCGCCTTCCAGAATAAACTCAAAGCATGTAATTGAGCCATCCTAAAAAATCTTCCACTAGATGATGCTGTAGCATATTTTAACTCCAGATTCCTAGCTGTCCTAGACTCCCATGCTCCTCATCGCACCCTCCAAGTCAAAGCTAAGACAGCCAACTGGCTCTCAAGGGCCACCAGCACTAAAATCTTGATAAGGAATAAAGCATGGGATAATTGGCATACCACCAAAGACCCGCTCGACCATATTAAATTTAAACATTTAAGGAATGATGCCAAGAAAGCCATACTGTTGGACAAAAAAAACTATTACCAGCACCTCCAGGACAAACATCAGAAGAAACCCCAAAAATTCTGGGCAGGCATTAACAAACTGCTCCACCCTGGCCAAACTACCACACTCACCCCATCAGTATCCCATCTAAAAACTCCAGTGGAAACTGCTAACAGCTTCAATAACTTCTTTACCAAGACCATCCAGTCACTAGCTAGCCAACTACCCCCCAGCAACTCCTCTCAGTATTCCTCCTCTACTACTACCCAACTACCCTTTAACTTTCAGCCAGTATCCACTTCAACCATCAAATCTCTACTCACTAAACTAAAGCCCACTACCTCAGCAGCAGATCTCCTTCCAGCAGAATACCTACAGAAAAGTGCAGAGGCCATTACATACCCCATTTCGATAATCATAAACCGCTCTCTATCTGAAACCTATTGCCCCTCTCTCTGGAAGGTCTCTCATGTCATACCTCTTCATAAAGGAGGGAACTCAGTAGACCTCTCTAACTACAGGCCAATAGGCATTCTATCACCACTGGCCAAAATACTCGAGAAATGCATTCATAAACAATTATCCCACTACCTTACCCAAAACCAACTCCTGGCCAACTCCCAGCATGGCTTTAGATCTCACCATAGCACTACTTCTGCCCTCCTATCCTTCGCAAACACTATCAATACAAACAGAAACAATAACAAACTATCCTCTGCTCTCTTCCTAGGTCTTTCCAAGGCATTTGACATGGTCAATCATCAGCTACTCATCCTAGCCCTGAAACGCTTGTCACTTAACAATGACCCCATCAAATGGTTTCAGTCATATCTGACTGAGAGAAAACAAACAGTATCATGGCAAAATACCCTATCCACACAACTAACTACCATACTAGGTCCCCTCCTCTTCTCTATCTTCATCAACGACCTACCCACTACCACACCAAAGGCCACTTGTATTCAATATGCAGATGACTCCACTATAATCTGCACAGCTTCCACCTTAGCTGAACTTATCACACTAACCCAGAATAGTTTCTCTGAGGTAGAAAAATGGTTTTCGGATTGTCAGCTTCTCTTAAACCCTCAAAAAACCAAACTTCTAATATTCTCCCCTAATAGTAAAACCACCTCTCCAATTTTTTACTCTAACATCCAGCAACGGCATAACTATCTCCCCAGATTCACACACAAAGCTTCTTGGGTTCACAGTAGATAATACACTAAAATAAGACTACCATGTTAATCAAGCGATCAAATCTGTTAACAAAAAATTGGGCTCCCTCTATAGGATCAAATCCTTTCTCACCCCATTAGCAAGAACTACCATTGCCTGATCCCACTTACTTTCCACCCTACTTTATTCTTCCCCTCTTTACACTACCCTAAGTAATGCCTCTCTGTCCAAACTTGCTAGATGCTATCATCAAGTGGTCAGGTTTGCTACAGGAACACCCTATAGGACCCACCATTGTCTGAACCTATCTCAACTAGGATGGCTAGAATGGCCTAACCTGGTGCAATATAATCAACTCATTACAGCACATAAGGTTCTATACCATCCTGAATACACCCCTGCCTTAAACAATATAATTAAGCCATATAGCAACCTAAGGTCCCTACGCTCTGCTGACAAACTGCTGGTACAAACGTCCAAGAACAATAATGTGGCAGGGGACTCTCTATTTGCCAACTCAGTAGGTAAAATCTGGAACTTGCTACCTGCCATACTCACCCAACAACCCTCCCTCACCCAGTTCAAAAAAATCCTCAAACTCCACCTCCAAAAACATTGGCTATGTCCCTGTTTCAATCCTGATTAGCTAATTATCTGAATTTGAGGTTTTCTCTTGCTAACTGTGCTTGATCTATTAAAGAACGTATGCCTAATATGTAAGTTTAGACAAACCTCTTGTCTGGAGCTTTGTACCATATTTATGAATGCATTTACTCTAATGTATGCTTATATCTTACTGACTTGTGTATTATTACTTGTACTTACAACTTTCTCTACTCTGTCTTTATGTAACTGTACTTTCTGGAGCTTTTCTCCCCGGGCCTCTGCTGAAAATGGACTTATATCCAGTCAGACTATCCTGGTAAACAAATGTAAAATAAAAATAAATAAATAAAATAAATAAACACACGCACTTTTAATTTAATTTTTTTTAAATATATTTTATACTCCCTTAGCAGCAGAAGTGCTACTTAGTGAGCATAACATAATGGCGGCCATTAAGTATTTCCATTCCAAGCTCCACGACACCTTGATATGCTGCCGTGAAATGGTGGACTTGTTTTTTAGCAGGCATTACTTCTACATTAATACCCTGCTGGAGAACGTTCATTCTTCAGTCAGGATGAGATCTATGGACAGCCCATTCTCTAAGGTAAAATAATCAAGCGGCTTTCCTTTTAAAGACTATTGAGCTGCACTAGCTCCTCCCCTTTATAGTAGTCAGAAGAATTGTCTGTACTAAATCTACATGTACCATATCACACCAAATCTTCCTGAATTTTACAATTTATTTTTCCTCAGACTTATTTCATTCTTCTTCATGGAGCTTTATATACAGCATTTATCTCACTGTATGTCTGTCTGTCTAGCTATTCGTCCCTCTATCTATCCATTCATACATGTACAACAAACGTAAGGATGACTTTGACAAGGAAATGATATTCTATAAATTACTTAATTAACTTTAAACAGAATGCTCAAAACAGTATATGAAGTCATTGAGAACATCAGATTAGTTTAGATAGTAGAGGTACAATTGCATACCAGCTGTTAACAACACATAGCATTATAGTACACAGTTATAGTACTGAATACACAAATGAAGCATTACAGTCTTATAACCTCAAACAATGCATCTATATACTTTTCCTATAATGCTCATTTTGCTTTAATATTTATAATTTCATAAGGAGAAGTACACATACATGACATAGACATTTACAGTTATGATGAAGAGTTACACTGATCTATGATTAATTAATAAAATCAGAGTCAATTCTTTAGAACTGTGTTGTAATTTGTACACTTCAGCGGTACCTGGTCATGGTACAAGAACTTAATTTTAACTTTGCTTGTCAAAGCTGTCCTTCAGGACAGCATATATCATTATCTTTAAAGAATGTATGCATTCTTATTGCACTGTAGATTACTTGTGTAATCAATTTTATTAATTTTGCAGGCTACTGAACATAATGTAAATGTCTATGGTAAGGAGGCTTCAACTTCAGTGAATATAACCATCAAAATTGAGGACATCAACGACAACAAGCCAGAATTTTACAACTGTTCTGATAATTTAGAATGCAGATTTACACAGGAAAGCCAGCAAGACAATTTTGCTGTGGAAATAGAAGAACACTCATCACGTGGTGTACCTGTTATCACCATCGGTGCTAAGGACAGCGATGAGGTATTATATGTTACATTTTGCAGACTGTTAATTATATTTGAAACTGAGGTAGGCTGGATTAGGCTGGAATAGTGCTTTCCTTATTTTCACATTTTACACAGTTAACATCTCTCACTGATAGCAACTCCTGGTGGTTCTAGGACTGTCTGCCCTACTACAGGAGATATAAAACACCTGAGAAAGCAAGAGTATGCTTAATCTATTTACTATTTCAAAAATTATGTGAACACATCTGCTGCAGTGAAGCAAGTATATGCATAATTTACTTACCTTTTGAAAAAATGCGTGAACGTAGTGCTACAGTCTGTGTGCTTTTTATAATGTCACATGTCATAGGTTGAGTTCTGTTTCTTAGATGCGTAAATTTCCTGTTACACCTGAGTCATTGAAACATGGCTTTTTGGACAAAAAGTAGAGTCATTGGTGTGAATGACTTAATGGGTTCTTACAGAACAACGTCCCTGTTTGTCATAGAAGATAACATAGGATAGCTCACTATGTAATCAGATACTGAGGAGGGGGATATTACAATGCAGCTTTTATGCAGCCAGAGTTTATATTACTGATATACTTCAGTATACATAAATACAATGCATAAAAAAGTTTGAAAGTTATTTCTTTTGCCCTTTTGGAAATTAAAAGTCAAACATTCTAGTGTGGCTCTCCTATGTGGGCTAGAAAATGAAAGTCTATCAATATAGAGAAAAAAGGAACTTGTAAGAGATGAGTATAATGACTTACCTGTTTTATGCATTGAATAGTATAACAGTTATGGGCTTTAGAAAGATCGTAATGATTAAATGCTTTCTGCTTGTTATGGATCGATACAAAAGATAGTGGTCAGGATGAACGTTCAGAGATTTTGTTAGGATCAGTCTAGAACTCTAGTTCTAGGTAAAACATTTAAATGACTTTTTTAGCTGTCTCACTATGACTATAATGTTTAGCATTATAACCAGCCTGGAAAATGAAACCTTCACAGTATTGTTAATCTTTTCCAGATTTCATGTCTTTATTTTTGTTCCTCTGGATATGTGTGTTTTTGTGTTTCCGCGATTTCTGTTCCTGGAATTCCATAGGGACTGTATCTATTAACATTTTATTAATAGGTAGATATACTGAAAGACTGGCAAATGGACAGATAGATAGAAAGACACATACCTAAATAGGCTGCATGACAGATAACAAGATAAAGAGATAGGAAGATAGATATCTAGACAGATAGATAGGTAGATAGACAGATAGATAGACTGATGCACAACCAAACACTCAGAAAGAAAAACATATAAAAAGAAAACAGGCAGATTAATAGGTCTTTGTTTAGTGACCTTGTTCTAATATTCTTTCAAATGATTAAAGTCCAGTATGCTTTTATTTCTTCTAGGGAATAAACAGTCGTTTCGTCTTATATCTGGAAGGACCTAATGCTAATGTATTCACTGTTTCCCCCAATGTAATTACTGGCAGCAGCTCCTTCCAGCTTTTTGTGGCAGACTCCGTTGCTCTTGATTATGAGAAAACACGCACTATGAACGTTGTGGTAAGATTGTGAAACTCAATGCATTTTTCAAATGACCACTAAGACAGGACAAAGATGTTTTTAATAAAATGTGTAAACTACATTAATTTCAACAAAAATAGTGACAGTAAAACGAAAATGCCATTAATTTAAATGCATGCATAAGGAATATTTTGTATTCTCATTACATCTTTTGATTTTACAAAATAAAGTAAAACTTAGAGCGGGATTCATAGTCCTAAGCTACGCACATGTGCAGCATGTATCTCTGCAGAGTGCATCTTTGCATGTATGTAAATACACAGAGTACAGGCTAAATTGCATTTACTACAACAATGCAAAAGCCTGTAGGAAGAACACTAATTTTCCAAACTGGTAAAATGAAAAAATGGTTTAGTTATGTCTGAATGAATCCATTAATGTGTAAAGTCTTCAGATATTTTCAGAAGCTACTGATGAGTGTGGCACTGGGCAAGCAGTGAGAGATAATTAAGGTAGGGGCACTCAGCACCACTATTCAGAATGAATTCAGAAAAAAAAAAGATAAAGAGATTATTTTTGACTATAAGGTTGTCCTTCTGAGGACCCCTCATTGAGTATTTTTAAGATGTGAAATGGGAACGTAGGAAAACTAGGGGAAAAAAAGGGAAACTAACATAAGGGACACACAGAAAGAAGACATCAAAATGGTTATGTAAGAGGAGGTTAAACAGGAGGAGTACTATGTTTTTGATGGGGAATAGACCTCCCTGCCATTTTTCAATTTTTTGTATATGAGAGAGAAGTTGGGGAGAGAAGTAGGGAAGATGGTGTATGTGAGAAGTTTAGAAAAGGGGGGAGTTTAAAGAAGATGGAACAATGCGCATTGCAGTCTGCAAGACCTGAAATTTTTCAACTGCCTGATGATCATGCAACAGAAGAGCCAGATGACATGAGGGTAGAGGTCTCTGTTAGCTCATTGGTCATAGCCAATGAGGGCAGTGAGATTTCTATCCAATGAAGAAGGTCATGCATGGGCTCAAAGGTGCCTCTCCACTACTCGCTCAACCACATCCTTCATCAGAAGCCCAAAGCTCTTGTCTTTCCTAGCATTCCAAATTGCACCCCATCAGGGTACCTACAGGACTGTTCCTATGGCAATGACCCTGGGAGGATGTCACTGGATGAGCAGAGTGTAATCTTGAACATTCACTGACCTGAATGGAACATGATTGGCCTGCCACTGGGATCTCTGACCTTTGGGAAAGGGAACTTAAAAAGGGAGAGAAAGAAAAAAATGCAAATTAACTCAAAATAACAAGAAAAAGAAGGGAAGAAAGAGACATAAAATGTATGTGCATCAACTATTCTGGAATTAATGACTGAATATACAAAAGTAGCACAGTAAAGAATTCTGGCTTATAACGATCACTGCATTTTTTGAAAGCTGTGTGCACTTTATAGACATAATCTGTACTAATCTATATATATGTATGTGTACACACCATACATACATACATACATACACGAATTATAGTAACAATCATTATGTGTGTATACATACATACATATATATATATATATATATATATATATATAGAGAGAGAGAGAGATGTAAACACGTATATAGGTATGTTTATGCATATGTTTATGTTTAATTATATATATTTCTACTGGTACACCCAGTCTTTTTTCATAGATATGCCTTATTTTGTTCTGTGAAGGAAAATTAATTATTGATCTCTTAATTTAGCATGTGTTTCAGTGTGTATTTTTTTTAAGCAGAGGAATGTTCTGACCTGAATTCCACAATGTCGTTATGGCAGTTCCATGATAAGTTATGGCAGCATGATTGCAAAAGTATTGCTGGTGTTACTCCTTTCATAATTACTATGCTGTAACTGCATTACATTAATAACATGTTTAAATTCTGTTTCTGCTTTCATTCAAATTAAGTGAGTGTTAGGAAGTGATAAGGTGTGCCATAGTTTGATGAATGCATGTGGAATAGGGTTCAGTGCACTCCATACTAAATGTTAACTCACTGCAGATATATATCACAATGCCCTGACATACTTATGTTTGACAGAGACATTCTTTACACTGTTGCTCATTCTCCTGCTCACCCCCCACTTAGTGCAGTAAGTCTGTAACAACCTAAATTCATTTAACACCAATGAGAACAGATACACCAATGCAGAAGACTGTGGTTCATAGAGATTAGCTTAGCTGAGTTTTATTTGCATAAAAAGGGCAGAAATGGGCCACAGTTCTCATCAATAGTTTTACAGACTTCAGCTTCAGAATCCACAAACAAAGAACTTACATGAATGTTCAGTACCTCTTACTCTGACATGTCTTGCCAGAGCGTTGGTGTCTCTATTTCTTTGAATATCATAAACATGCTCTAAAATCCTGTCCCTAAGAGTACAGTTCATCTTTCCTATATAGAACGCTTCACAGGCAGTGCATATAGCCATACAAACAAGATTAGAGCTTCCACAGTGTGCAAAATGGTCAAAATGGTCAAAATAAAAATAGAGACACCAATGCTTTGGCAAGACATGTCAGTGGGGGTAGTGGAATTTATGAGCTGGTAGTCTATATTTAAGTCGACAAGTATTATAGTTTAATGGTTAACTTGTTGGCATATCCAATGCAGGATGCTTTCAGCAGTATCAGTGTTATTCCTTGGTGGTATAAAATTGCTGTGGAACTAAGGCTAAGGTTAGGGAATAGCTGTTGATGATGCTAACATAACATTTATATCTATGACACTGCCTGAGGACAGTGGTACATGGTCACCAAGTGTAATTGCAGGATCATACACCCCACAGTAGTTACATAACTCTGTAGGAGGTGACAGATGAACACACATTCAAGTACATGAGGATATTACATTGCAGTTGGTAGAGGGACAGACCTCATATACCTCTAAACCAGTGTTTCCTCAACCACAGGAGCACCTCCAGGAGGAATTTATAATCTCAGAGGCATCAATGTTGACTGTAAGACTTATGAAATGGGTACCAGATGTAGGCACATATTGCGGCTATCTGTCGACACACAAAAAACACCTGACTTTGCAGCAGCAGATGTGATGGGGCGTTATTCAGGCTCAGTCCACTGCCACAGACAGTCAGCTAGAGAATGTCAGAGTACTGCAAGGTGCAATTGAGGACTTTCCCCAGAATGTGGAAATAGTAGAGAGTAGGAATAATGCAATGTTGATACTCATGTGCAGTATGATGGCACATACAGCAGCCATCTCTGCTTCTATGCACACACTAGTCAGAATCTACTATAATGAAGTAGAAAACACTTCTAAATGGGGATGGGAACAGGGTGCTGTTCAGATACATGGGTCACAGCAGGTTGCTGGCCAAGGGATTCTCAGGAAAGTACTGGAAAAAGAGTGGAGTACATAGCACAAAACAAGTTAGGCAAGACTCAACAGCATTCATCTACATGTTGCTGAGCCTCTCACTGGATGTGTCTGTCATGCATTGCTGTCAGATCAATATCTGGAGGATCAGCTTCATGCATTAGATAACATCATTACAGCAATTCAGCATCAAGCTCTCATGCTAACAGTTCCTCACAGTCAGGGGCACCATCACTCACACTATCCTTAGGGGGATGCTGGGTATGATCGATCTGACCTACTGTAGGTTAGGGTGCAGTGCAAACACTTAAAATATCATAAGTGATGACAATTCACCACATTTCATTGGAGTAATGTCACTGGTTAAAGTAAAAGGAAAAGTTAATTAAAAAAAAGTGGGGTATCTGCAGAGTGCAGTGTAGACCAGTGTTAAGCGCTTGTTCAGTAGGATTTGTATGACTTGACTAATGCTAATTTTTTCAACAACAAGAAAGATAAAGAAAAAGAAGCAAGGAGAGGCTCTACACATTGTAAGGCCGAACAGTAGTAAGGGCCTATTCAGCAGTATGTGTTAGCGTTGAGGGTAATGCTAATGCTTGCAATGAAAGGAAAGATAATCAAAAACATTTTAAAAATGTGGGGGGGGTCAGAGTCTGCAACCCAGAACAGTATTAAGGGGCTAACACTCGGGAGAAATGAATGATGATAGGAGTAGCACAAATCCTGTCAGCAGCACTTACATTGTGGTCACTTCACCCTCAGCACTGAGCAAATGATGAGTGCTATTACTTCTGATGACACAAGCACTGGTGTCTAGGACAGAATTAATTAATCTGATGTGCAGTACCTTAACAGAAAAAAAATATTTCTTAGTTATCAGAAAAGTACAGAAACATTAGAACATACCACCAGAAACATAGAGTCCCCCCCCCCCCCCCCCGGGTGGATGGGAGCACCTCATGAAATGTGCAAGGTGGAATACAGCAACAATACACTGAGAAAAACATGTATTTCTTCAAGCTACTCAAACAAGTAGTGCAACAGCAATTACAAAGTAATGAGCATTCCGGCAGAAGCAGTGCCTGCATATTTCACTGTACTGCCAAAACAATCCAATCCAATGCAATACAATACAAAATTACATATTCTTTAAATTATGCCAGTTCTGTTCACTGCATAGATCTCAGTGATCAGTCAGGCATGACTCTGGCTGTATAGTGCCAATAAACAGAAAATATTATAAATCATATGAGTAACTATACTGAAAGCAATCTTTAAAAATAATAAGACTGTCTTTACATCAGTAAAGGCTTTGCACCATGCAGCATAGTCCACATGTAGCATTGCATGCATAAGTTACACAAAGGACACATTAACCTGAATGTCATGGACCATAGTTGTGGACTGGAAGCCTCCTATTAGACAGTGCAGCCATAATGACATGCATGAACTTCCTGAATGGGGTCTCTTACTACTGCTCCAACTGTCCACTAACACTATCATCAGCCATGGAAGGACCTATAGTAAGAACTACAGTTCCATCATGGGGCCATTCAGTACCAGACTGACTCATGATCAGTTGTGCAGAGTACAACACATAGTAAACATCCTGCATACAGTAGCAGGGTCATATTTAATATCACTAGACTCATCCAGGCAACAAAAATAAGCTTTTAGCAGGCCAAATTCTCTGTCAGAGACAATCCATTTCTAGGTAGGGCAGTGTTGTACCTTGCTTTGTCAGCTCCAGTATAAGTCTCATGAACCAGAGATTGAATGAGTAGCCTGCATCACCCTAGAAAACACAAGAAAAGAAAAGAAAAAAAAAGAAAAGAAAGGGGGTTGAGGGTCAACAAGTAAAGCTTGTTTAATATTAAGCAATCCATTTACCAAGGTGTAACTAATTACATAATTATTGTAAAAATTTCCACTTACAAACAGGATGACCACTGGGCATTTTACCATGCAGGAAGTGGAGGTAGAGTGAGGTAGTGTGCCAGATACAGGAATCATGGGCACTGCCTGAATGGTGGGTCAGCATGGTGGTGATGTACCCCCATAGATCACACACTACCTGGCAATTGATGGGATGGTAGCCCTTTCTGTTTTGGTACCATTGTGGACCTGATGGGGCCCTAATGTTGACATGGGTGCAATTTGTTGTGCCAAACACCTAAGGGAAATGTACCATCCATTGCAACATATGCATAGTTCTAACTTGATCTTCTGATGACACTAGGGGATAAATATACTGATCTCCATGTGCCAAGAGTCTGTCAAGGAACTGCCAAAGTATCCTTGAGGTTTGGGATTTACATTTCCCCAGTCTGTCTGTAGAAGGTCTCTATGGCGAGTATAGTGAAGGCTATATTCACCTTAGTATCCATAAGTATAGGAAGGTCACACATCTCTCTGGTTCCAATATGTGAGCCATACAAACTCACTAAAGCCATTACATTATCCCCGTCCACTCTATTCCTACCAATAATTTCTTGGTGATCAAAGTTGTAATGAGGTATTTTGTCTATAAATGTGCCTTCTTGGACAACAAGCATCACTTGATACAAGTGTTTTTTCTCAGCTAAAACAAGCAGTGCACACCAAAAATAGCTAGGCTGGTGATATGCAAAGCACAATTTTACCTTGTATAACACCTCTGCACACAGAGCAAAAACATGTCAAAAACAACTATAAACTGCAAGCAAGTAGGAAGAGGCCATATTGGCATAACATGTTCTAAACAACTTCTCATTTAAATTCCGTTAGCTCTTCATTTGCATGCATTCATTGAATGCTGTCACAGAAAAGTGCAGTTGTTCTCCATGAATAGCACTGAAACTGCACTTAGCCGTGACCTGCACAGATTATCTTTATATATAAGCACAATCAATACCACCCTTAATATTTTAATTTCTTACAGCTGACCATTTTTTTCAAAATTTGATTGGTTAGTTTTAGCTCAAAGTTTAAAAGTATATGTATCTGAAACAGTTGAATATTTTCTAGGAAAATATCCAGAAAAATATACTGGTTTATTCAAATATAAAATATGCTTGTATTATGGTTCAGAATTCAAAGACAGTAGAAAGACAAAAATATCATTTTTAAAGTTTTCTTTGCTTGTGTTTTTGAGAAATTAATAGCTTCTCAGTAGCTAAATGCCATTTTATTTTGGGATATCAAGGTTTTAGTACATACATATATCTGACAAAAACATATTATACTTTTTATATTAATATTGGAAAGATATTAAGACATTACCATTTGTAGTTTTCTTATACTATGCAACTTTGTTTTAATACAGGGCAACAGATGCATCTTGAATATTGCTGTGAGAACTTATAATTTTCAGTCTTTTTGTTATAATATATAAAATGCTAGAAATTTTAGGGATAAATTCAAGACCAGCCTGACTTAGCCATGCTTGTTGGGCCATTAGAGCAACAAAATACATAATTTCCTTGCTATAAAAAAATAAATACAATGCGGAGCTATAACAAAATGTTCCCACCTAGCAGTGTGATAGGTGCCCCAAAGGGAGTTGTTCCACTTGACTATTCAAGCCAAACAACATCTCATTAGACTTGCAGTGGAATGTCTCAGTGACCTTGCAATGTTTAAATGGTAGTTGCAAAGCCATGGCACTGACCAGAGAGAGGGTTATTAATGTGCATCAATATGATAGATTTTTTAAAAATAAAACAACTTTTGAATGTCTGCTTTTACTGTTTGGCTGTCTTCAGGGAGTCAGGACAGTGTATGTAAGAGGGACATTCCACTGAATTCTGGACAGTTGAGAAGAATGATGCAAGATCGAAGCAGTGAGGTAGTATTATTATTTTTCCATGATGCTGGTTGAGATCAACCAGATATTTTCTAGCAATATTTATTGCTTTGTTATTTGTGTGAAGCAACATGTAATACTGCAATGTGTGTCCACATGTCTGTGCAGTGGGCTACCAAACATGAAAATAGCCATCAGGCAGCCTGGTTATAACTGCTGGCTGGTGGTTTTTCATACCTCTCAGCTGTCTGTGATTTTGATTTTGGTTCAAATTTTTTTGTCTCTGCTAATCCCTACTGCATTGGTACTGAAAAGGAGTACTTGTTAACACATATTATCATGAAGCTATTCAGTTCAAAGCACAGAGTGTCAGAGATTCTGGATTCAAAAACATAATTTATTATAAAGTATCAGGATAGAATATCTCAAAACAGAGAGAGTCAACTGTATGCATAGATGCAATCCTTATTATATCTTAAACTTACAAAAGAGCTAGTTCATGCAAAGTTCCATGTTTTCTCAACTTGAGATTAAAATACAAACATTTCCAAGGCTGAAAAGAGTAAACAGATAACAAGGTATGCATATGTGAGGATAGCTTGAAACTTTAACATGCTTCAGTCTTGACATGGTTTATGTGTTTACTTATCTCAGAGGCATTTCCTACAAGTAGGAAATCCTTTCAAGATTAAGTGATTACTAGAAACATTTACCATCTGTCTGATAAGCTGTAACAAACTCTAAGTCAAACTGCTCTTCTCAACTAAATAGCCCAAATATATAAAACTGCTGCAGTACTTCAATCTAATAGTATATTAAAATAAGCATTAATTGACATCAAAATAAAATATCCTGTAAAATTCCTCCCTCTGATGCTTTAATGTATCGCAATCTCATATTATTCAGAATCATTTCATTGTCAAAAATGTACGCCCTGGGATGTTTTTCTTCAAGGATGATAACCATTGCATGTGCACTTTTTCTAATAAAGTGGTTCTAAAACAAATTCTTAATAACAGAGTATAGAAGATCTATGAAAAGCATAATTATATTTATACATTTCATTATGCTTGTACCGACATTTTCAAATATATTAACAAACTACCCAACCAGGCTCAGTTTTAGTCATGTTATAGCCAATTGTTCCATAAAGTCAGCCACCTTTCCTTGTTCATCATGAAATTGTGAAACAAACATCAGCACCATTTTCCGATGAGATGGCAAATTCCACCCTTCGAAGCTAGTATGTAATCAATAGCTATTGTGTTTTGCAAGGCTGTTCTTTGAACTTCAGTTAAAGCCTCTATTTGCCATGCAAATGTGTTCTGAATTCTTTTAAGCCATTTCAACTAATATAAATGACAGCTGATTCACTTAATTTATAGTTTGCGATAGGCCATACTGCAGAGAAAAGAAAGCTACAGCTTGCACAGCAGGATGTATGGCCCTCATATTTCATAACCTTCCAGCAGATAGAGAAAAAGAATGAAAAATAGCTGGTGCCATCATCCCACATAACAACAACCAAACCAGCTTCTGGGTAACCAGGGATAGGTACAATCACCACAGATATAATAATAATTGCCAATATTCTGTAACCTAGTCACACAGTTTCTTTTTCCTGGCATAACAAGTATCACCTTATGTTGATGCAGCCAGTTGGCAATATAGTTTCTTAGTTCAGTCTGTAATGTTACACCAGGTTTGATTTTCTACAGCAATTAATTTTTCTAAATAAGTCTGTTACACAAGAACAGGTAACACTGGAATGCCCCATTTGGCATCATGGAGAACCATCCACATACCCAGCAGCTGGAAACATTTAAGTCTTTGGCATATTGGTGCAACATTTGAAGAAGCAGGCTTTATCTCATGTCGATTGGAAGCAGCAGAAGAAGGAGAGTCAGTAACGTCACCAGAAGGAGGTGTTGCACCATTTTCTGTTGACTCAGGAGACGTCAAGCAGGTTTTTTTCCAATGCAAAGTGTGGACCCAGTTCAATATCCGGGCACACTTTACTGCAGTATGCATAGTTACAAGAATGAGGTGAGCATACGTTACTGCAGTACGGGCAGTTAGAAGAATGAGGTGTGCACACTTTACTGCAGTATGGGCAGTTAGAAGAATGAGGTGTGCACACTTTACTGTAGTATGGGCAGTTAGAAGAATGAGGTGTGCACATTTTATTGTAGTATGGGCAGTTAGAAGAATGAGGTGTGCACACTTTACTGTAGTATGGGCAGTTAGAAGAATGAGGTGTGCACACTTTACTGTAGTATGGGCAGTTAGAAGAATGAGGTGTGCACACTTTACTGTAGTATGGACAGTTAGAAGAATGAGGTGTGCACACTTTACTTGCAGTATGGGCAGTTAGAAGAATGAGGTGAGCACACTTTACTTGCAGTATGGGCAGTTAGAAGAATGAGGTGTGCAGACTTTGCTGTAGTATGCGTAGTTAGAAGCATGAGGTGAGCATACGTTACTGCAGTATGGGTATTTAGAAGGATGAGGTGTGCACACTTTACTGTAGTGTGGGTAGTTAGAAGAATGAGATGAGGTCCCTTCTACTATGGTTCCAAAGAAGATTTGCATTGGAATACCTTTACATCGACCCAATCGTCTGGTCTTAGATCATGACAAGGAACTGTGGCTGATGGAGGGAGAGCTTCCTTTACTCTTTTGTAAGAAGTCTGCAAAATGGAAAGGAGTTTTATGCAATAGTCCAGCAAAGCTTCATCGGTAAATACCAGTTCACAGTTCCTGGCCAGTGGGGAAAGTGGAATTCTTATGGGACTGCCCATAAGAATTTCATGTAGGCTTAGTTTACAAGTAGCATTTACAGTTCCTTGCATATTCATTAAAGCCAAAGGCAAAGCTATGTCCATTTTATTCTTGTCTCACTACAGATTTTGCTAATTCTGATTTTAAGAGTCTGGTTACACCATTCACCAAGACCAGATGACTGTGGATGGTGGAGGCAATGTAACTGCAAAGAAATTTTATACACTTTACATATGTTCTTAGTAATTTTAGCAGTAAAATGGGTACCTCTTTCTCAATTAATAGTATGAGGTACCCCAAGTCAGGGAATAAGTTCCCTTAACAATTTCTTTACTACTGTTTCAACATGACACTTAGGACATAGATACGCTTCCAGCCATGCAGAAAAAGCACATACAATAACCAATATACATGGGAATGTAGCACATTGTGGCATTTGGACAAAGTCCAGCTGGATGTTTGCAAAGGGTCCCCGAGGTGTGGGTAATGTAGAAGACCCAGTCTTCACAGCTGGTGCAATATTACGCAACAAACAAGCGTCACAATTATTTACATAATGTCTAACTAGAGACAGAGAAAGAGGGTCAAACCAATCTTGCTGAATAAGATTTAGAAGTCCATGCTTACCAATTTGATTCAGTAAGTGGTATGCCCTCACCAGCAAAGGTAGTATGTCTAAAGGTCCTACTATCCTGCCGTCAGGGTGTCACATAGAAAATTACTTAGTGATTTACAACCAGCACTGATACACCTCTTTTTCTTTTCTCAGACTCTGAAACTTCATTCTGCAAAGTAATTAAATTGTTAAAATTACGAGGATTGTCAATGTTTGTGCATTTTTCCTACATAACAAAAACAAACTTTTCTAGTAACATTTAAACCAGCAGCCTGCTTGGCTGCATAATCTGCTAGTCAATTACCTTTTACAGTAATAGTGTCTCCTTTTATGGGAGCTAGCACTTTAATTATTGTTAAAGCCTTGGTAAAACAATGCGCCTAATAAGCCCTTTATAAACTTTCCAAATCTGTCTCCACAATTCCCCAAAGTCACGGCTACCCCAAACCCATAATGGCTGCCAGTATAAATGATCACAATTTTATGTTCACTTGTGCAGAAGTATTCTCTTGTAATCTTTCCTGAAAACGTATGGTATTTTTGGGACATATAGCTATGCCTGCTGTAAGATTTCAATTTCTGTCTCTTTCTCATAGTCTGTCCATGAACAGGCCTATTTCTGACTTGTCTGTTGAAGTATCTTTCAAATCAAATCTAAGAGAAAGCACATGGTTAGTCACAATTATACAATCATGCAGGTCACCAACTACTGCAATGGGCAGGAGGGATGTTGGCTTCAATACCTGCTATTGCTCAATGGTGGTTAAAGAGTTTAAAATTAGCAGCTGAGGGATACTGGGTTTTAGATTACAGTAACAGTGTACATACCACATGAGGACTGCAACCCTTTAAGTTAGTGTCCAAGGACTATTGTTTCCTATTGTTCTACCATCAGCACAGCTGCTGTTGCTACTGCCTATATTCAGCCTGATAGCACTCTAGCCACCAAGTCTAACAATGAACTATAATTGCAACAGATCTAACTATACCACCATGCTTTTGAACTAGCACCCCTGCTGCATAACCCCCCCTTTTCATGATAGAACGAAGTAAAGGTTTCTTATAATCTGGAAGTCCCAAGGCTGGGGCTGTAGTAAGGGTGTGTTTTAAGAAATTAAAAGCATTTTCTTCCTTTTCTTTCCAGAGCATCAGCTCTGGTATGTCTTGTCTGTGCATGTCAGTCCAAGGTCTAGCAATTTCTGCATAATTTGGTTTCCACTGTCTATGGTATCCAGCCAAACCTAGAAAGGCTCATAGCTGCTTCTGAGTAACAGGACGGGGTGCTTTTATAATAGCTTCAACACGTGAAAGCATGAGATACTGCCCTCCATGTGAGATTGTGTCCGAAATACTTTAAGTGAACATAAGTGAATTTTTTCTTTTGATACTTTGTGTTCCTTTTTTGCTAATTCAGTCAGTAAATGTATGGTATCCTGTTGTCAATGTGTTAGTATATCAGAAGCTATAAGTAAATCATCTACATATTGCAGCAATACAGATTTGCATTGAACCTGGATTTCTTTAAGGTCCTGTTTTAAAATTTGTGAAAGATTGAGGGACTGTCAACAAACCATTGTGACAGTCGTTGCCATGTATATTGAATGCCCCCAGATGTAAAGGCAAATAAATAGTGGCTATCTGTAGGAATATAGGACTAGAAAAGAAAGATAAACATAACTCTAATACAGAAATGTAAATAGTCCATAATAGTAGGTAACTTAATATGGTTGCTGGATTTGGCAGTATAGGATTTGAAGAGATGACAACTTGATTTGCTGCTGTCAAGTCCTGCACAAACCTATATGTATCTCTGCCTGTCTTTTTAACTGTGAAAGTAGGAGTATTACAGCAATTATGTTTTTGCTATAGTTCTGTGCTGAAGCAGAGCTTCAATTACAGGTTTGAGTCCCTGTTCTGCCTTCGGTTTTAGAGGATGCCGTGCTATATGTGGAAGTGGCTTTGCAGGATCTACACATATTTTCACAGGTATAGCAGATTTTAACTTACCTATCTCGTTGAAATGCTTTGCCCACAAAATGTCACGAACCTGCAGTAGTAGTTTGTCGTCCAGCCACGAACACAACTTTTTTGTCTTTTTTTCTCTAATATTGAGTACAGCAATCATTTTGTCTTAAAATTCAGCTGGTACATCTAAATAAATATCATCTGCAGTGCAAAAAACAGTACATCCTAATTTCCATAGCAGATCGCTGCCCATTAAATTTGCTGGAGCTGAAGTATTTAATAGAAAGGCATGTTGATTTTCAATTGGCCCTAAGCAATTTGAATAAGTTTAGATACCGGAGGAAACAGTAGGAGTGTTAGTAACACCTACTGCTGACACTTTTTCAGATGATACTGGAATTTTATCTTGGTCACTTATTTTCAATGCTGAGTGGGTCAAAACAGTATCAATCAGAAATGGAATATCTTTTTATCCTACTTTCAACTTAACAAAGGTCCTTCGTGATCTACTTATGTTAATGCTCTTATTTTTACCTCACCCCCCCTCCCCAAGTTTTGTCAGTACATTTCCCCCTGACATTTGTTGCCACTTTGGAAGGCTGGGGGTGTTAGAAGAACACTGGAAGGGTTTTGATTTTGCCACTGCTGCATTTGCTGCTGTTGTTGTTGTTGCGGACTTGGGCGTTCTCCTTTTCAAGGTCTCTCGGCTTGGTGAGTTTGTTAAACATTCATTGCTCTTCCTCTCTTCCACTATTCTGCCTACCTTGCCTACATCTGTCCTGTCTCTACCTCTTCATTCAAATCTCTGTATTTGCACTTGAATGAGTTTATCTTCTGCATCTTTTCTCTTTTTATCTACATGGTTCATGTAGTGCTCTGTGAATTTTATTAACTTCCTCCTCCTGCCAAGTAACACAATTTTGCTTTACTAATGCCTGCACATTAGGTAAAAGTCCTTGTACAAAAGCAGAATTAAAAGCTACTTTAGCATTTCCCATTAGATCTGTAATACCAGAATGTGCTGAAAAGACTTCCCTAAGTCTGCTAAAGTATTCAACTGATGCTTCTCCCTTGGTTTGCTTGCATGCAGTATCCCAGTTTGATTTAATAGGGAAAGCTGTCAGAAGTTCTTGTAAGAGCTTTTCTCTAACTTCTGCTAATCTTTTCCCTTCAGCAGTTGAATAATTTTGGTCCACTGCTGTATCCAAGCCAACTTTGTTTTTTTTTTCAAATTGTCATATATATCAAGTGGGACTAAGGTTTTCTACAACCGTCTTAAATCTGCCAGAGTAGGTTCATATATTTCAATAACAATGTTTAATTCATTCTTAAACTTTTGTGGGTCATGCCTAATTTTAGGAAAAGTTTTAACTATAGAATATAAATCAGTGAAGGTCCAAGGTCTATGGACTAATGTCGTAATACCATCCAGGTGCGGTACTTCTCTATGGGGATGTAGAGAATTTTCCATCTGCTCTTCCTGCCTTCCAGCCTGTCTTATTCTTTGGCAAGTAAAACGTACATTTTTACCTGAATATTCTACCACACTGTGTTGTGTGATACTTCCATTGCCATCTGAGTGGACAAAGTGTTGGGGTGGATAGCACTACAAGGTTCAGATTGGGGTGAAGTAGATGTTGAATGTGCGGGTGCAGAAGGAATGACATGTAGAGATACACTTCTCCATAGGGTGACAGACTGACTTCTGTCTTATTGGGATGAATAGGAAACCCGGTCATTTCTATATTGAAGAGAAAAAGGGAAGCTGATCATCTTCCCTCAAAGCCCCCACACACACACACACACACACACACACACACACACACACACACACACACACACACACACACACACACACACACACACACACTGCAACATGGTCATTTAAAATGTCTGGATAGCAAGGAGCAGTTGGCATGGTATTACCTGCTTTAACTGTACTTTAAAGTTCTTTCACTTTTTGTAACAGTTAGTTATCTTCCAACCCCTGTATAGTGGATTCACTGTGTCATTTAAAAGTTTCAGTATATCAGTCATTGTAGCTATTTCGCTGATCAGTTTTAATTTTCTTACCTTTCTGTTCTTAGTTCATAGATGTAGCATTTTAGTTTTTTATCAAAAGTGCCATTTTCAGGAAAGCATACATCTAAGTTTGGTTTGGTTAGTTTGTGCCAATATGCTATACATTGACAATATTTGGGCCCATATGTAAGGTGCATATAATGGGCTGGAGAACCAACAGATGGTTCAATAATCTTACTGCATGACTTATATATAATATAATGAAACATGTTGTGCTATTAAAGTCTTCTTTTCTTTTTCTTCAATACCACAGAACACACTCGGTCATGGAGACAGATTCGTACAAGCTGTCAGATGTGCACATCCAGTACTTGCAGGGCCCCTCTCTGCTATGCATTTATAATTGAAACCCAGTTCAATGTAATAAGCCCACCCTAGATAATGTAAGAAAAAAAAATCTTACAGTTGTGAACATAAACCCATAAACCTAGACATAAACTGAATTCACACTTGCAATAAAAATTGTGCATACAGTCCAAAGCTGCATGGACACACCTGAGTACCTACAGGAACTCAAAAAACAAATTGTAAGTTAAAAGCACTTACTGAAATGGACTCCCAGTATTTGCTGAAGAGATAGATGCTGGCCACAGTCTTTAGTCAAGGGAAGCAAAACAAATAAACCTCAGCCAGTGAGAGTCTCGCATCAGGTGAAAAGGAACACTTGTTAGCCAACAATATTATACAGCTATTCAATTCTAAACACAGACTGCCAGAGATTCCGGATTCAAGCACATTATTTATTATACGGTGTCATGATACTGGGATATCTCAAAATTACGATATTCAAGTGTAGCACAGATGCAATCCTTTTTATATTTTAAAATTAGAAAAAAAAAGATTACTTCTTACAAACTTTAAAGCTTTCTCAACTTGAGATTAAAACGCAAACACGTTCCAAGACTGAAAGGAGTAAACAGATGACATGGTATACCTATGGGAGGATAACTTCAAACTTTCTCATGCTTCAGTCTTAATGTGGTTTATGAGTTTACTTATCTCAGGGACATATCCTGCAAGTATAGAGAACCTAGTTTCCTTTCAAGGTTAAATGATTACAAAAAATATTTACCAGCTGTTTGCTAAGCTCTAATGAATTCTGTAAAAGTCAAACTGCTCTTCTTAGATAAATAGTAAAACTGTATAAAATTGTTGCAGTACTTTAAGCTTACAGTATATTAAAATAAGCATTAATTGACATAAAAATAAAATATCCAGTACAGTACACTACTTTTGGGAGAAAAGGTGGTGGATTACACATTATAGAAAATGACAATAATTAGACTTATGGACTTATTTTGCTTCAGAAAAATCGTGTTTTTTAACAGTCTCTTATTTTATCAATTCCTCTTGTTAGTAGTAATATGTTAAAAGGTGTCCTTGATTATTTTTGTATTTGTCCCAGATTCTGGATGTAAGATGTTGCAAGCTATGGGGTTGGTCTTGGCTGGATGAAAGTCACTTGACACTAGTGCTGTTTGCTCAGTTATAAGTAGTCACTGTTGCCTGGCTTTACACGACTAGTGTGCGTTTGTGAGACATGCGATAGATCACTTATCTTGGCACTCCATATGCACAGAGTATGTATAATTGCTGTGGCTGTCAGCTGAGGACTAGTTGCATGCTGCTGTTTATTTATTATTCTGGCTTTGCTTTGCAGCACCAGTGTGATTTATGTGAAGCAATCTGGAATATTCTAATGTGCGGTGAATGAAACAACAGTGACATGCATTACAGTGTCATTCTCTTTTATCACAATCTGGCATCTAGATTGTACATAGGCATGGTATAAGTGCTTGGTGACGGTTGTCTGGATGAAAGTAACTGATTCCCTCTTCACCTGCTCAGTTTACAATCATTTCTCAAAGGGATAAAATGCATCCTAGAATACCGAGATCTTCAGAGCTTCTGGAGGGGCTTGTGTTCCCCCACACATCTACGCTGTATGAATGGATTTTCACACAGGCTTAGTAGTGCCCGCTAGAACTGATATAGCTTGTGTGGGGAGTTAGAGATGACGCTGTCATTCCCTCCCTAACCTCAGAAGTCACTACATTGTATTGAGATGAGGCAGTGTAGTCATCATTTTTTAACTTTCCTCATGAACTTCAGAGGGGTGCACAGAAGGTCACTAAAGGTAATTTGAAAACATTACTGTAATTACTTTTTCTTCTTTTTTTTTTTCGTTTTCCTCACAATTAAAAATCAGCTACATAGGTAGGTAGGTAGGTAGGTAGGTACTAGGCTATTGGCCCTGGGGCCTATACAAGCCAAGCCAAAAAGGTACCCTGGCTTTTGCCACCCAAGAAAATTATTTTCCTGTGCCACTGTTGAGCAGAGCCACAGAGGTGATCCCAGGGGTGAATTTCCTATTTCCCATCCAATCATCCAGATTTTTCTTGAAGAGTGCTAATGAGGATATAGATAGGTAATTTATTCCAGAGTATGGGAAGTCTCTGGGACAGGAATCTACCCCTCCAGCATGTTCTGTTTATTGTGGTGACAAGGATTAGGTCCCTAGAGCATGTAGCTCAGAGGGATTTCTTTAAGTGGAGGATGTCCAACAGCGCTGGGTTTGATATAGCTTTGCATGTTAGGCAGAGATCACCTCTGAGTGGGCGATATGTGACGGAGTAAAGCTGGAGTTTTTTGAGACGGTCTGCGTAAGGCATCTGTTTGAGGCTGGTAATCCTCTTTGTGAGGTATTTCTGTGGCCTTTCCAGTTGTTGTAGATGTCTTGTGAGGTACATACCAAAAGGGGCTTTGTACTCTATAATGGGTCTAATGACTGATGAGTAGAGGGGAACAATGACCGTGTTTTTTCTGGATGAGAAACCTTTTCTGATGAGGTGTGCCACATAGAAGGATTTGTTGACTACTGTGGCGATGTGATTATCAAAGGAGAGACTACTGTCCACCTGTGTCCCAAGGCCTCTTATCACACTTTCGGTGTTAAGTATACTGCCGCCTATGTTGTAGTTCATGGGTACAGAGTTTTTACCAAAGGGGATGACAATGCACTTTTTGGCATTGAGCTTGAGGCCATGGCTTTGACACCAGGCATCTGTCTCAGTGAGGCCCTTTTGTAGGATGTCCACATCGTTAGGAGTTTCTATTATGGCTCCTAGTTTGCAGTCATCTGCGAACTTCATTAGCCAAAGACCTTCTGTGTTAGTCTGTACTTCAGAGAAGTAGATACCAAACAGGAGAGGACCCAGGACTGAACCCTGTGGTACTCCACTTGTCACTGGTCTGAAGTCGGATTTGGAGTCTGCTACTTTCACAGTGTGGGTTCTGTCAGTGAGCCAGTTGGCAACCCATCTTGTGACATAGGGATTTATACCTAGTTTAGTGAGTTTATCTATAATTCCAGAGTAGGGGATGGTGTTGAAAGCCTTTTCAAGATCTAGATAGGCTGTGTGAACCATCTTACCCTTGTCTACGGCTTTGGTGACTGCTTCAAGGAAGTCTATCAGATTTAGGAGACATGATCTGCCTTTTACAAACCCAAACTGGGTGGGGTCCAGAGTTTGGAGATTACCAATGTCTTTGTTTATAAGTTCCATGATGATACGTACCATGGCCTTGCAGACCAGGCTCATCAGGCTAATGGGGCAGTAGTTCTTGGGGTCCATGGTGGCTACCTCCTTGTGGAGTGGGATAACCATTGCTGTGCACCATTCAGTAGGCACAAAGCCTGAGGTGAGGCTATGATTGAACATGGTACTTAGGTGGGGTGCCAGTTTGTTCTGTAGTTCATGTAGAACGCAGCCTGGGATGTTGTCT
>NC_056733.1:1532452541-1532455041 GCF_019279795.1 Protopterus annectens
TGGGAGAAGAACAGCCAGGAAATGGTTGAGGGCAAAGAATAGTAATTAGTTAGATATTGTACTTATCATCTCTTATTTTTTGTATTGGAAAGAAAGCAAGTAGATATTTTAAAGTTATATTAATAGAAAAACTATGTTGGTTCAGTTTGCTGTACATAAAAGTAGAGGGTAGAAGAAAGCATAAATAAAAGTGGAATCTATCAGGAAGTGGATGTTAGGTGCCCAGAAAGTAGAGCAGAGAACACATATGGAGTGCAGAAATAGGATAGATTGAAGATAAACAAGGCAACTACTACACTGAACAGTAATAATTAAATTTACATAAAGGGATTGCAAATGTCCTAGAATTGCTGCTCTGTAGTTACATTGAGTAGGCAGGATGTTATAGGGTGAGCCCCCTAGCTATCAGAATCCTCAACCAATAGAACAGTAGTTCTATAAGTGGTAAGTTGTTTCCTTAAAACCACTATAAAGGGCACCATTCTTACAGTATTCTCTTTAAACAGATTGCAGAAGAGGGTTTTATTTAGAAAAAGGAAGTAGCAGTTCCTAATGTATGGATAACAGTGGTATTCATATACCTTTATCTAGATGTAATAAAGGTAAAGTTGTACAAACAAATTGTTTATTTTATCCTGCATACTTCAATATTCTCCATTCCCCAATTGCAGCTTTCTGTATTTTCTCAGAAAATTGTACTTCCACATTGAAAGATATGACTTAATGTAAAGATTGTGAGCATTGCTCTCACTTCTCAAATAAAGGGACCAAATGGTATAGAGCAACAGCCATGAGAGACCATGGTATTGTTGCATGTCACTAAAGACTACGTCCTACATGAACTCCAAGAAGAGCTAAACCCAAACATAAAACTACTGTTCAATCTCAGCCTTACTAGAGGATATGCACCCAAAGAGTGGCGTGCAGCAACGGTGGTCCCTCTCCACAAAGAAGGTGCCTCAATGGATCCTGGAAACTATCGCCCCATAAGCCTGACTAGCTTGGTCTGCAAAGCTATGGAAAGGATTATCATGGACCTTATAAATAAAGATATTTGGGACCTACAGACACTGGATCCTACCCAGTTCGGCTTTGTTAAGGGCAGATCCTGCCTCTTAAACCTGGTCAGTTTCTTTGAAATAGTCACCAAGGCCATTGACGAGGGGAAGGTGGTCCACACAGCCTACCTGGACCTCGCAAAAGCCTTCGATACAATACCCCACTCGGGCATTATAGATAAGCTCACCAGCTTAAATATAAACCCCTATGTCACTAGATGGGTTGCAAACTCACTCAAGGACAGAACCCATATGGTTAGAATTGCTGGAGCCATATCAGACTACAAACCAGTTACAAGTGGCATCCCACAAGGCTCAGTCCTGGGACCTCTCTTGTTCAGTATATATTTCTCAGAGGTACAGGCCAACATGGAAGGACTGTGGCTGACCAAGTTCATAGATGACTGCAAACTGGGTGCCATAATCGACTCTCCAGCCGCCACAAGCATCCTCCAAAAGGGCCTCATAGAAACAGACAACTGGTGCCAGAGCCATGGCCTCAAGCTAAATGCCAAAAAGTGTATAGTCATCCCCTTTGGCAAAAACAAAGTGCCCACAAATTACAGCATAAGTGGTAATCCATTAATTATGGAAGAAGTAATTAGGGACCTGGGGACTCAAGTTGATAGCAACCTCTCATTTGAGGCCAAAGTGGTTAGAAAAACATTTTATATAGCCCACCTAATCATGAAGGGATTCACATCTAGATCAGAGGAGGTCATCGTGCCTCTTTACTCATCCCTCATCAGGCCCATAATTGAGTACAATGCCCCTTTTGGGATGTACCTTACCAGACACCTGCAGCAACTGGAAAGACCCCAAAAGTACCTCACCAAGAGGATCAATGGGCTCAAACAGATGCCATATGCTGCACGGATAAAGAAACTCCAGCTCTACTCAGTGGCATACCGCCTGCTCAGAGGCAATCTGTGCCTGATGTATAAAGCCATGTCCAACCCGGATTTAATGGACATGCTGCACCTCAGAAAATCCAAATCCCATCGAGCTACGCGATCGAGAGACTTGAACCTCAGCACTGAAATAAATAGGACATGCTGGAGGGACAGATTCATAACCCAGAGGCTCCCTTCACTCTGGAATGAAATCCCAGTCCAGGTTAGGCAGAGTCCCTCATTGACTCTCTTCAAGAGGAATCTTGATGAGTGGATGGGGGATCATAGGTTTACCCCGGGTATCACTTCTGTGTCACTGTTAGACAGAGGCACAGTATACTAACCTCAAAAAAGGGCATAGCAAAATTAATTTAAAATGGGTGGCGAAAGCCAAACGCACTCTGGCTAGGCTTATAAATGCCCTAGGGCAGATAGCCTAGTATGAACCTATGAACCTATGAACCTAAGAGATTCCCCAGCCACTATAGATGGATGACTATTCCAACAGCTGTGTTTGCAGATTTGTGGCCCCAATAAGCATGAATAACT
>NC_056733.1:1532465041-1532540041 GCF_019279795.1 Protopterus annectens
TAAGATGGGTTGCCAACTGGCATAGAAACCAGACACACACTATCAAAATGGGTGACTTCACATCAACCAGCAGACCTGTTACCAGTGGAGTGCCACAGGGGTTAGGGCTGGACCCCCTACTGTTTGGTATATACTTCTCAGAAGTTCAGGCCAAAACTAAGGAGGTGTGGCTGACCATGTTTGCAGATGACTGCAACTAGGTGCAATCATTGAATCCCCAAATTATGTCAGTGTACTCCAGAAGGATCTCACGCAGACCAATGACTGGCGTTTTAGTGATGGTCTCAGACTGAATGCAAAGAAATGTATCATCATTCCCTTCAGCACAAACAATGTCCCCTCACACTGTTAAATCACCAGCAATACCCTAAGTACCCATGAAGTGGTAAGGGACCTGGGATCACAAGTTGACTGAGACCTTAACTTTGACCACCGTGTTTCTACTGTAGTAAGGAAAGCTTTCTAAGTAGCACACTTGATTAGTAAAGGCATTGCCTTGAGAGCAAAAGAAGTTATAACTCCACTGTACTCAGCACTTATCTGGCCCATAATTGAGTATGCCACCCCGACTGACATGTACTGTACTAAGTACCTTCAGCAATTAAAGAGACCTCAGAGGTTTCTAACAAAGAAGTTCAAGGGGCTCCAGCGTGTGCCTTACACAGACCAGCTGAAGTCCCTGTCACTATCCTCCATATCATATAGACATCTTGGGGAGACTTATGCCTGGACTACAGAGCAATCCAAGACTCAAACCTAATGAAGTTTCTGCATATATGTAAATCAAATGGGACTAGGGCTACCCATTCTAGGGACCTAGATATGGCCTGTGACTTAAATAGGACATGCTAAAGGAACAGATTTATCTCCCAGTGACTGCCGCTTCTTTAGAACAGGCTATCAGTTCTTGTGAAGTATGACAATCCATACATATATGTCATATATGTCATATATGTCATAGTATGACACTGTTCAAGAGGAACCTGGATGAGTGGATGGAGCACCATAAATTCCTACTGGGGATAGAGCCCACAACCCTCCTGGACATGGCACCTAACCTCCTTGTCACCCAAAATTGCTGTAATATTACCACCTTTACTGGATATATTAACTACCTCTAATAAGGCAAATTTAAATGTAGTACAACTTTTACTATCCGTAACATGCCTATATAAGGCATTAATTTCATCCTTTCTCCTAATTGCATATAAATGGTCATAAATATTATCTTTTAAATTTCTCCCAGTCTATCCCACATAAAAACTGGGACATAAAGTACATAATGCAAAATAAATAACATTTTTTGTTTGACAATTTCCATAGCAAAAATGTATAACAGTTTTACTAGTATTACCTACTTCGACTGACATGTCTTCTGATATTGCTCCACACTGATTACAGTGTCCACATTTTCTTGTACCATTCTTTCATCCCTTTGGAAAAGAACCATTCCTTTAAAATCTCTTTTTTAAATTGTTACCTACACTATTAACAAATCTAGGTTCATTCCCAAGTCAAAAAAATACTCTCATCACACTTTAAAATATTCCAGTTGTTTCTAATGATCTTCTTTACCTGTTCAGTGTGACAATTATAGGGTAGTATACAAGCCCTGTTATAATCAGGACCATCTATATTCATAATGGGAGAATCATTATTCCTACTATAATCACCTAATAATGGTTTGTATTTAATACCCCTCTGAGTGCTGACATGTCCAATAGCGTCATCCACAACATACATTGGATATCCCCTTTCTCTAAACATCGAACCAATAAAGTTCACCCCTTGCAGCATCTCTCCATATTCCGATGTCTTACATGCCGCATGTATACACTGTCCTTTAACCATGTTATTTTTTAACTTAACGGGATGACAGCTATTGTATTCCAGATAGGAATTACTGAAAGTACTCTTCCTATATATCTTAGATTTAAAATCACTGGTAGTGGTAGTAATATAGGTGTCTAGATATGCTATGCTCTCAGAACTGAACTGATGAGTAAATTTTAAATAAGTAGTGGATGTGTTAAGATACTGAACAAAATTTGGTATATCATTAACATCCCCATCCCATACAATAAATACATCATCCAAAAACTGGACATAGCGTTTAATCTGTTTGTAATATTCACTCCTAAATATTACCTCGTTTTCCCAATCTAATAAATCTAAATAAGCATATATTGGGGCACTAGCCACCCTCATAGCTACACCCTTGCTCTGCTTGTAAAATTCCCCCTCAAAGAATATATAACTGTAATCCAAGACCAAGCTCATAAATTCACCAGTTAAGGTCACCCTGTCCCATGTTAAATCAGTGTACCTGCGTATACTCTTGATGAATCTCTCCATCCCATCTTCATGTGGGATACAGGTAAATAAATCTACAACATCTATGGTGACCAATGTTATGTTAGGTTGCCATATGGTGGGGGTTAACCTTCCCAAAAAGTCCCACGAGTCTTTAACTATATGTTCAACTTTCATGTATATAGGTTTCAGCCAAGTATCCACCACTTTCCCAAAAGGAAAAGTTTTAGACCTACTGCCGGATATTATAGGTCTAAAAGGTGGATGATGGATGTCCTTGTGTATCTTGGGAATATCTATCACCATAGCCAAAATGGGATGTTCAACTTTCAAGTAGTGTATAATTCATTATCAGTTCAGTTCTCAATGAGATATTCCTCCAACAAGGCATCAATTCTCCCATAGGCGATATTAACCTCATTAATAGAGGATATCTCATACCTATCAGAATCCTGCAATATTAGTTGTATTTCATTCATATAATCAGTAGTCTTATATAACACAACCCCCCCACCCTTATCAGGTTGCATAATCCTAATGTTGGAATCGTTACACAGGTCACACATGATTTTATACTCATCCTTACTTAAATTATAAGGTACAGTTTGTAGTCTGTTGTTATTCCTATATCTGTACATTTGGTCTGTATCTACTTTTTCAAAACTGGCTAAGGTAGGGTGTATATGAGGTGTAAACACACTTTTCTTATAAAGGGGCGTAGGTGCTGATTGTTTCTTTGTTCCATTAAAATATGCAGAGTGGTTTAATTTCCTTAGATATAGCTTAAATTGAATAATATTATCCACTAAGTTAAATCTAGTATGGGATATAAATTTCCTCCCCTTTCTAAATAAGGCAAAATGGGCATCTGTAACTCCAACGAGGTATAATTATAAATAAAAAAATTGTTTTGACCATATTGTACATCATTATATTTGATAATACAATCCTTGTTACTATCTACCAATTCTCACTGTTGTCTCTGTACTGATGTGGCTGTTGTCTCCACCGTTTGTTCATTCTTTTCCCTTGTTGTTCCCCCCAATAGGTCTCCTGTTCTAAAAAAGACATATATTGGTCGTGCCTAGATATCTTTCCTGTATTTCTTGCATAATTAGTTCTACCCTCATTGTTAACTGTACTATAAGTTTTACTTCTCTTATTCCAATTATACATATTTCCTTCCTTATATTGTTGCAAGTCTCTTTTTTAATTTCTTACATTTCCTTTTAAAAAATTTTTGAGAATTATTATCTGCTACTTTAAATTGCTTGTCAAATAAACCTTGCCACTGGTCAAATACCAAATCTTGTATAATAACCCCATTCAGTCTATCAACCTCCTTAATGACATTCACTAATTTATGATCATTACATTTCATAATAAATTTCATAAAGTTTATACCAAAGCTATCAAACTGTGTATTACATTCAGTCAATAATTCATCATTTAAATCAATTCCCATGGGCTGTTTAAAAAAACGTAACCCCCATGGGCACAATTTGAAGTTCAATACATCTATTTAAATAAGAATTCTCAATTTGCAAGCTTTTGATCAAATTTAACTTGTGCCCAAAGTCATAAATTAAATCTTTTAAAGTCCCATTACTGTCCGGACATGATGTTACTTTATCCTTTAACACAGATTCAGTAAAAATATAATTATTGTCATACATGAAACCATCCAAACCTCTAACATTCCTTGTAGGTCGTTCACTAGATTTCTCCACAGGTATAACATTGGAATTAGTGACAGTACCTTGTAAAACAGTGTTCCCAACCACAGAATAAGTTTGTTTGGGAACCATTCTCTTCAGTTTGGCACCAGAAATCAAATATTCATCCTCCGTACTGTTGCCACGGTCCTTAGAACTTGTGCTGCCAAGCTCCTTCATCCGTTCATTGCCCACCACCGCACTATAAGAGGTGCCAATATTTACTGGCGTAAAGCTAGAAGCTTTACCCCGTGCCATTACTCTTTCCTTCCTGAGGAGACTTGCTATAGTCGCATAACTGTAGTGTAGAGATACGTTCAGCTCCAAAGCCAGCTGTTTTCCAGGGCTAGCTGCACAGCTCAATCAATCTCTTAAGTTCACCTTTAATGATAGACATTTCCGATTGAAGCTTCTGAATTTCATCCCTCCGAATGGGTGAAAAAATCAAAGGAAGCTCATCTAGTGAATTCATGGAAAAGCCGACAATGTAATCCCCACACAGAACTCGAATCAACTAATCCACAGTATAAAAATACGAGTCCACCATGAATTCACTATAAAAATAGGTGAAGCAGCAATAGTATAAAACACAGTTACCTTATTGAAACTACACCAGGTTAAGTGCTTTCATCTAATAGTAATTTAGACTTTATCAGAACCTCATCTGTTAGCCAAACGTTGATTAACTAATTTAACCCACCAATCACTGCACATGTCTTCAATACTAATTAAAAGTTCCAGAACTTTTAATTAGTATTGAAGACATGTGTAGTGATTGGTGGGTTAAATTATTTAAACAACGTTTGGCTAACAGATGAGGTTCTGATGAAGTCTAAATTACTATTAGATAAAAGTGCTTAACCTGGTGTAGTTTCAATAAAGTGACTGTGTTTTATACTATTGCTGCTTCACCTATTTTTATAGTGAATTCATGGTGGACTCGTATTTTTATACTGTGGAATAACTAAAGATCTATCTAGTAATATCGAAAGCTAAAAATGTCAAACAGCCGATTCATCCCAGGGAAACACTTCCCTTGGCTGCATAAAAAAAGACAACTTTATATCTGAAATCAAGTGGGCGGGCTTCACCCTCCACACCAACCCTAACTAAATATACCAACTCCAAAATCGCTTCTAATTGGAGAAAAGGGCATACTCCATAAAACAGCCAAGGGAAGTGTTTCCCTGGGTTGAATCAGCCGTTCAACATTTTTAGGTTTCGATCTTATCTTTAGTTATTCAATTAACTAAAGTTTTGATTTTGTAATATATAGACCTTGTATAATGGCACTGAACATCAAAGACATATGGCTTCATAAGTGATTTTTTTCTAGGATATGATTTGCTTATCACACTTCTATCAACTATACATGGGTAACATTTAGGAATTTGAATGATTCACAGTATTTGCAGCAAAGGCTACATTCTTTGTCTACTTGAAATAACTGCTTCTTGTGGTAGATGGCAAGGAATGCCATCCAGAAACAGATGGTGTGTCTATTTAGAACAGTATTTGTAGTAACAACTGTCTTCAACAATCCTGCCGTCAACAATCGTGCCGTGGAATAAACATTGGGCATCTTTCTATATCTTTTTCCTCTTCTGACATGTTGACTATAAACCTCCACTTAATAGACTCAAGACCATTTGCTCATCAGAAGTGGGAAGACCCCCCCCCCCATGGAGGATTGTTTCAGATCCTTTGAGATGAGAGCCATCTGAAGAGACTGTCAATAGACATCATTGATTGTGTTTCCCTGCTGACATGTCTTAATTCTGCTTCCCTCAATGATGGCACAAGTATATGGGCTTTCTAACCTGCATGACCTATACCAGGCAAGAGTTACCACCACTAGCTTGGATTGAATGGCCCCTCCCCCACACAAGACTAATCTCCACCCATACACCTGAGGTCTGTCTTTTTCCACAGTTACACAAAAACGCAGACAAGGTAACAGCAACCAAAAATTCCCAAAGGCTGTGGATCCAGAAAAAACCTTCGCTTGAACAATGAGGATGAACCACAAGAAACTTTATTCACTTGTAATAAAACGATACCAGAAAACATTAACAATCCAAGTCAGGTTAAGCGCTTTCATCCGCAATGAAGGCAGATTTCATCAGAACCAATGACTGTAACATAATACTCTCCTTTTAAGGCAATTTAGGCGCCAAAAGTTAATGCAAGAACATAAAACTGGATACAATGCAATAAATGTAATTAAATACAAATGACTGATGTATTTAAAGAAATCTAACATATTTTAAGAAAGAAGTGTGTTATGGGATGCAAATGCTAAAAGTAAAACAATAAGTTAATAAGAACATATTAAAGCGTGCCTAGGTATGCTGACTACCTTTTGTGAAACTGTTACATGAATAAGTGACAGTAATGACTATCTAACAATAATAAATAAAAGATAAATAAAATAAAATAGAGAAAAAACGTATGAATTACAATACATAAAAAATATGAATACAATAGTGAATTGCAATATATAAAAAAATGCATAAAATGGCATAAAAATTGCCTACAATTCAAAACAAGAATTTATGAACATTTATACAAAATCAAAAAACAGGACCCTAATAATGCTTTGAGTAAACATATTTTAGATAGAGGTCCTGAACATTCTTTTCTTTTCTTTTCTTTTTAGTATTATTGACCATATAAGTTATACCATTCATGGTGGTAATTGGAAAACCTATCTTGCCTTGTTGGAAAACAAGTGGCAAATACCATGTGATGCCACAACCAGTCCTGGGCTGAATGATTTTATTAGTATCAAACCTTTCCTTTGTTAGATACTTAGCTTAAAATCATTATCTTCTATTCTAAGCATTTTAAGTATTCATCTATGCCACACATGGTTTATAAGTTCTATATTTTTACCTATATCAATTTTTATATTTATATATATTCTTTTTAATATATATTTATATTTTCACATATTTATACATTATATATTTATACTACATATTTATATTATATATTAACTATTTATTCAACATTCTCATATTTACCATTTATACCATTTATACATTCTACACATTTTGTAGGCAATTTTTATGCCATTTTATGCATTTTTTATATATTGCAATTCACTATTGTATTCATATTTTTTATGTTTTGTAATTCATACGTTTTTTCTCTATTTTATTTTATTTATCTTTTATTTATTATTGTTAGATAGTCATTACTGTCACATATTCATGTAATAGTTACACAAAAGGTAGTCAGTGTACCTAGGCACGCTTTAATATGTTCTTATTAACTTATTGTTTTACTTTTAGCATTTGCATCCCATAACACACTTCTTTCTTAAAATATGTTAGATTTCTTTAAATACATCAGTCATTTGTATTTAATTACATTTATTGCATTGTATCCAGTTTTATGTTCTTGCATTAACTTTTGGCGCCTAAATTGCCTTAAAAGGAGAGTATTATGTTACAGTCATTGGTTCTGATGAAATCTGCCTTCATTGCGGATGAAAGCGCTTAACCTGACTTGGATTGTTAATGTTTTCTGGTATCGTTTTATTACAAGTGAATAAAGTTTCTTGTGGTTCATCCTCATTGTCCAAGCGGAGGTTTTTTCTGGATCCACAACCTTTGGGAATTTTTGGTTGCTTTTTCCACAGTTGCCGGGATAACCAGCCATGGCCAATGATCCTATTCTCTCCTGACTGATATTCCCATCCTGTCTCTTTCCCCTGCCAAATGCCCAAATTCTTAATCAAACTCAGGTCACTGTGCTTTGGTCAGGGCTACATCACTGTTTGCCACTGAAGCAGACTAAAAATCAAAACATAATTCTTTAATTACCAGTATCACATACAATATAATAGATGAAATACATTTCTGGATATGTATAAATCAGAATTCAAGATAATGATCAGTAATGTAGAAAAGCTAAATTTGGTAACTTGAACTTTCACTTCAATGATTTAATGTAATTTAGAACCAGAGCATCTATCTATCATCTATCTATCTATCTATCTATCTATCTATCTATCTATCTATCTATCTATCTATGTCTGTCTATCTATCTATCTACTCTATCTATCTATCTATCTATCTATCTATCTATCTATCTATCTATCTATCTATCTATCTATCCATCTATCTGTCTATGTATCTGTCTATTTATCTACCTATACATAGATGTACACTGTGTGTAAGAAATGGATGAGGGCTGCTACAAAACTCCAGTGACTGTACATGTTTCAGAGTACTCAGCAACTGATAAATATGGTTCTATTTGGTTCTTAGTCACAATGTTCATGCACACATCAGAATTATTTTCGTGAGGTCTACCACTCTGCATAATAAGAGATGTGAGTCACCTTTTCGTCAAATATAATAATACAAGCAAGTAGAACAATATAACTCATAACACTAGGATTAAATATCTACATGTGCACTGCAGCAGTACAACGGTGACATCATAACAGACTTGTGTTTGCACTGATGTTTCATGAACCTACAAATACTAGCTATGTCTCAGTCATTTACTCTTGTAGCTGAAATACTTTGACCTGAAAGGGCATCAGTACTTTGATGCAAAAGATGGTGAATCTGTGCTTCTCAAGGACTTTCTCAAACTTCTTACAAGGCAAACACTTTACACTATTAACTAGAAATTTTGATTACATGTAGTGATTAGTGAACCAGAGACGGGAATTTGGGCAGTCTTGGATACCTTTCATTGGTGACACAGGCAGTATAGATGCAATAGTTATGGATAGTTTAGAGTATCTAATCATTCAAGTATATTTTTGAAAGGTAGAAGGAAACCAGGGTTTCCATAGAAAACCCATGGAGCTCAGGGAGGGTGTGCAAACTCCACAAAGACCATGAGTGGAAGGGAAGACTAAACCTAAAACCATGGGACTATGAAACAAAGAGCTTAACCACTGATCTACATGCTGCTTCAGTGGTCAGATATAGAAAAGACAGGTAACCTAGGATGATGCATCAGTCATGCTAGCTTCTCATATAATGGGATGCTTTATATGTATGATGGTAGTAACCAGCTGATGGCCTATCAAGATAAGATATGCAGATGTGTGTGACTTGAACAAAAGATGGTGTCTCCCTCTCCACTGCCTACTATAGCAGGATATTTTAGAAGAAATGTTTTGCTACTCTACATACAGATTCTGTTTTCAGGCGTACAAATACTTTATAACTCTTACAACTCATTTTTTACATCAGTGAACTCTATTGGCAAAAACTTGCAGCTCTACTGAAACAGCAATGAGATTATGGCTGCACAGGTATTTAAATTCAAAAAACTTAGTTCAGAAATTGTGTAGGGACTTTATTGCTGTTCACCCATTTATATTTTCAGCTTATCACTCCCTAATAAATATATGCTTAGCTCTGGGACCCAGTTTTGATCATATTTTTTTCATGGAATATCAGTATCCACATAGGACTTCGAGCTTACTTTTTGTGCACTCATAGTTGTCAAAATTATACTAACAACTGCTTAAGATGAAATTCTAATGTATATAAACCAATAGCCACCATAGTTTCATGAAAGGATGAAGTACATTGTTAGCATTCTGGGTGCTTCTAGTATTTATTCTTATAGCCTTAAACCAAAGTCTCCTCATGTAAGCTCTATATTTTGACTTCACAGAAGATTTAGATAATATTATTAGTCTGAAGTAAAATATTATTGAATGAAATACACAACATAAGGAACTAAACTCATGAGTTTCATAGATCCATCTGTGCTGAGGACATAGTTACCTCTGTTTGGGGTAACATCAAATCCAGATTACATTTCAGCTCAGCTGATGCTAATGTTGCTATGGCAGATTTGTATGTATTTAATAAATCTATGCCTATACTTGGCCTTTGCCATAGATGAAGCCTCATTCCTGAGGACAACAGCAGTTTCAGTCTTCTTCTGTTCAGCTCTCTAGCTCAGTACTACATATTTATCTGTGGTCATTTCAATTATTCTGGTGTTGAGTGGAACATTTTTATATCTACTAGTCTCTCAGACAGGCCTCTTCCTGGTACTTTTTCACACCTTGGCCACTTGCAGGTAGTCAACTTCCATATAAAGGGTGATAATGTCATTCTGTATTATTTGCTCTTATCATCTGATCCAACAAATATATCAGTTATAGCCTCTTGTGTACGGACATCTGTTCCACTTTGCATTATTGGCAAGTGGTGCATTCTGTGTAAAAAAAGTCACACACGATTTTTTTCAGGACTAATTATGATAGCATTAATACAAAATAGCTCAGGGAAATTACATCTGTCTATTGATAATGTAGCTAACTTTTTTAACAAAATGTTCCACTCTATGATTGAGAAGCACATCAGAAAGAATCTTGTCAACAGAGCTAATTGGATAAAGCAGGGTCTACCAATTAATGTAACTTCAAAAATCTCTGATTCAGAGACAAGGTAAAGCTGCACTAAGGAATGCCTAAATGGCAACTAATCAAGCACGGAGTCATCAGACCTGAACAATGTAGTATTCTCCCTACCATCCCACCCATCACAGTAGCACAGGCACCTCACAACACACACACACACACAGACACACACACGCACGCACAACACATGCACACACACACAAACACACACACACACACACACACACACACACACACACACACACACACACACACACACACACACACACACACACACACACATATATATATATATATATATATATATATATATGGGTCCCCTTCAGTTGATCGAACGGTTATAAGTTCGAACCACATATGGCTGAGACCATATGTTTGAACTTATAAAAGGCTGATCTGACTGAATGGAGATCTCCGTAGAGAGCGGAAAATGAAGATCTCCCATTTCTGCAATGTAGTGCAATCTCATAGTTGGTTTGTTTAAGTAAGGGGGGTGTGGGGGGTGCAGGGGGAGTAGGCTCCCTGCTATAGACGTTCAATGTTATGTTTTTTTTTCTTTTTTGTGGTTTAATGTTAGTTTTCGAACTTTTACAAGATCGAACATATGGTCTTGGCCATATGTGGTTTGAACTTGTAAAAGTTCGATCAACTGAAGTAGACCCGTATATGTATATATATATATATATATATATATATATATATATATATATATATATATATATATATATATCTGTATATACAGAGATGACTTCAGTGGCTTCAATATACTCACCTTGCAGTTGCAAACAGACAGACGCAGACACACACACAGATGCCTGAAGCTACAGTCATGCTTCTACACACATTTGCTTACATAGACATATACATACATGTACACATAGATGACTCCTTGGTACCTACATCTACTTAGGGTAGGAGTGCAAACACATCCATAGAAATGAATGGGTGTATGAATGCCATCTTTTGATGGTATGCACTTTTTCCACCATACAGAAAAAAAAAAAAAACTCAGTATAGCTATTCTCTGAATCCCTCTCCTGCATTATGTTAGTGCCAGCACTAGTACCCTCTCCAGGGGAGACCTCATTGCTAATTTGTATATGCCATTCCTCGAGACAGCCACACTTACATACAACTTCAGAAGATAGCTGACTCTGCAATGACCATAGGTAGTGTAATGCAGTAGCAGGTGAGTGCTGTCTGAATTATTCGGGCTTACCCTGTTGTGGAAACCTTCAGAGTTTCTTCATCACAATTAGCTGTTCCGGATTGCAAAATGTATTTATTGATATACTTTAAAACAGATATCAGTAGAAAACCAGTGCTTTGAGTGCACTCGTGCCTACTCAAATTTGAAACAAAATATAGCACTGTGGAAGTGCAGGAATTGAAACACCACCAGCAATAAAAATGTGTAAAACTTTAATAACCTTCCAAGAAAAGAATATATATAACATTAAACACTTAACTTAATCACCACGTTTTTCATCCCTAAGTGTTGGAACTTTTTCAGATGCTTCACACATGCCATGCTTCCCTCTTTTTAAATACATATAATTAATCAATTAATTGAGCTTCAATAAACGTTGATTAAGCAATATGTAATAATTTGAAAATAGATGAAAAACATACAAAATTGAACAATGTAAGAATCCAGGCAGTCTTAATCAATGATAGGTTCTGTAAAATATTATATATGTATTTTGAGATCTTTAAGACTATCCTATTAAAATTGTGTATTAAACACCATTATTAATAACATTTTAAAATATATTATATCCATATCTCATCATCACAACACATTCACTCTCATGCTACCCTCTAAGGGTATAAAGTATATGGTGGTGGAATTTTTATATCTAGCTAAACAGTTTTTATATATATATATATATGATTTATAGAATAATTATAATTTTAAACAGTTGTTAGCATTTTAATAACATAATTTTAAGGAACTTACTATTTCTTTATTTCTTTATTACTCAAGATTGATGCATGCATTCACTATTATGGCCACTAGTCAGTAGTATTAGACTAACAGACCTATGCAAGTATATGACCCTGGTACGTACTTGGACTTGTCATATGTCATCAACTCACCCAGAACTGGTTGAGCATATCCTTCCTATATAATTTGTACCAAACAATCCCAAAGTGAATGTAACTGGTATATTACACCACTGCCGCCACCATCTCTGCCTGATATATAAGTACTACTGAATATCGTTCGCATCTGCTCTGCTTTTTGAGGCTAAGATCTACAGATAGCAAGAACAGTTCCATAATAAATAAGTACAATGAGAGCACTTACAACACCATTTAAGGCACTATTGCCTAATCCCTGCTTCACCAACCATGGAGATAAGCAGGGAGGCAGTGAGTAATGCAGGTCATCATAATGATGCCTGTACTGCTATTCTGAACTGGTGAAGCCCATGGATCTAGCAATAAAACAAATAGGATATACTAGTCATCAGTATTTTCAAAGGACCCATTATATCACCCCAGTTGTTTTTCCAGGAAATGGCTGTAAAGGAGATTAAGAATGATCATGCTGTTGCACTAGTTGGCTGCTCTCTGCTGGACAGTAGCCAGTTAAGCATTGTCAAGTGAGTATCCTCAGAAAATGGTGACTTTAATAAGAAGTAAAATGGTAGCCTGTACATCTCATTTACGTCGTGATTTCAACTCCCCTAAGACTCAGGAGTCATCCACATCCTGTATGGCTTCTGTGCCCTTCAACTCCATGACAGCTTCTGCTTTAAATGTAGCAAGCTAACTAACCATTTGCTTCATTTATGATAATTGGCTTGTTACAACTACTACTACACATTAAGCACTAAGTACTTCATTATGGTGCTTACTGCACTGTTGAGATTCATTTCTGCACTGGTATTCAGTAATGTCGGTACAGAAATTAATACTGTACTATATTACTGATCATCAGCATCTATTAATTGTGCCCCCTCATGTCATGCACCTGGGGTGACATACCCTTCACCCCACTGAAGCTACACTGTTGTGTTGACCCATCAAAGCATTGCACATTCATTTATACAGGTATCTTGCACAAGCATGCAGCCGCTGGATCTCAGATACATGCCTCAGCACCTAGTTGCAATTCATGTCAAAGATCTGTACCTGATAAATAAAGTAATTTATGGAATCCATGGTCTTTGACATCATTTGCATAGGTACCACATGAAGAAGTATAAAGCTGCAGAGTTACCCAACTGGCTACCATATTCTTTGCTAGCTTGTAGCTTGTACGTACCTTGAAGGCTATTAGGCCTAAGTAGCAGTACTTGGAGAAGTAGTAGCACTTTGCGAACTTACAGGCAGCTCTAACAAGGTGCACAGTAATTTGCAAATATGTACTAATCTATATTTGCCTTCTTAGCATGTCTGCCCTTACACACAGAAATTCATTTTACATAAAGAGAATAAAGTTAGTGTGTGCATTGGCCTTGATGTAGATAAAAAGATTATACTGGGAACAATATTGCACCATATTGTACACAATATTATGAAAACCTGTCCCTGCTCTTTCACATCAGTTTAAGGAGAAGTTATACCCTGTGTACAGTATAAGACAACAGCATACGTTGATGGTACAAAATTTCCTTGCCTAGACATGTTTGTGACTCACACTGTGGTACTTTATAGCTGTGTCACCTGTATTTCCCAGTCACTATAATGTTGTCATTAAGGATGACCTATATGTACCTGTAGCTTCAATCAAAGATTTTGGAACCTGCAAGGGCATATATGCACCAGTGTGGGCAGGTGTACTTGCTATATGTGTTTCTGTATTTGTCCCTTTGACTGTGAATCGCTTGGTTGCAATACAGTTGCCTATGACTATTGAATCTTTAAGCAATAACCCACGTCTGGGTGTGAGTAATGCTAGATTTACCCACGGTTGGTGTGGTTTGGTCACGAGGTCAGCACTGCAGCACAAACTACCTGGACTCGATCCACACATTCAATACAGATGGCCATACTGGGCATGCTCACACACTTAGAGATATGAAGGCAATGTCAGTCAACAACATACTGAAAAGTCATACTGGGCATGCTCACACACTTAAACACATGAAGGCCATGTCTGCAAACACCAGTGGACCACACATATATGGCAGTTGCAGTTGTTAGTCCAGACACTTGTCAGTATGCACCACTCATGCCTTGCACATACAGTGGATAGGAATACAGACATATATGTCAGGATAACACACTATAATAAGCCAAAGGTTGATGTACATAGATGTGTAGAAGAGGGTGACTGTGACAAGGAGCCACCCAGGCTTGTCCCACCCAGCACACAGCTAAAGGGCTCCAAACCCATGAGGTACAGATGTCACTCACAGCAGATACTAGCCACCAGTATCTGTCAGCATTACAGACTATGTGGTGCACGTGCCAGTTGTGCAACATGAATGTACAAGGATGTAGTCATCTAGTAGCTGTATACACATACCTGTGAAATATAACCCTGTGTGTGCCTACATGTGGCGTGTCCACCCCTAGATGAATGTGTTATGGCCCATGCACACATACTGCACTCCCCATAGCCCTACTATGACAAGCCTGCTGAGGTCATCCAATGTGAAATCTTTGGGAGAGCTGCAGCCCAGCAATTTCCATGGAGTGTCCCATAACTGCGAACTGCTGTAGTTTGATATAGTAGTTAGGTAGGTGTTCTAATCCCAGACATGGCAAGTGTGTGCATGTGTGTGTGTGTGTGTGTGTGTGTGTGTGTGTGTGTGTGTGTGTGTGTGTGTGTCTGTCTGTCTGTCTGACTTTGTCTGTGTAGAAAGCAATGCTTTTTAGGGCACTCACACTCCTTACAATTCATGTACTCAACTTTGGCAAGGCTGCTGATGTCACCCACCTAGAAATACACCTCTGGGATGGTTGTAGCCTAGTACTGTCCCTAGTGTGTCCTGTAACTGCGTACTGCTGTAATGTGATAAACTTGTTAGGTAGGAGTTCTAACCCCAGACTTTGTGTGTTTGTTTGTGTGCATGTCTGTCTGTCTCTGACTGTGTAGAGAGGAATGCTTTTTGAGGTACTCACACTCCATACAATTCATATACTTAACTTTGGCAATGCCGCTGATGTCACCCACCTAGAAATACACCTTTGGAAAAGTTATAGCCCAGTAATCTCCATAGCATGTCCTGTAACTGTGTACTGCTGTAGTATGATAAACTAGTTAGGTAGGTCTTCTAATCCCAGACATGGCAAGTGTGTGTATGTGTGTGTCTGACTCTGTGTAGAAAATAATGCTTTTTAGGGCACTCACACATCTTACAATTCATGTACTCAACTTTGGCAAGGCTGCTGATGGCACCCACCTAGAAATACACCTGTGGGATGGTTGCAGCCTAGTACTCTCCGTAGTGTGTCCTGTAACTGCGTACTGCTGTAATGTGATAAACTTGTTAGGTAGGAGTTCTAACCCCCAGACTTTGTGTGTGTGTTTGTGTGCATGTCTGTCTGTCTCTGACTGTGTAGAGAGCAATGCTTTTTGAGGTACTCACACTCCCTACAATTCATATACTTAACTTTGTCAATGCCGCTGATGTTACCCACCTAGAAATACACCTTTGGGAAAGTTATAGCCCAGTAATCTCCGTAGCATGTCCTGTAACTGTGTACTGCTGTAGTGTGATAAACTAGTTAGGTAGGTGTTCTAATCCCAGACATGGCAAATGTGTGTATGTGTGTGTCTGACTCTGTCTGTGTAGAAAATAATGCTTTTTAGGGCACTCACACATCTTACAATTCATGTACTCAACCTTGGCAAGGCTGCTGATGGCACCTACCTAGAAATACACCTCTGGGAAGGTTGTAGCCCAGTAATCTCCGTAGTGCTTCCTGTAACTGTGTACTGCTGTAGTCTGATTTAGAACTGTGGTAGGGTTCCGTCCCCACCCATGGCAGTTCTGGATGTCTTGTGTGTGTTTCAATGTCTTTGTACAGAGCCATGCATTATAGGCTAGTCACACTCAGTACATTTGAAATGGCCTTCTTTGGCAATTCTGCTGATGTCATTCATTGTGAAATACACCTTTGGGGAAGGAGTTCTCCAGTAATCCCCATGGTGCATCCTATAACAGCTCCATGCTGTAGTGTGATATAGACCTCTGTTAGGGGTTATCTACCCACACATGTCAGTTGTGGATGTTTTGTGTGTGTGGCACTGCCTGTGTAGGGAGCAATGCATTTTAGGCTAGTCACACTCAGTACAATTCGAATGTTCTACTTTGGCAATCCTACTGATGTCATCCAATGTGATGTACACCTTTGGGGAAGGAGTACTCCAGTAATCTCCATGGCACATACTAGAACTGTGTAGTGCTGTAGTGTAATAAACTATTTAGGTAGGGGTTCTACTCCTAGACATGACAGGTGTGTGTGTGTGTGTGTGTGTGTGTGTGTGTGTGTGTGTGTGTGTGTGTGTGTGTGTGTGTGTGTGTGTAACTTGTATTCTGTGTGGAGGTGGGTGGGAGTGTGTGACATCTGTGGCCAATGTAGAGCGGATTTTGCATTTTTCTTAAATGGTGGCCCTACTATATATCATAATGTCCACCATACAGGGATAACAGATGTGAAATAGCTGAGAAGTTGGGGTGCAAAACCATATCCATACATGTGACATTAAGGCCAGGCAATCACAGTTAGCAACTCCAGTATTGCCCAGAGTACACTCTCAACCCATGTCTCATACACACACACACACACACACACACATGCCTAGGCAACAGCCAATATATGGGTAGTACACTGCATATTGGCCAGTGATAATAACTACGGGGTGATAACAGTGGGATAACAGAGGGCATGGCACTCTGTCCATCTGTCCAATATGCACATACATGCAGACAGTACACCTTCCCCATGTTCCCCAATGGACATCTGCAACACCTGTGGTGTCATCACATGTGACCCACAAATGACATATCATGTCTGACAACATGCTCTGTATTGACAGATGTCACTGACACCAGGGAATGCCATTAGCATGCTATCACTTTAGGTGCAGGGTAAACCTGCTGCCTATTACCAGTTCCCACCACAGGTGGGCAAGACTGACACATCTGATGATAATCTGTGTTCACAACATGACCCAGACACCCCAGGTACAGTTCCACATGTCACTGTACATGCATGTGGGAAGTGTGCACATTCCAGACACCATTCATGTCATGGACTAAGGGACACATACATGGCAAGCGATGCACAGCAATGGCCACACCCACTGGTCACCCAGGTGACTGGTTGGGGGATACAATAACTACCCATCAAATGCAGACACTAAAGCCCTGAGCCACAATACAAACCATTGCCATGTAGCCCAATGCCAAGGTATACACATCACCCAGCCTTGTACAGCTGTCTGGCACAGCTGATCACCACACACCCGTGCAGGCATGCACACATGCATGTCAGTACTGGCACCCTGTGTGTTTGTGTGTGTGTTGTATGGTGCGTATGTTCAAATCCACACTCCCTGCAACCCCTATGGGGATACTGAAGCATGCTGTCTGATGTCAGACACCTCCCCATACCCTTTGCCCATAAAACCCCCGTATGACCCATGTGCTGCATGTGATACCTGCACAGTGATGTGTTGTGGCAATCCCACTACTGATGAGTTGTAAACCTGGCCCTGCTAATTGTGTCAATGTGTGTCCATCCCTGTGAGAGTGTGGCTGTGTTGATGATGTCACCTGTTCATGCGGACAGGCATGTGTACATCACCTACTGTATAGCTATCATATCCTTGTTGCAGATGTCACTCACCATCACATATATGTTCTGAGGGCTCCACAACAGGTAACCCATGTGGCGCATCCAATAACTGCATAGAACTGTGACAGCACTACATAGTCGACAGGGGTTTGATACCCTGTGCTGGTAGGTTTGTGACACAAACATGCTTAAGTTTTACTCTCCCACCACTCCCTGACTTGTCTTTGCCTCTGTCTGCCTCTCCCACTCCCTCTCTGGTGGATGTGGAGACATACACCTGCTTTGCTTAGGCAGCAGCATGTGCATTTTAAGTGATGCTCATGATCAGCTGATGGCCTCTGCATGAATTGCAGCCCTCCCCTAGCTGATTGCATGTGGAACAGCTGTGGTAACATTCCCATAGCCAATTGCTTGGTAATACACTCCAATATCTAGGAACATCATGTTGGTGTTGGCCCTTTTCATTCACTGTGAGCAAGAACTAGATCTGTTGTTTGGCAAACTGCATCTCCGATGGCTTGGGGATTTACCTCTAACAACATACACTGTGGAAGCAGGGCAACACACAGGAGGGGGATGTGCCTGACCTGACTGCAGACTGTAAGTCCTGCTATACTGCATTTGGAGTACTGTTGGTTTAACAGTGTGTGTGTGTGTGTGTGTGTGTGTGTGTGTGTGTGTGTGTGTGTGTGTGTGTGTGTGTGTGTGTGTGTGTGTGTGTGTGTGTGTGTGTGTGTGTGTGTGTGTGTGGATGTGGCTGTCCTACATGTCTCAGTACTTGCCATGTCAGTTCCATGTTTATGAGGAATCCCCATCTGCAGCGTCATCTGCAGACTGGGCAGCGTGTTGTGCCTGTGGTTTCATGTGTTACCCATGGAGCATCTATCTGTGAACTGCAGAAGGTAGTGTGAGGATTGCAGTCTGTTGATGGCGAAAGCCATGACAGTCACTGATGTCATATCCATCACAGGACATATGTTGCAGCAAACCCCATTGCAACAGTAAATGTATGAGGTTATCACAGCAACATGTCAATATTGGCCCTGTGTATGTGCTTCCAGTTACAACTCTACCAACCTTTGTACATATGCTGTGCATGAAGAGGTGCAGATGTGCTGTACACCATAATTAGTGTCATCATATCTGATAACAAGCCAGTGAGATATCAGACTGCTACACATGTTATGTACAGTGGGGTTATATTTGATGACATAACCTGGACAGTCTGTGGATGTCTGTACAGTACTGAGGTCTGTGTACTTATGGTGAATATTGACAGTGTGTGTATTGTTAATATGTACTTTAGCTTGTGTAAAGACTGTGGTAGTTGTCATTGTCCTATGTCCCGTCCTATCTGATGTTACATGCTGCTCCACTGTGTGTTACTGTATTGGCACACATGTTTGTAGGGCCATACACACACACATGTACCATACCACAGACAGCCATCAGACCAAACTTTGTAGCAACCGAGTGTATGTAGGGTCAGTCTGTGAGTGGCACATATGAGGATAGTGTTGAACAGATAGTCCATATACTGTAATATTAACATATGTGGCTGTGGCTGTGTTCACATTGGTTGTGGTTATGCACTTTCACACAGGTGTACCTTACCCTGTGCTGTGACATGCCTGTAGAGCCTGCTATATATGCAGGTACATGTGCATTCCCCCATATGAGATGTAGGCCAGTGTTGAGCCAGTCTGCCTGTACCCTGCACAGTGCATTATTACATGCCTAACAGCTTAGTGAGATGACATGTGCAGATACTTGCCAGATGTACTGCTGCCGGGCCTCCCTTAACAGTCATATATGTCAGACAGAGCAGTGGGATGCTGTACAGACGTATGTCAGTATCTAGTGGGTAGTATGTGACCATGGCACCCCTGTACCAGTGGTTATTATGTGTCAGGCCAGACAGGGGCGTGTGAATGCATAACCTATGGTGGCAAATGTTTACCAGTCGTTATGTATTATATCCATCTACATGGCTGTCTACATCCATATTGTCAGGCATGGTACACATGTTTTGCACTAAGGGGTTAGACGTATACCACTGGACTGTACAAAGTGTGTCAGAATGTCCACATATATTGGCCAATATTTCTGCTGCAGTCTACAGGGGCAGTATGTGCTAGCAGCGGTACTATACTATGATGTCCTTAGGATGCCTGTCAGTATCCAATGGCACACTTGTTATAAGCAGATGTGACCTCCCACACACACTATGTCTGTGAAGACAATCCCAATGATAGTGGCAATAGTCTACCAATATACCTGCTATAGATACCTGACATCCCCTTGCACTACAACTTTGGGACTATAGATGCTGGTGTAGGGCTACACACCATGTCCAGGACATATGGTGGAAATGTATGTACATATAATTATCCAGATGTATATGATTACACATATGTAGTACCTCCAATTACCACTGTCATGGCAACCACCTATTATAAATCCCTACATCATGTGGGCGTGGTCCCTTTACATTTCCTGTGTGATGGACATCCTTCGTGTGTGTGAGCATCAGTGTTACAGACAGCAAGTAGCAATACTTCTTACAGGAGTACCAGCACACTCAGGGCAGCCACATATTTGTAGGAGGTTCAGGAACTACAGACAGAGTGTGAGTAGAGTTGTATTATGCTTTGTATAGTGCTGATGTTACAGGGTGTGTGTGTACATACTAGTTTACCTTAGAATGGAGTCTGTCTGCATAGCTCACAACTTTGGGTCTATCCTCCTGCTGGCCAGAGGTATGCCCATCATGTTTTGTCTGTCCACCACACAGGTCCTGTATCAGATATTTCACTGGCGGTATGTATGTTGAGTGCTATCAGTACATGGCTGCATACATTTATGTTTCTAACCTCAATTCCCTGCCTAAGGGTATGTTGCAGACTATCCTGTAACACCAGCAACTTGCTTAGTGTATGGCAACAGTTTTTCACCTATGTGCCTGTGTTCCAGCCTCTGTCCTCCACCTACTTACCAAGATTTGCACATATGACATGCTCTCGGGGGTTATTTTGTAGTGGGCTGTGCGTATATCACACTGCCATTGCTGCCATCTGTTGTAATCGCCACACATACAGTGGGACTGGGGCCATATATGTGTGTGGGGAGGGGTCACCTACACAATGCATGTGTGCCCTTATGCACTGCAGAGGCCAGTGTATGTAACAGTGGTATATGGCCCTGTATAATGAGTCTGGGGGGGGAAGCACCATAAATGACCTAAGCTGTTACAAAATGTGGGGGTATCAGGGGTGAGCTGCTTTAAGGTATCTGGATGTACAGTACTTTACCTATATTTACATTACTTACACGATTGGGTTAATGCAAGCCTACTGCCTCCTGCCATACAGACTGTTCTGTTTGTTGGTGTGCTTGTGATGGTGTCAGTTATGCCTTGTTATGTAACAGTTACAACCCATTTGGTCACACAATGTCTTTACCACCTAGTGATTTTGTACAGAGTGTAGATCGAGGCTGCTGAACTATACACCTGCATTACATACTGTTGATTGTTTGGTATCCTGTGGCCCAGTCTGTCTTCACTATTGTACAACTTGAAGGGCTTGGCGTGGACAGCAACAGTTGTGAACCTTTCCAGATTACTATATTTTTATAACTGTTTCACAGTTGCATTACTCTGTTTATATGGATGTCAGTGTCTGAACAGCTATATGACATGGCATATAGAACTGTAATAGTACACAATTAAAGGTTTTCCATTTCTGCAAACCTGTGTGTAGTGTTTTTCCTATGACCTCTCTGTGGGTATATGTTGCAGGCAACGATTGTCATTTGTATGGGTGGCCTATACAGTGTCCATTTGTTCAGGTGTTAACCGTAGGCATAGTGTCTGTTCCATATTGTGTGCACCTTCTACATATGTATCTTACTGTACATATATCTGCATGTGTATGTGTAGTCACATGTATGTATATATGTACATCTATATATATATATATATATATATATATATATATATATATATATATATATATATATATATATATATATATATATATATATATATATATATGTGTGTGTGTGTGTGTATCTGTATCCTGAGGATGTTGCTGGCTTACACATTTTACATTTCCTATGGGAGGCAGACTGTACTGTATGATATGTTACCAATACCAGCCTGACATCATACAGGTGGGCTGTAGTACTGTTAACATCTTGTGCCCATGTCATGTCAGGTCCTGGTTATGGGATCTGCAACAATTGGTAGTGTATTGCAGGGTGGATGCGTTTGGCTGTGGGGGGTGCCTATTAGTACAAGATGTATAGTGTGTGGAGCCTCTCAACCCCATTAATGGTGCATGTGGACATCTGTGTTTTTGTTAATCTGCCAATGCTATCTACAGATGTATGGCCCTATATACCTATATATATATATATATATATATATATATATATATATATATATATATGCTTACATATATATAACTATGTCTGTATATACCTACATAGATATATATCTGTGTACACATATGTAACATGCTGTGTATATGTAGACATATAGGTGTAGACACATATATGTGTCGATGTAGGCATTTGCATATATATATATATATGTTCATATATAATATATATATATATATATATATATATATATATATATATATATATATTGTAGGAAATATATATAAATATCTACAAAGGTCCCCAACCACGGGCAGTAACCACTGCACCTTCACGACCTCAAAGGTGGCTGTGCTGTTGGTTGCGTGAGAGGGGCAGGCTCACCCTCTAATTGCACCACGTGGCCCTCAAGCTGGCGTTGCTGGTCTTGAAACTCCCTATCGAGCTTCCTATGCACCATGGCCCGGACCTGATGGCGGGTGATAGGTACCTCTCCACCCCGGCTCCCGGGGGGGGTGAGCCCCACCCCCTGTGGCGGTTCCACCCAAAGGTGGTGCAGGGCCAACAGAGGAGGAGGTCCCAGGCTGGGCCCCAGACATTCTGGTTCCCAGTGCCATGGCCAGCTGAGGTGGGACAGGTGGGTCCAGTGGGACTGCCCTTCCCATACAAGCTGTGGTGTTGCAGTTTTAAGAAAGATATCAGTTAGTCATAGTCAACACCATTCAGGGTAAGTTATAACAGCATGCGTAGGTATTCCCATTAACCCAAGACACCAATTTACAACAGTTGCAGATCAAGCAGAACACATGCATATATGGGACAACAGTGGTAATTACAACAGCATGCATGTTTCATTGATGGCAACAGGCAACCAATATGGGAGTATTTTAACATGGCACATGCCTAGAACTAAATATGAATATTTATAAACCAATAGCACATACTTCCCAACAAAAGTATGAAGTGTACACATAACCATTGAGGTGTGTAATAAGGTTATTGTTGCACATATGAAGGGGGTGAGAGAGAGAGGTCAATTAAGAAATAATATATCCCTGTAGTTTTCACAACTTTCTTAGTCACTGCTGTGATCTGTCCCTTACATGTATTATTACATTATCCAATGTCCTTAATTTGTACAATGGTATGTTTGTAGATTAGTATATACGTGGACTGTGTCTTATTTATAGTCTACACCTTTTACCTGTTATACCTGTTGAGAAATTCTTTGTTAACACTACCTGATAATTTCTACACATACTCCCAGATTCCATGCTTGCAGACAAGTATATACGTGACCTGTGTTGTACCTACAGTCTACACCTCATACCTGTTATAGCTGTGGAGAAAAACTTTGTTAACACTACCTGACAAATACTACATAGACTCCAAGATTCAATGTTGATGTTATGCACATACCTAACAATCTGTTTTTGCACACACTCTGCTCAAGGCTTGACAGGATGCAGGTGGTAATGTGACATATTTTGGAACAGCTGTCATACACTTTGGGTGAAATGATACAATGACAGGTTTATTTCCATATACATTCTCTTTTTATGTTCAGGTCTGACTATCCATTATATGTCAGTATAAGCTGCCTACATGTCTTGAATCATCACACTGATTTGTCAGGGGAACAGGTTACCGGGCAGTAGATTTGGGGCATTTATCTGGACATGTTGGACAAATCAGAACAGGTGAGGGGTATGACTATGCATACAGCTTACTACCTGCACATTCTGTCACAGTCTGTACAGTTGTTGGGTCTAATTATGCATACAGCTTTCTATCTGAACATTCTCACAAAATCTGTACAGTTGTGGGGTATGATTATACATACAACTTACTACCACTCCTGGGATTCAAACCCCTGCTGTGTGTGGTAAAATTATTACAGTTGACATTACAGTACACTGTGCTATCATGGAATTGGTGTAAAGCATTCCAGTGGTTTCTGTCTAAGTCTTCCTCAGTTGTTTTATATGACTGACCTCTTGGGACTTCAACATTGTTATACTGACTTTCCTACACATTTTACTTGTGTTCAGCAATGTGGGTAACACTGCTTAATACAACAGTACTATTTATAGAATGCAACACTATGACAAGATATGTAAGCAGGATGTACACAAGCATTCCAGGAGTTATAGTTTTATTCACAAGATTTTACACCTTTATTTCCACACAATCTATATGACAGTCTTCCTGCGATATTGTCTGGTGTATTTAGTACATCCCATACACAATACATTTGTATACTGGTACAACACTTTCCAGAACTGTTATATTTATTTGTTATGACAATACATGCAGGAATATTACTAATCTGCCTCGCGACGCAGCCTTTGCAGCCTAACAGCATGGGCTTGCTGGTTTGCAGCCTGCTCATCTGCAGCTGTCAGAGAAATACAGTGATATTTAGCCAATACGTATCCATAGTATACACAAGCTAGACAATCATTATCTATGTAGTAGAATGGGTACGTAGTGCTGGGGCATCGGACATCTGCCTTGTTCTTGGATCTACTGGTCCAAGAGATCATGCCTCTGCCATTTCAGGTCAGCATGGTGATGCCTGACCTGCTCACCAGTCCGGTGGATACCAGTGGCACTGGTGAGGACATGGGTGAGACTGTCACAGGCCTCCACTTTATACTGAGAGCCCTGGTACTGGTCCTGCAGTAGTCTCTCCTCATGGTGTTTAACCAGGAGCCATACCATGAATCTGGACTCCTGGGTGCCCCAGCGCTGCACTCTAAATCGAGTGCCTTTCCCAACTCCAGCCATTCTGCCTACAGTAGGGAGCTGCAATCAGTTATGGGATTTACTGGCACCTCTGAGGTTTAAATACGCCTGAATTCCCGCACTTTCCCGTGATTGGAGAGTTTTGAAATGGCTAAGCTATGGGCACACCTGTTTACCTAATGTTGACATTGCTTAAAAGGGCATACCACTGGGCAGATTGAGTCAGCCAGCCTGCACATTGCTTACCCCAACTAAGCTGAGCTGTGCAATGCTTAGTGTTGCTTAATATTTCATTTGCATTATATTTTCCTTTTGGAATTGATTTATTATTCGTTACATGTTATATATGTGTCTGGTATCTGCGATTCATTTGTACATACACTGTATGGGGTCCTGGGGACTTCCACACTTGGCCTTACTGCAGTACTCCAGTTCACATATTTATGTTATGTAGCAGGTTATACCACATCACACTGTACATAGATTCCTTTCATATGTTCAGTTTGATTTTCCTATGGTGAGGTTTTCTTTGTTGAAACCTCAATATTACATACTGCTATGATGGCTTAGTGGTTAAGAACTGTGACTGTAGTGTACTAGGGCTTGGGTTCAAGCCTTGCAGAGGCTGTTTATTTTGTTGCTGGGCAGAACACGGGCCATTGGATACAGAGTGGTTAAGGCACTTAAAAGCAGTTGTATGTGGGTTTGCGCGGAGCTCAGCAGTACTTACTTCTGGTTACAGTTTCTTACACACTCAGTTAGCTTCTACTTTGCTTAATCTGTGTAGGCAATGCTTACCCCCACACAAACGCACTTAAACATGCTTACTAGTGCTTATATATGCTTACTTAGGTTCATAGGTTCATAGATTAGTACTAAGCTAACTGCCCTTGTGAGACATTTTAAGCCTAGCCAATTATCCCATGTGAGACTTGAACGCTGCACCTTGTGTTTGTAAGGTAAACACCTTAACCATTAGGCCACCCTCCCAACCTACTGCTTATTTGTGCTTAAAACTGCTTACTAGTGCCTTATTCATTATGACACTGACACTTCACATGTGCATTTAATGCAGTACTCCAGTTCATATTTAAATGTTATTTCATAGGTTATATAGCAAAAAAATGTTCATATATAGATCATGGAAAATGGAATGTGCTGCAGTGGAACTTGAACCGGGAATGCCTGCTCAAAAGGCAAGTGCTCTGCCCACTACACTATTGCTATACTGTTTCATTTTCATATATCTTCCTTATTATCCTCTTCAGGCATTTAAGCTGCATTAACTGTAGCTAAACGATGGGCACACCCATGCACCTATTGTTAGCTTTAACTGGGTTTTTTAAAAAAAATAAAAGTGTTTCTTCTTTTAATTTATATGTCCTGTTGCTCTTGTACACATGAGGGACTGTTGGTGGAGATATGAGGACACCTATGAGTGATTTCACTCATTTCTTAACACCTTCTGCTATTCTACATTGTAGGGGTGTGTTTATTCTGAGAGCTCTACTCTCAGACACACCCCCTGCACTCGTACACGCTCTGTGTAAGCCTAGGAGTTCGGCCAGCGTACCTTCATTACTATGCATGGCGCGCTGCTGTCCTGTTCCTAAATGGGTGCTTCCATGCAGGACTAAACTAGTCCTGCACGGAAATTTAGTAAATCCGGGGGAGTGTCCTTTCATCCTTTCATTCTTCTTCAGAAATGGTATATGCAGACTCCTATATGTATATATATATATATATATATATATATATATATATATATATATATATATATATATATATATATATATGAACTGGAGGTAAAGCTCTCTCCAATCAAGACTGAACTTGACAGTCAAGAGGAGAAGGTAAACACTTTCACGACACCACACTCATCACATAGTTTAACTAAATCTACACCACCAAAATCCACACATAGAAACACAAAAACATTCACGGAGGCTCACAATAATAATCTGCTCAAGCAACAGAGACCACCAAAGCAGAAATGCAAGCAACCTCCACCCCCCAACACAACCCAAATGGCACATAGCCCACAGACTCAGTGTGCCACTCAACCAAAGCCAATAAGGCAAAACAACGAACCCAACACACTAGTCATAGGTGACTCTATAGTCAGGCATACTGATGTCCCACTCACCAGGTGAAACAAGGAGAAGTTTACTGTCAGCTGCCTGCCGGGTGCCAGGATCCGCTACATAACCCACCCACTCAAGTCACTCCACAACAAGTACAAATATGACTCTGTCATTGCCCATGTTGGTGTAAATGACCTGAGATGTACCTCCCTGGACTACATGGAAAGAGACATGGAAAATCTCTCTGATCTTGTAGCCCAGGTAGGTATGACTCTAGCCCTGAGTAGCATTCTGCCATCACCCAGAATGATGCCATAGTACAAAGACAAAATGATTGACTTCAACAATTGGCTAAGCTTCTGGTGCCATTCTAAAGGGATCCAGTATCTGTCTGCCTGGGATGACATGGTCGACAGTCCACGATGCTTTGACAGAGATGGCCTGCACCTGTCACCCCAGGGATTCCAGATACTGGCTAAGTTTCTTGCCACCCCTGTAGTGCCTTTTTTAGGCAAAGTTCAAATGACAAATTCACCAGCGTAACAGGAACAGGCAAGCAAAAACTGAGCGTGATGCTACTCAATGCTAGAAGTCTAAATCTCAAAATGCACTCATTCGAGGCACTCCTTAAAATGGAGAGCATCGATATCTGTGCAGTGACTGAGACCTGGTTCAAGGGTTCAGAGAGTACTCCTGCACTACCAGGCTATAACTCATACCACACTTTTCGGCCATGTAACCTGGACCCTAACACCAAAGGCGGAGGTGTGTCTATATTCATTAAGGATATCCACTCTCCAGGCTAGTTGCTCAGCATAATGCAGCCGAGGTTATCCAAGTGCAACTAACTCTGGGAAAAACTGCAATCCAAATTGTAGCTTGCTACAGATCACTCACCATGCCCCAGAATTCCCACTCCTCTTTTCTTGATGTACTGGAAAATATTAGGGTTCAACCAAACACCCTAATAATGGGAGATTTCACCTACCCCACCATTAACTGGGAAAACTACTCATGTACCAACTCCTTCACTCAACTCTTTCTGGAATTCATAAACTACAATGCCCTGGATCAACCTATCCACACACCCACCGGGGGCAACAATATCCTAGATCTAGTCATTACCAACATGTGTGACCGGTGTTCCACACCTGAAATCAATGCCTCATTGGTCTGATCTGACCATAAGCTAATTACCCTAGATATGCACATCCTGCCCCCACCCCTCATTAAGTAAACCATGGTAAAAAATTTCTCCAAAGCCAACTTCATGCTTCTTAAGACAGAAGTGGTGAACTTCATGACACCTATGCAGATGGACAATACAGTCACGTACTGGATCCTAGACAATTGCACTTTATAAGCACTTACATGAGTACATGGATCGTGCTATCCCAAACAGAACCAAGATGCTATCCTCCAAAAAAAGGAAGCCAATGTGGTGGTCCCCTGCCATAAACAAACTATACAACAGAAGGAAAAAACTGTTGCAAAAGAGACTAAAATCCCATGAGTGGAGGTGCTCCCTGGTCAGCCTCAGTTAAGAAGCTGCGATTCCTGATAAAATCCTCCAAAGCTAGTTAGGAAAACAAAATCACCACTGATTCTAAAGACAACCACAAAGCATTCTATAGCTATGTCAAGAATCTCAATGGCAACACTGAGATCTGCTCTGAGTTACAGCACATTGGCACTAAATATACAGACCCAACTGATATTGCCAACATCCTGGCAGATAGGTTCAGTGCTACCTTTACCCCCCTCTCACCCCCTAAAGAGCTCATCTCTATACCAGAAGAATGCAAAGTTCCTGTAATCACAGCTGCACAGGTAAAAACCACACTCTCCAAAGCCAAGAACACAGCATCCATGGGACCAGACAACATCCCAGGCCACATTCTACATGAACTACAGAATGAACTTGCACCCCACCTAAGTACCATGTTCAGTCATAGCCTCACCTCAGGCTTTGTGCCTGCTGAATGGTGCACAGCGATGGTTATCCCACTCCACAAGGGGGGAGCCACCATGGACCCCAGGAACTACCGCCCCATTAGCCTGATGAGCCTGGTCTGCAAAGCCATGGAACTTATCATCATGGAACTTATAAAGAAAGACATTGGTAATCTCCAAACTCTGGACCCCACCCAGTTCAGGTTTGTAAAAGACAGATCATGTCTCCTAAACCTGATAGACTTCTTTGAAGCAGTCACCAAAGCCGTAGACAAAAGTAAGGTGGTTCACACAGCCTATCTTGCTCTTGCCAAGGCTTTTGTCACCATCCCCCACTCTGGAATTATAGATAACCTCACTAAACTAGATATAAATCCCTATGTCACAAGATGTGTTGCCAGCTGGCTCACTGACAGAACCCACACTGTGAAAGTAGCAGACTCCAAATCCAACTTCAGACCAGTGGCAAGTGGAATACCATAGGGTTCAGTCCTGGGTCCTCTCCTGTTTGGTATCTACTTCTCTGAAGTACAGGCTAACACAGAAGGTCTTTGGCTAATGAAGTTCGCAGATGACTGCAAACTAGGAGCCATAATCGAAACTCCTAACTTTGTGGACATTCAAAAGGGCCTCACTGAGACAGATGCCTGGTGTCAAACCCATGGCCTCAAGCTCAATGCCAAAAAGTGCATTGTCATCCCCTTTGATAAAAACTCTGTACCCATGAACTACAACATAGGCGGTAGTATACTTAACATCAAAAGTGTGATAAGAGACCTTGGGACACAGGTGAACAGTAGTCTCTCCTTTGATAATCACATCGCCACAGTAGTCATGAAATCCTTCTACATGGCACACCTCATCACGAAAGGTTTCTCATCCAGAAAACAAGAGGTCATCATTCCCCTCTACTCATCACTCATTAGACCCTTTATAGAGTACAAAGCCCCTTTTGGTGTGTACCTCACAAGACATCTACAACAACTGGAAAGGATGCAGAAATACCTCACAAAGAGGATTAACAGCCTCAAACATATGCCCTACGCAGACCGTCTTAAAAAACTCCAGCTTTACTCCGTCGCATATCGCCTATTCAGAGGTGATCTCTACCTAGCACACAAAGCTATGTCAAACCCAGAGCTTTTGGACATGCTCCACTTAAAGAAATCCCAATCCCTCTGAGCTACATGCTCTCGGGACCTAAACCTTGGTACCACAATAAACAGAACATGCTGGAGGGATATATTCCTGTCCCAGAGACTTCCCATACTCTGGAATAAACTACCTATCTATATCAAACAAAGATCCTCATTAGCACTCTTCAAGAAAAATCTTGATGACTGGATTGGAAATAGGAAATTCACCACAGGGATCACCTCTGTAACTCTGCTCGACAGTGGCACTGGAAAATAATTTTCTTGGGTGGCAAAAGCCAGGGTACATTTTTGGCTGGGCTTGTATAGGCCCCAAGGCCGATAGCCTAGTACCTACCTATATAGATATATAGATATATATATATATATATATATATATATATATATATATATATATATATATATATATATCTATCTATCTATCTATCTATATATATATATATATATATATATATATATATATATATATATATTGCCTCTTTCTTTTTGTGAGCTGCTGTTGGATGGAAAAACAATTATTCTTAATGAAAAAAGGCCAAGAGGACATTGAGTGTCCTAAGGGACCTAAGTTGATTCAGTTGTCTCCATATTTACCAGTCTGCTAAATATCAGTCTTTGAACTGAGATGTGTAGTAGTTCAAACATTCAAAATACTATTTATTGTGACTGTCTCTCAAGTTAGTCTATAGGAAGCAATCCTATGGACTTGAAATGAATGCTGCTACTTATGATGAAAAAGTACATTCCTTACCCAATAATAAAAAACAAAAACCGTTGCATCTTGATTGTAATTCACTCTATCTGGAAATGTTAATAAAAATAGAAGGCGTGACTGGCTGGGATTTACAGATAGGCCGCGCTTGGTTTTGGACAGTGTTAATCATCAGCTTGTCTGCCTTACCTTATAAGGAATATGTTTGTTTATTCTTGTGGCCAGTCAAATCTTGTGGATGCTTGAAAGCCATTATTCTTATTTCAAGAGTTGTTTAGGTAACTCCAACCCAGAGGAAATTCATAGGTTCTTAAAATTAATGAATAACAGATCTCTTTTTCTTGTCTCCTAAGTCAGGTCATCAGGAAACGAAGTTTCTTATCTCTAGGTTAACAGAATTGGTTATGACTTTTCTGTAACATGCCATGCTTGCAGCAGCACTTTCAATACAAGGCACATCAATGCTCATAACCAATAGAATAGTGAAAAGTATTAACTAAGCAACCTATGAGAAATATTAGCAGGAAGAGAAACATGGCTTCAGCCAGGTGAACAATGTTAAATTAAACAGGGTATACGGGGTTGTGCTGAAGTCACAATATATATTAAGCAAACTCTATGCATGTCCCTAGTGGCCAGGACAATGACCAGTGCATCAACTTACCATCACTGAATTTTGCCAGTGTCCCAGCTTAGTCTTTCCTAAAGCTATTTTAATGGTCCATATTGCTAACTGCTTAAATATGGAAGTGCTTCAACTGGAGAAGCATATACTCCTGATGTCAATGTAACTCTTCCTTCCTCTACAAAAAGTATTGGCAAGCTATTATTCTATACAGTTACTTATTCTTACTCTCAAAAAGATCTGACTGCATTGCGGGGAATTATCACAGCTGATGCAGTCATTGTGCATACTTTCATTAACTGTTAAGGGACCTATATTAGTGCTTTTACAGAATCCCAATCATTCTACTGTTACTATACAGTTTCTACAAGACTATATAAAATTAATCAAGACTATGGCAGGATGGGCTTGGTGCACTTTCCCCACTGTAGAGTGATCTTGGATTTCTTATACATAATTAGCAGGAAGTGTTGGGGTGCAGAGGGGCTTGCCTCCCTGATAAAACATCAGTTTTAGATTTGCTCAGATTTTGTTGCTATTCTGCGTTTATTTATTTTTGCTGTGGATATTTTTGAGTTTAGACATTTCTGCTGCCAATATTTTTTCTGTTGATATTATGCTGTTTAGATTATTTTAAGTTCACCCATATCTGTCTATCTATCTATCTAGCTATATCTGTGTGTGTGTGTGTGTGTGTGTGTGTGTGTGTGTGTGTGTGTGTGTGTGTGTGTGTATATATATATATATATATATATATATATATATGTATTCCATACACTTGATTGAAAACTCACTTCACTGAAAATGAAATTACTAGGATCACTTCACAAGGCATTCTATAACTATGTCAAGAATCTAAATGGCAATGCTCAGATCTGCTCTGAGCTAAAACAGAATGGCATTAAATATACTGATCCCAAGGATATTGCCAATATCCTGGTAGATTGATTCAGTGCCAACTTCACCCCCCTCTCACCCCCTAAATGGCCCATCTCAGTACTGGAAGATTGCCAAATTCTGGTAATAACGGCCACACAGGTAAAAAATGCACTCTACAAAGCTACGAATACAGCATCCATGGGACCAGATGACATCCCAGGCTGCGTACTACATGAACTACAATATGAAATGACACCTCACCTAAGTGTCATGTTTAATCATAGCCTCACCTCAGGTTTCATGCCCACTGAGTGGCGCAGAGCTACAGTTATCCCACTCCACAAGGGGGGATCCACCTTGCATCCCAGAAACTACTATTCCATCAGTCTAATGAGCTTTGTCTGCAAGGCCATGGAGCGTATTATCATGTAACTTATAAACAAAGACATTGGCAACCTTCAAACACTGGATCCCACACAGCTTGGGGTCGTGAAGGGCCGATCTTGTCTCCTGAACCTGATTGACTCTTCAAATCAGTCTCCAGAGCCATAGACAAGGGTAAGGTGGTCCACACAGCCTATCTAGACCTTGCCAAGGCCTTTGACACCATCCCCCACTCTGGAATAATAGATAAACTTACTAAGCTGGGCATTAATCCCTACGTCATCAAATGTGTTGCTAACTGGCTTACTGATAGAACCCACACTGTAAAAGTAGCCGACTCCACATCCAGCTCCAGACAAGTGACAAGTGGAGTACCTCAGGGTTCAGTCCTGGGACCGCTCTTGTTTGGCATTTACTTCTCTGAAGTACAGGCCAACACTAAGGGACTCTGACTAACAAAGTTCACAGATGACTGCAAACTGGGAACCATTAATGAATCCCCAAATGATGTGGATACTCTACAAAAGGGACTTACAGAAACAGATGCTTAGTGCCAGAGCCATGGGCTCAAGCTCAATACCAAGAAATGTATAGTTATCCCCTTTGGGAAAAACCATGTACCCATGAATTACCATATAGGTGGCCATACACAAAACACCAAAAGTGTGATTAGAGACTTAGGGACACAGGTGGACAGTGGTCTCACCTTCGATAACCACATCACCACAACAGTCAGGAAATCCTTCTATGTGGCACACCTCATCACTAAGTGCTTTTCATCCAGAAAAAAGGAGGTCATTGTCCCACTGTATGCATCCCTCATTAGACCCATTATAGAATACAATGCCACGTTTGGTATGTACCTCTCAAGACATCTGCAACAACTGGAAAGACTGCAGAAATACCTCACTAAAAGAATCACAGGCCTAAAGCAGATGCCCTACACTGACCACCTTAAAAAAACTCCAGCTATACTCTGTCGCATATCGTCTAATCAGAGATGATCTCTGCTTAACATACAAGGCCATGTCAAACCCAGAGCTGTTGGGCATGCTGCACTTAAAGAAATCCCAATCCCTGAGAGCCACACGCTCCAGGGATTTAAACCTTGTCGTCACAATAGACAAAACATGCTGGAAGGATAGGTTCATGACCCAGAGACTCCCCAGACTCTGGAATAGATTGCCCATACATGTCAAGCAGAGTGCCTCTTTGGCCCTCTTCAAAAGGAACCTTGATGATTGGATGGGAGAAAGGAAATTCACCCCAGGGATCACATCAGTCACCCTGTTAGACAGGGGTCCAGGGAAGTAAATAGTGTGGGAAGAAATAGCCAGGGAATTGTTATGGCTAGGCTTGTATAGGCCCTAGGGCTGATAGCCTAGTACCAACCTATGAAGTGCCCCCCACATCCCCCCCTTACTATATATACTAACTCCAAGATCGCACTATAGTGGGGAAAATGCCATATATAACTTTCAGCGAAATGAGTTTCAGTCAAGTGAGTTTTCAGTGAAGTGAACTTTCAGTGAAGTGATCCTAGTAATTTCATTTTCAGCGAAGTGAGTTTTCAATCAAGGGTATGGAATCCACACACACACACACACACACACACACATATACACACACACACATATATATATATATATATATATATATATATATATATATATATGTTTATGTGTGTGTGTATATATATATATATATATATATATGTGTGTGTGTATATATATATATATATATATATATATATATATATATGTGTGTGTGTGTGTGTGTATATATATATATATATATATATATATATATATATGTGTGTGTGTGTGTGTGTGTGTGTGTATATATATATATATATATATGTATATGTGTGTGTGTGTGTGTGTATATATATATATATATATATATATATATATATATATATATGTATATGTATATATGTGTGTGTGTGTGTGTGTGTGTGTGTGTGTGTGTGTATATATATATATATATATATATATATATATATATATATATATATATATATATATTCATGTGTGTCTAGAGAAAGTTAGTAAATTATACATTAGTTTCTGTTTCCATCATAATTGGCTTTTAAGCAAGTATGCACTTTACTTTTTCCTGTTACTCATAAAACAGTATACGAGTATTGCATGAACAGAAATAGGTGCTGCTTCTTTTAATACTAACAAATGGCACAAAAGCCATGGTCTTAAACTCAATGATAAGAAATGCATAATTGTACCCTTTGGGAAGTCAACCATCCCAGGTAATTACCATGTTGATAATGCACCACTAAGTGTCTACCTAGTGGTCAGGGATCTGGGTACCCACATAGACAGTAATCTTACCTTCGATCACCATGTGGCCACAGTGATGAGGAAATCCTTTTATGCTGAGTACCTTATAAGTAAAGGCATGGCATCTAGATCCAAAGATGCCATTATCGCACAGTACTGTGTCTTAATCAGACCAATCATAAAGTATAATGCACCATTCATTATGTACCTGACAGGCATGTCTAGCAACTAGAGCAACCTAAGAGTTTCCTTACAAAACAAATTCAAGGTATAACAAACCTGCCTTACACAGAGCTCCATAAAGCTATTCCCTCTACTCAGTCTCCTGTGGATTGCTGAGGGGTGATCTATGCCTGGCTTACAAGGCAGCTGCAAACCCCATACTTATAATTCTCCTGCAAATTTGTAAGTCAAACAGTACCAGAAGTACCAAGTCTAGAGACCTTAATTTTGCCTGTGACTTAAACAGAACATGCTAGAGAGACAGATATGTTCCTGCTATGGAATAGGCTTTCCAGCCATGTGCAGCTGAGTTTGTCTATTACCCAATTTAAGTGCAAGCTAGACCAGTGGATGGGGAATAGGGAATTTACAATGGGCCTGGCACCCATGTTCATTATGGATAGAGGTAGTTTATAAATGCCTGGCTCTCAATATCTCATTTGTTTGCAGGATGTCATTATTCTTTCGGGAAGACTTTGCTAGGCTTAGAAAGACACCCTGGGTCATTAGTAACTATATATGAATCTATACGGAGTGAACCTGGCACTTATTAAAATATAGTGTCATGGTAATACAGTAGATCTAGTCACAAAACTGTATGAGTATTGACTTTAAGTGATGGTCAGTGTTGCTGTAAAACCCCAACCCAATATACAAAATGAGAAAAATGCTTGTGCTCAAGTAGCCTGTCATTCTTTAAAACATATATCACCATAAAAGTTGTCAGTTACTGTGTTGAACCTAGCTATACTATTGCTTACCCTGGCAAGATTAAAAAGCTAGCTAACCAGGAAAACACACACAGCATAGACACATATATGTGTGTATTATATATATATATATATATATATATATATATATATATATATGTAAAACATATATATATATTTTTTGAATGCACATTAAGGTCTCACATCATTGATATTCTGCCTTTTGTCACAGCTCTTGATTTTTCTGAGAACCAGGAAATGGTTTTTATTATTTCTTTTAAATAGTAGTTACAGTCTCACTTCAATATGCTCCTTTTTTAATGTTAAAATCCACAGTGACCTTGTGCACGCACATCATACAGCCCTTTTGGTGTCTATATTTGATGTTGTGTAGACCAACAGTATTAAGTCTCTCCTTAAAAGGTAATTGTTGCAGTCCTGAAGTTTTTCTACTACATTTTCTTTGAATTGTTTTGATTTTGTTTTATTTTTTTAGGGAAAACTCAAAAGAGTACTACATTCTATTTTTGTCTAAGAAGATTTACAAATAAATTCCACATAGCAATGGCTTCATGATTTTATAAATCTTTTTATACAACCTATAATTTTTTATATTTTACCACTTCATTTAATTACTCGGACAAGTTTGAGTGTGAACCAACATATATGCTCAAATTTCTTTACTTAAGATACATGATATAGTTTGTTGTTATCAGTACTGTCGTAGAATAATTTATTTTAGTGGAGATTTTTATTATTTTACCACTACGTGGGTTCGTGGTCATGTAATTCTCATATGCCCATTAACACAAATTGTATAGACACTTTTGAAGGGTGTTAGTGTCCTATTTATTAAATATATATTTACTAAGTTTAAGACCATCAGTACTTTGACAATTGAAACCTTTCGTGGATTATTTGCATCAGGAAAATAAAGACATAAAAGGTATAGCCCTAAAACTGGCACAAATGACTCTACTGTCATAACCCTTATATTCACCTAAACAGGATTTGTACTTTAATAAAAGCCAGGAAATTGTCCAGTTTGACAAAGTTGTAGAGAATCTGGATTAGCAAAGCTTACCAGTCAATTCTGCATGATTTATTTTGTCAAATACTGAGGTAGAGCCAAGTAAAGTTATGTATGTTGAGTATTTTCATCCAATTCTATAACGATGTTGCTATAAAAATTAGTTATAACTTGTCATTGATATGTGCTTCAGATATGCTTACTTATTTAGATGATGTTCATCATACCCAGAGTGTTCACTTCTAGAAGAGTCTCCACTACCAATCTTTTGATGATCTTTCCTGTGTTTCACAACAGACTAATTGGCCTGCAGTTCCTTACCCAGTCTTTAGAACCTCTCTCTTTGTACAGAGACCTAATAATGGCAACCTTCTAGTCATCAGAAATATTTGCTGTTTCATAACTAGCTGTGGTGATGAGTGGTCAAAGTTTTACCAAAATCCTCTTAGCAGTCTTTAAATCCCTGTTTTTAAGATCACCCAAACTGAAAGCCTTGGAAAATTTAACTCACTCAAATTTGTTCTAATGTCACCCTCATAACCTCTAGTGCTCCTTTAACTCCTGTGTATTTTAAATAACCTATATCTGATCTAATAGCTGCATGCATTTTTAGAAAAACAAGTTTGAATAGATGGTGCCAATTTCATCTGGATCATTGAATTTCCTGTTATTGTCAGTAACAAAGTCACTGTCTGAAAATCATTCCTTTATCCCTGCCTGGTCTCTGTTGGTTAGCAGTGGTTCTTTGTTTTGAGTCACATCTTCAAATAATTAATCTCACTTAATTTTGTATAAATTAGACATGGATTATAGTTGAAAATGTGCCTGTACCTCTATAGTGAGCCAAACCTGCTGTCATTGTGAATGGGAATCACTAGTTTAGTAAAAGACTGTGGTGATCTGAGACAGCTAGTGGATTCAGTTGTGCTAATACTTTTCAGCAGAACTGGGGCAACATAAAACTGTCCAGAATATTCTTATTAAGTAGAAATGAAAGTAATCTGCTTTAATTCATTATTCACAGCAAAAGAGTTAAAATCATACTTAAGCCATTACAACTATCCATTGTTCCCTATTTCAATTTTATGTCTCCTCTTTTTATTTCATTTTGAAAGTTAAGGCCTTTAATTTAATTTGTCAGTCCCTCTAAGTTTGCACTATTGGATATGAACATCCTGTAACTGCCAAAAGTAAGGAAATGCACTTGACCTGTCCTGATAGTTGCTGTAACACAGTTTGTTAAGTTATCACTATCATAAAATAAATTTGATTCTGTGACTTCTGTCCTTTCATTTATCAGGATCATCACATCGTTATCTATTCTTATAGTGCTGAAACATGTTGTGTCTTTCAAGAGGTGGTCACCATTCTGAGTCTGTCATTCAAGTGTCATTTGTAATTGCCACATCTTCAGGGTGTGGTTGAAATGCATGATTTAGTAAAATCATTTTTATCATTTAAACTTTTAATATCTGTTAGTACAAATACCAAATATATCATAGGTTAGCTGTGAAAGCTGTATGAATACCTAAAAATGTAACTCATCATTGTTTGTTTTTTACACACTTTTGATAAGAATATTCCATTCCTGTCCAAATTGTGTTGCCCCTGTAGCATATTGTCATGAGAAATATAGTAACATCCTTAAATTAAGGAACATTTCCTAAGATTGGCATTCATTTTTGTAATTTAACTTAAATGTTCCATATGTATGTATTATCTATAAACAACACACATTTATTTTCTTTTTTAAATGATATCTAGCGGGAGACTTGGTTTTGTTATTGCCGTCAAGCGATTACAAATTACATCACTGGTGCCTACATGTATTGTCACAGAGATGTACTTAATAGTGCTGCACAGGAGTTTCTTCAGTGCCTTATGGACATGTCTTACATCTGCACCACATGTTACACGTTACACTCTTGATGTGGCTAATATTTCCCAGCACCATTTTCCTACTTGTGGATGAGGATTCAGCTCTTGAGCATCAATTGTCCGACATTCAACCTGCTGATGATTGGAGTTCCTCCATTAGAAATCACTGTTGACAAGTTCTACCAGCAGTGATGACATTTCTGGGGGAATTTCCTTTTTCTTTGAGTTAGCATGGCCATGGAGTTGGCATATATGAGTTTGGGGGGTGTTGGTGTCATGCTTTTCAAATCAAGGAGAGCAGGGGCCATTTTTTCAGTGAATGCATTTCAGGGATTCCAATCTTAGTTCATTCAATTTTGTCCACCCATAGTGGAACCTTCCTGCACACATATGAATCTATAGCCCTTAACAGAAACTCTTCTGCAGTCAAAAATTAAGTGTGTCTTTCCATTAAAATGTTTCATAGTGAAGTCTGATGTAATTCCATCCAGTTTATATTATCACTCTTTCAAACTTAAGTATCTTTGTTTCTCACTTTGAACTTTTGCCAGTAAGAACCTATGAACTGTCTTAACTATATCCTCAAATTCATTCCTTTTTTTCTTTTCTTATTTTCTCATTTTCCCACCAGTGGATTTTTCTCCCTGCTCAACATATTTGTTCTGTGTATAAACTTATCTTTCTATGTAACTGTTGTGGAGCTTTTCTCTCTGGACCTCCACTGAAAATGGCCTCTTTCTTGGCCCAGTGGACTTTCCCGGTTAACAAATGCAATAAATAAATGTGTCATATCTTTCTTCTTCTTTTTTTTACATCAAGCCTACTATCATCTTCACTCTTCCTCTTTTTTAAGTTAACTTCCTTTGTTTTGCCTCTTCACTGTGTTCAGTTTTAGATGTTCCCATCATTCGTACCACATTTTACATGCTTTCAAAAGTTATAACCTTGCACCTGTTTACTTTGGCTATCCTCTTATGTTTTCTAATAGTAACATGTTTGCTCATTTCTGCCTAGACTTTTTGCTTTTATTTCTAGGTCTCAGACCTACTGTATTCTGCTTTCTTCTCTTTTATTTTCCCACAGATTTAAAGCACTATGAGAATACGTTTTTCTATGTTTCAGAAAAGTAGGATGATCTTTCTTCCTTATCTTTCATTTTTACTTTCTTTTTTTACCTCATCTTTCCCTTTAATGTTGCAGTCAGCATTTTCCAATATCAAGTTTCTATATCTTTACCTAAGTATAATCTTTGTTTCTCATTTATTGACAAGGCTAAATGATTACGACAATGGATTGATGTTGAGTGCCTAGGAATTGTGATAGTCACCCTTTGTTTATCCCGTCAAAATTGTAATGTCCATGTCATTAATTCTATAATCCTCCCTCCAGTCTTTGATGAGTTCTGAAACTGTCTTTAGAGCAGTGCTTGCTTGACATTTGGCAGCTGACAGCTGTCATTCATACCTCTCAGCTGTCCACATTTTGACAGAATGTCCATATTTTTGCCTCCAGACTCCACACAGAAGGCACTCCCCACACTCCAGCCGAGAATCGAAAGGGAGAACCTCTTGTGGTAGCATTGTTGCCTCACAGCAAGACGTTCTCCCTTTCGATTCTCGGCTGGAGTGCAGGGAGTGCCTTCTGTGTGGAGTCTGCATGTCCTCCCCGCAGTTGGGTGGGCGTTCGAAAGACATGCGTAAATGGGCGTGCCTTCGCTGAAGGTTTAATGTCGAGCTGGCACCTCAGCATTCATGAAAATCTACTGCCAATTATATTAGCGGACTGGAGTTCCGCTGTGGCGACCCCTAACTGGGAAAATCCAAAAGACAACAACAACATTTTTAGTCTGCTCCTCATAAAACTTGTGGTTTTATGGCAGATCTCTGAGGATTGAAGTTACTAAATAATGACATATATTTGAGTGTCAGATTTCAGATTTTTCAGAAAATGCAAGCGTGTTATTCTACCAACTTTTTTAGTTTATAAGAGCAATATTTGAAATATGTCCCTATTTTTGGACCTTTGTACCCCACTTATTTTATGCTTTATTCAAATTTCTTGTGCTAAGAGGTTGAGAGGAATATCACCATTGTCTTTGCCTAAATCCCTTTCTGTCTAATATAAAATCCCTTATGAAAGCACATCATTTATTGGATAAGGAGTGATAACTAAGAAGTAAGTATCACTGGACAAGACTAATCATGAGGTTAAGACTAGAAAATAGTCCAATAAACTATGGGAAATAGTTCCTCATGAAAATTTGTTTATTTCTTGCAATCTTACATCGACCCACCTTTTCCAAAAAATCTCTTCTTAATGTTCAGTTGTATTAGCCAGTAATAGATCTGTGGAGACAATATTCAGTTGCAAGGCCTTCTCCTTGAGCCCTATGGGAGGAGTTATGCCTTCTTATTGAGCTTTTGTGCTGTTGTATCTTGACAGAAATTTGTCCTGTGGCATTTTTATTGGCTTGACTGTAACATGGCCTTTAATTTCTTGAATATTCTTTACATGTTATCAGTGGGGAAAGCTGAGTCAAGTAAACAAGTAATAACCAGTTATGAATGTGAGTTTTGCAGTGTAAGCAGACATGTTTATTCAGTATAGCATTCAAACATAATCTAATATTTTAAACAAGAAGTGGACTTTCAGGCAACAATGGGGGTTGGCATAATGATTAAGATATTTGCCTTACAGATGCAAGGTATAAGGTTTTATTCTCATATGTGTTAATTGGCAAGGCTTAGAATGGCATACAAGGACAGTTAACCTAGTACTAATCTATGGTGAGAAGTTAGCATAATGGTGAGGGTGTTTACCTCCCAGACACATTGTGCAAGGTTTGATTCTCATATGGAGTAATTGGCTAGGCTTAAAATGGCCCACAGTGGTAGTTAGCATAGTACTATTCTATGAACCTCTGGGATGCATGAGGATTGCAGCTGCATTTAGATGTAATTCACTTTTTTCTGTAAATCAGCAAGTTCTAAAAATAGAATTACAGATATAGCAGTATACAACTGGGGATTCATAAGGAACCATAACACTTGCATTAAGTGACAAGGTAAAAAGGTCCTGTTTCCATTATGTGCTGTTGCAATGATGAAATGCCTCATTACTGCCAAATTTGCATGTCTCTGAATTGCTGTTAACTACCATGAGTGCAGCTCAGCACTTCCTCTAGTAGTTAACAGAGGCAGTGGCCACATTGTGTTAGCACAGGTACCCTGCTTCATTTGCTGTCCCACACACAATTCACATGTTCAAATATGCACACACACACACACACACACACACACACACACACACACACACACACACACACACACAAGCACATTATGTACCCCATACCTGTTTCTATGTGGTGAGAATCTCCTCAACATCTACTGTTTCCTGCCCTCATACATCACAGATGATTAAAGTCAGGTAACAAAGCAGACATTAGAGTTTCATGCTTCTTATTGTACAGCAGCTATTGCTCTATTAACTTTTCAAATTACTCAGAGACACGTCTTAAAAGTGTTCTTTATGTCATCTAGTGTCCCTTCTGTCTGTATCTCAAAGCCACCTTTCCTCGAATAGATAGAATCTCATCCCTGTCAACTCTAGTATAAACACAAACTCATGCTGCACTAACTTATGAGTTAGTGTAGTGGCTTAATGCTTGTTTTACATCTGCCAAAGGTGCAGGGTTCAAAGAATTTTACCGCACTCCATGCTAGTGTATTTCTTTTTCATTTACAAATGTAGGTAAATGTTATCATTAGCATCTAGTCTTTCCACTCATTATGCCTGCTATGTTGAAATGCCATTAAGACATGAATTAAAGAATTCTCCCTGATGTCTGGTGCTTTTCCTCCTGATCTCCATTATGTTGAAATGCTATAAGGCTTAAAATAAACAGCAGAGTGGCGCAGCGGAAGCATGCTGGTCCCATAACCCAGAGGTTGATGGATTGAAACTGTCCTCTGCTATGGAAAGGGTCGAAAGCTTTTAAAACTAGTCAGGTTTTTGGGTGACAGGTTGGTATAATGGTTAAGGTGTTTACCTTACAGAAAAAAGGTACAGGGTTTGAGTCTTACACGGGGTAATTAGCTAGGCTTAAAATGGATGACAAGAGGTATCAGCCTAGTACAAATCTATGAAGAGTTCTCATTGGTGTCTATTGTTTCCCCCAACCCACATAATAAGAGTTATACCTGATAGCTAGCAGCCCCAATCCAAATCCACATAGCTGGACGTATCCTTGATGGCTAGTGCTCCCCCTGACCAATTGCTGCAGGTTTAGCTCATTAGAATCGGAATGTCTGAAAGCATGACAGCACTTACTCAGCCTCACACACACACACAAACACACGCACACGCACACGCACACGCACACACACACACACACACACACACACACACACACACACACACACACCCCTATCTAACCTATGCCCACTCTAATACCCCCTACTGCTGCCTTGCAGGCAAACACACACTCAAACATCTACTTGCACATGCATGCACATATGCACCCCCTGGCATACACTTATGCACATGCTTTCTAGCCCTATCTGACCACTACCATGACGAGAAGAGGCCGTGCTAATCTACACAGCTGAGTGATTTCCTGAATTGCTCAGCTGTGTAAATTCATTACTGCATGCAGTTTTAAGGGAAAGCACATGGCAGCATATTCCTCTCCCTTGGAATACCTCATTAGCATCTAGCATAGTAGTAAAGACAACCCACCGCGGTTCTATGTGTCTGCATTTAAAAGCACTGCCATTGGCTGTCTCTGAATTCAAAAAAAGTTACCATCAGGTGTATACCTTTGAATTCATCCCCTTAAATGTTCCTTGGTTTGTTTTGCACCACAAACATAAAAGAGTAAATCATGCGGGGTGCATACACACATAAGAGATTAAATCATGCGGGGTGCATGCACATGTAGATGTCAAATTAATGAAGAATGAGTGATGATGATAAGTGAAATATGAGTAGCACTTAAAGTGCAAGCATGCCTTTTGTAGTCTACAATTTCACAAATATGACCTGAAGCAGAATGAAGCATATATGAAAGATGGCAAAAATCCAAAGGCTACGCATGGGGTACATCCTCCCATATCACCACTTCTTCAAAGTGTGTTGCACTGATAATCACATGGTATGGAGTATGCTGAGACAATTCTTTATGTATACTATAATGTGTATCAAACTGCATAACAACATTTAGAGTACTCTGTGGGTTAAGAGGACCTAATAAACCAAAAAAGGAGCTCATGTAATGTGCCGACCATGAGATAAACATCACATGGCCACTGTTAATAATAGTAAACCACAATGCTTTATGCCATAAATTGATTCAAAAATTCCACATATTACAAAAATTTGGTTTAAAAGAATCAGGTTGAGTGCTTTTAGCTTTAACATTAATGGACTTCATCAGAACATGGCTAATGGCATAAAGTTTGGTGGTATACTGTTATTAACCATGGCTGTGTGGTGTCTATCCCATGGTCAGCACATTACATGAGCTCCGTTTTTGGTTTATTAGGCCTTTATTAGAGCTGCACAATCATACATTCTCCCTTTTTGGTGGTTCTAGGTTAACAGGAGCAAATGATGCAAAGTCATGTATTCATCAGATTTATGTATGTTATGTAGGTCATTCTGTCATGCTTCCACATCAAGTAAATGAGGGAGCCTGAGAGAGCTGTAGCTAGGTATAATGCCATTATATCCCCTCAATCTGATGCTCCTCCTATCCAAAAAAGCTCTTATTGAGACTTGAAGAGCAAACAAATAAATAAATATACTTTTCTCTTCTTTTAAACTGTAGCAAACTTCATGCTACATTTGTAACAAGCAGTTACTACAGTTTATGCCAAATACAGAGTGTTAAGTGCTGGTGTACACTGAAGATATGCCTCTCAACTGTCCAGAATTTCACAGAATGCCCTAATTTGTGCCTCATGTCTTTGGTCTATTTCTCATTAAATTTGTGTTTTACTATCAAATCATTGAGAAATAAACTCAGTAAATAATGACAGACATTTAAATTTCAGACTTGGTGATCTTAAAATGCATGCTAATACATAATCTAATTTTCCATCAACTTTTTAAGTTTATAGCAGTAATATTTAAAATCTGTCCCTGATTTTGGATGTTTGCCCTTCATTATTTTTGGCTTTTTCCAAAATTCTTTTTTTTTTATTATAAACAAGAAACATTTTTATTAAATTATCACTTATGACACAGGTAATCATACATTTATATAAATGAAAACAAACCATATTGACATATTTTTAGTTGCAAACATTATACATCACTTATAATCGATATCCAGTCAGTAAAACATTACATAGCTCATTCAAATCCTGTCTTCCTTTAGACCTCATTCCTCCCTAATAATGTTATTCTGCAAGTATTGCTCCCACAATTCTCATTTTTTTCTGTCTAATTTACCCCTACCCTTTTCTAAACTTCACATTCTCAGTGGTTTTATCTCTGTTACTATATTCACTACTACTTCTATAGTTGGTTTACACTGATTTCCATTTTCTAGTAAATGTTTTTTTTTTTTTTGTCAACCACCATAATTAGACACAGCAAGGTCTTATTATCTCTGGGCAATCCCAATTTTATATCGTACCTAAAAAAAAAAATTCCTTAGTTATTCCAATTTGCTAACCCAATATTTCTGATACAGTGCTTTGCAGGGAACTTTTAAAGTCTGCCAAACTCATTACACTGCTAAAAAATATGTTTCCAATTATCGCTTTATTCCCCATCACACTTCTAACATTTGTTATCTACCTGGGGAAAAATTCTTTGGGGCTTACCTGAGGTATAAAAATACTTATGTAAACACTTCCAAGCAAAGATCCTAAATCTTCTAAGCTTTATTGCATATTTGGGAGACAAACATATACTGTATCCCCCATTGTTTCTTTGTGAATTGCTTATCCAGTCTCTCTTTCAAATCCTTTTTAACCTTCTCTGATTGCTTTTTATTGTTATCATGCAATATTTTATATGCCCTACTAATTATCACTTTTTAAAAGCAGCTTCTGTTCTCAAGTCTACTAAAAACTCTACCAATGCTGGTCTTTCACTGAGGATTCCCTTATTTCTTTCACTTTGCCTATGCTCTGTTATCAATCCTTAATAGGGAAGGCAATCTCTAGCCTGCAGTCCAAATAAATTCCTGGCATCTTCCTACTCCCCTCTCTAATTATTTGCTCTCGATATCTTGGTTCCTTTGCCAAGCTTCTCCAAAACATTCCTGTCCCCTCTTGCTTATTGTCTGTATCCCTAATTGGAGTCCTCCCTATCAGCAAAATTTCCTTTCTCCATTCCTGTATTGGCTTAGTTCTTAGAATACTTTCCTTTACTTTATGAATATAATATTCTGTATGGATATTGTTATTCACCTTAAGGACCAGCACCCAAAGTCCTAGTCTATCCTTGTATCTTGAGCTTTGCCCCTGTGTCTTATCATCCTTTTCCACTTCGAATTATAGCTTTCTGCTTGTGCTGTGTTTAGGGCTTTGTCCAAAATTCTTGACCTAAGATGTTGAGAGATGTGATTGAAGAGCAATCAGAACTGGTTCATTGTGCCCCCTAACATTTTACTCCCAGGGCAGCTGCCTTCTTTACTTTATGCTACTGGAGCCGTTATTCAATTCCATGCTTTGTCTTGCTCAGTTGCAGGTCAGAAGATGTCTGCATGTACTGTGGTATAGGTTATATACTTAAGAGTTTTGGAGTTGCAAGCTACCTGGGGAAAAAGCTGGGGCTAATATGTATTACTGGATGTGTGAACCTGCATGATTAGTTAGACTGTAGATCAAGAGAACACAATCACACTATTAACAGTGGAAGAGATGGAGATACTGAAAATTTATAAATATGTTTTCTCACCCCATCCTGAAGTGATTGGATGGGAAAAGATGCTTAAAAAATGCCATTAGAAATTTCTACTAACCAGTCTGCCACAGTCATCACTCTGTATCTTTTTCTGTCTTTCTCTTCCTCTGTATCTCTCTCTTTCTCTTACACACACAGACACACACACATACACACACACACACACACACACACACACACACACACACACACACACACACACACACACACACACACACACACACCAAAATAACCAGGGGTATCACAGAATCTCAGTAGCTCAGTGATGACATACATGGCAAATGTAAATATCACAGTGCCTTCAGATTATATTTTATTCTAGCAAAGCACATCAGGTTTCTGGCATACAGCAGCAGGCTTGTTGGACAATCTTAGTGTGCCTTTGTTATGTACTACCTTAATGCATGTTTTATTTATTTTTTTTTCATCAATGTGCACAGCTGGAATCCTGATAGAGTATCTTTGTCATTCTCTCAGTCTGTTTTCTATGTATCATGCTGAGGAGTCAATAAGAATTTTGCAGTATTTGCTCCTGCATGCCTTTTCTTGTCAAAAGGTTATTCTGCTATGTACCTGGATTTTGATGCCAATATCTGCATTGTGGAATTTTGCTTCTTTTCCTGATCATTGTGCTTAATGCAGTACTAATATGGCTTTTAAAAGCTGTTCTTGAATGCCAGACACATACTTTAGTCCTGGTACACCTGTACAGTTTTGTAATGATGTAGCACATTTTGAGATACAAAATTAATCTTTTACATCCTACTGCATCAGTGCTCAAATATGGCTTTTATCACAATAGTTGGGAATGCAATAACTTGGAATAAGTATATGTAATGTTCTTCGAGTTGACTTCTATGTTTCTGAACAGGATGATGCAAAGAAATCATTCTTATTTTTCCTTGAACCATGGGGAATGAAAGAAAGATGGGGTCTTAGAACATGATTTGCAAAATTTTCATTATATTGGCATATAATCAAGTGACAAATCTGGGAAAGCTAACTCATTACATCCGAGTGATGCCTCAAGGTGCATCTGCAATGAACTCCTACTGACGCCTCTAGGTCTCAAATATTGCTTGTTCATATTTGCATCAACAATTCCAAAACCATGCTATGTGCAAGGCTATAAAAGACTTCATCTTAAAGCTTACAGAATGGCAATCTCAGCTGTATTAATATCTGACCTCTGTCTAGTGCAGATAACTAGATATTAACTGTTGTTTTTATGATATTAAATTATATAGATATAATTTTCACATTTTTCTAAATATCTTAACAACCAAGTAAAAGAGACAGAACTCCTTAGCCTCATATGAAAGCTCTCAGCTAGATGAATAAAATGCTGCTGACAGTATGTGTATAACTTTAGTGGCTGCTGAGATATTGTAAGTTGTTTGCAAAATATCACAAATGTGTTTACTGTGACATAAATTTCAGTTTAATACCTTGAACCTAAAGAATACTACCACTACAAAAAACAGTTTGTGATGAAGAGTTTGCCATTTCCAGAAATATAAACATTTGTTTGAAATGTGAGGACAAAATTTGATTCTGTCAAAAGGCTTAGGCTCCGCCCATTGGAAGTTGCAGTGCAAACATCCTGAGCTCCATTGGAGTGGTATTTTTTTCCACACCTCATATGCTGTCTGCAAGTCATTTCTTCACCCCCGACAAGGTATGCACTGTGATCAGCATGCTATACCTGTCAAGTATAGAGTAAGCACACACTCTACAGGCGAAAAACATTTGTATCCCTGATACTTGTGCAAACATTACAGACTCAGTGTGCCACTCAACCACAGCCACTAAGGCAAAGCAACGTACCCAACACACTAGTCATAGGTGACTCTATAGTCAGGCACACTGATGTCCCACTCAACAGGCTAAACAAGGAGAAGGTTACTGTCAGCTGCCTGTCAGGTTCCCGGATCTGCCACATAACCCACGCACTCAGGTCACTCCACAGCAAGTACAAATATGACTCTGTCATTCTCCATGTTGGTGTGAATGACCTGAGACGTATCTCCCTGGACTACATGAAAAGACACATGGAAGAGCTCTCTGATCTTGTAGCCCAGGCAGGTATGACCCTAACCCTGAGTAGCATTCTGCCATCGCCCAGAATGATACCGCAGTACAAGGACAAAATGATTGACTTCAACAATTGTCTAAGCTTTTGGTGTCATTCTAAGGGATCCAGTATCTGTCTGCTTGGGATGACATGGTCGACAGACCACGATGCTTTGCCACAGATGGCCTGCACTTGTCGCGCCTGGGATTCCAGATACTGGCTAAGGCACTTGCTGCCCCTATAGTGCCTTTTTTAGGCAAGGTTCAAATAACAAATTCACCACCATAACAGGAACAGGCAAGCAAAAACTGAGGGTAATGCTACTCAATGCTAGAAGTCTAAATCTCAAAATGCACTCACTCAAGGCACTGCTTAAAATAGAGAACATTGATATCTGTGCTGTGACTGAGACCTGGTTCAAGGCTCCAGAGGGCACCCCTGTACTACCAGGTTATAACTCATACCACACTTTTGGGCCATGTAACCTGGACCGAAGCAACAAAGACGGAGGTGTGTCCATATTCATTAAGGATATCCACACCCAGGCTAGTTGCTCAGCATAATGCATCCGAGGTTATCCAAGTGAAACTAACTCTGGGCAAAACTGCAATCCAAATTGTAGCTTGCTACAGATCCCCCACCATGCCCCAGGATTCCCATTCATCTTTTCGAGATGTACTGGAAAATATTAGGGTGCAGCCAAACACCCTAATAATGGGCGACTTCAACTACCCTACCATTAACTGGGAAAACTACTCATATATCAACTCCTTAGCTCAACGCTTTCTGGAATTCATAAACTCCAATGCCCTGGATCAACTTATCCACACCCCCACCAGGGGCAACAATATCCTAGACCTAGTCATTACCAACATGAGTGACCGGTGTTCCACACCTGAAGTCAACTCCTCATTGGTCCGATCCGACCATAAGCTAATCACCCTTGATATCCACATCCTGGCCCCACCCCCTATTAAGGAAACCACAGTAAAAAATTTCGCCAAAGCCAACTTCATGCTTCTTAAGACAGAAGTGGTGAACTTCATGACACCCATGCAGATGGACAATACAGTTACAACTGCTGAATCCTGCACAAATGCACTATGTAAGCATTTACACGAGTGCATGGATCATGCTATCCCAAACACAACCAAGATGCTATCTTCCAAAAAAGGAAGCCAATCTGGTGGTCCCCTGCCATAAACAAACTGTACAACAGAAGGAAGAAACTGTTGCAAAAGAAAGTAAAATCCCATGAGTGGAGCAGCTCCCCGGTCAGCCTCAGTAAGAAGCTGAGATCCCTTATAAGATCCTTCAAAGCTAGCTACAAAAACAAAATCGCCACTAATTCCAAGGACAACCACAAAGCATTCTAAAGCTATGTCAAGAATCTCAATGGCAACACCCAGATCTGCTCTGAGTTACAGCACAAAGGCAAGAAAATTACAGAACCACCTGATATTGCCAACATTCTGGCAGTTAGGTTCAGTGCTAACTTTAACCAACTCTCACCCCCTAAAGGGCCCATATCTATACAGGAAGAATGCAGAGTCCCTGTAATCACAACTATGCAGGTAAAAGCTGCACTGACTAAAGCCAAAAATACAGCATCCATGGGACCAGACAACATCCCAGGCTGCGTTTTACATGAACTTCAGAATGAACTGGCTCTCCACTTAAGCACCATGTTCAATAGTAGCCTCACATCTGGCTTTGTGCCCACTGAATGGTGCACAGCAACAGTTATCCCACTCCACAAAGGGGGAAACACCACTGATCCTGGGAACTATCGGCCTATTAGCCTGACGAGCCTGGTCTGCAAGGCCATGGAACATATCATCATGGAACTCATAAACAAAGACATTGCTAACCTCCAAACTCTGGGTCCCACCCAGTTCAGGTTTGTGAAAGGCAGATCATGCCTCCTGAACCTGATCGACTTCTTTGAGGCAGTCACCAAAGCCGTAGATGAGGGTAAGGTGGTTCACACAGCCTATCTTGACCTCGCCAAGGCTTTCGACACCATCCCCCATTCTGGAATTGAAGCTAAACTCACTAAACTAGGTATAAATCCCTACGTCACAAGATGGGTTGCCAACTGGCTCACTGACAGAACCCACACTGTAAAAGTTGCAGACTCCAAATCTGACCTCAAAGCAGTGACAAGTGGAGTACCACATGGTTCTGTCCTTGGACCTCTCCTGTTTCCTATCTATGTCTCTGAAGTACAGGCTAACACAGAAGGCCTCTGGCTAATGAAGTTTGCAGATGACTGCAAACTAGGAGCCATAGTCAAGTCCCCAAATGATGTGGACATCCTACAGAAGGGCCTCGCTGAGACAGATTCCTGGTGTCAGAGCCATGGCCTCAAGCTCAATGCCAAAAAATGCAGTGTCATCCCCTTTGGTAAAAACTCTCTACCCATGAACTACCACATAGGCAGCAATCTACTTAACACTGAATGTGTGATAAGAGGCCTTGGGACCCAGGTGGACAGTAGTCTCTCCTTTGATAGTTACATCGCCACAGTAGTCAGGAAGTCCTTCTACGTGGCACACCTCATTATAAAAGGGTTCTCATCCAGGAAAAAAGAGGTCATTGTTCCCCTCTACTCAACACTCATTAGACCCATTATAGAGTACAATGCCCCTTTTGGAATGTACCTCACAAGACATCTGCTGCAGCTGGAAAGGCCACAGAAGTACCTCACAAAGAGGATTACTGGCCTCAAACAAATGCCCTACACTGACCGCCACAAAAAACTCCAGCTTTACTCTGTAGCATATCACCTACTCTGAGGTGATTTCTGCCTAACATATAAAGCTATGTCAAACCCAGAGGTGTTGGACATGCTACACGTGAAGAAATCCCAATCCCTCTGAGCTACACACGCTAGGGACCTAAATCTTGTCACCACAATAAACAGGACATGCTGGAGGGATAAATTCCTGTCCCAGAGACTTCCCATACTATGGAACAGGCTACCCATCTATGTCAAGCAAAGTTCTTCATTAGCACTCTTCAAGAAAATTGTGATGAGTGGATGGGAAATAGGAAATACATCTTGGGGATCAATTCTGTGTCTCTGCTCGACAGTGGCACTGGAAAAAAACTTTCTTGGGTGGCGTAAGCCAGGGAACCTTGTTGGCTAGGCTTATGTAGGCCCTTGGGCCGATAGCCTAGTACCTGCATATGAACCTATGACTATGCCCACCTGCGTGTGATCCAGTGTGTGATTTACACTCTTAGAGAGGAGGATGTGCAATGACAAACTAAATTTAAACACTAAATCACTACTGCTATTCTATTTGGGACAGATCAAGGGTTGATTTCCACAGTACTACTAAAAATATTTGATCCAACTCAGGCACCACTGCTTCATGTTACACAAAAAAAGATGCCTTGGCATTATTTTAGATAAAACATTATCTTTCAAGCCACACTTAAATTACGTAGATTAAAGTTGCATAAAAAAATCCCACTTGTTATTCAAAATTAAGGCATGCCATAGCAATCAGTGTTCGATTGTTCAGGCTGGAATCCTCACTTCCATTCATAGCTCTACTTTCTCGTATCTCTGTAAATGACAGAAAATTTCGGTGCAGTGGTGCAGCGGTAGCGTTTTCGCCTCACAGCAAGAGGTTCTCCGGTTCGATTCTCAGCTGGGGTGCCTTCTGTGTGGAGTTTACATGTCCTCCCTGTGTTTGTGTGGGTTTCCTCCGGGTGCTTCGGTTTCCTCCCACATTACAAAGGCATGCATCTGGAGCATTTCTCCCTGGGCCTCCACTGAAAATTGGCTTTATTCCAAGTTGGACTTTCCCGGTTAACAAACATTAAATAAGTAAATACATAAATAAATAGACTGTTACGCATTCTTCATATTAGACCATGACAAATATAAAGATTGATGCAAGTAAACCCAAATATTCAGCTTAGATATTGCATATTTCTACTATGACTCGATCACAACACACTTCTAAATCAAATGAAAATTACATTTTAGAAATTATATAGCTGTTGAAAACTCAATCAGTCTGTTTGGCAATCAGTGAGATCAATGTATTATTAAAATGGAATGATCATCTCATTAAAGTGCATAGGTTCACTGGTTATATATTAGAAGATTGAATGTTTAGGTGATCGAACACCGAAACATCGATCTTCTAATATCGAAAGCAAAAAACGGCGAATGGCTAATTTAATGCAGGGAACGATTTCCCTTCACTGTTCACCAGATTTTGCCATATCCATACTGTTGAGTGATTGTGGAGTTGGTATATTTAGTTAGGGGGGGTGGGGGCACAGCCCCCCACATGGGAGTGTGTGGGGGATGAAGCCCCCCACTTAGTTTGAATGTAAATTTTTTATTTTTTTTTACTGGCCAACGTGCGTGTTTCCTTGGGGTGGGTCGATATTCTTAGGTTCGATATTAGAAAATTGATGTTTAGGTGTTTGATCACCTAAACATTCTATCTTGTAATATAGACCTGGTTCACTACATGCCTATGACAAATAGATTATTACATAATGAGAGGAATGTATTTCAGAAGAGAGAAGGTTCTTGAATTATTGTTTTGCTGACTTTGTGATAACTAAAATATCACAATATCTGCAGCCTTTTTTAGAGTTAACACCAAAAATTAAATCCAGTAGAAGAGGACTTAGTCTGTAAGGTGCTATTTTTGTAATGCATGTTCCATAAGTAGTAAACACAGAGCTGAATCCAGCACAAGGTGAATTAGGCAGTTGCCTAGGGTCATGTACTGGCTGGGTGCCCCATCAACATAAAAAAAATAAAATAAAATAAAAAAATCCTGACCCATTGCTCTGTTTTAATTTGATCAGCAGCTGTTGGAAGTCTGTCACTGGCTTGAATGTACACACATCAAAAGAAAGACTTTCTGTTGTCGCGCAGTCACACATGAAAATAGAGGAGTGAAAAGCCCATCGTATTATCCCATTTTGAATTCTTACTGTTGTGCATGTGCAGTAATCTTGTGAGCCAGATCCACCCCATTTATTTTTTTTTTGAACAAAGATTACAGCAGTGGTTATCTTTATTTAACAAAGCATGCCGTGCTGTTGTAATTAATAAATCACATTTTGGATTCTGCAGAGTCTGTACAGTAATCTCTTGAAACATCTTGTGAAACATCTGTTATTTCTTTTAACAAAGCCTACTGTGGTGGTAATCTTCACTTAACAAAACCTGCTGTGTAGCAGCAGTCAATAAATCAATCTCTTCATGTTTTGAACACAAATTCAGAAGGGAAATCAATTGTTTCAAGGATTGAAATGCTTCTTTGGCTGAAAATTCCATTTTTTAAGGCTCCAATTGTTTCTTTGGCTGAGAGTTCTGCTGTTTTAACAATATTTTCTTGAGATCAAGGTTAGAACTAGCAAACTGGTGTGTGTGTGTGTGTGTGTGTGTGTGTGTGTGTGTGTGTGTGTGTGTGTGTATGTGTGTATGAGTATGTGTAAAATCCTTCACAGATCACCAGTAAGCTCAGAATTCACTGAAGTTAAACAATATTTATCTATTAACCAAAACTGTTGTGTGCCCTATTTGTTTCCTAGTGACTGCATTAGAGTTGCTTTGTGAATACAGCAGCAGATGCACTTTTTATTGTGAAACACATCAAAACACTACTGGTGTGTGTTGGAGGGGTATCCTGGGAAATCAGAGATGAAAATTTCAAAGCACTACAATGGATTCTATCCACTAAGAGCATATTTGTAGCTGCAGTTTAATGTAGCTGTTCTAGTCACAATTGTTTGCAGCTTGTCTGTTTCATGACCTCTGTTTTTAGTTTTATCATGCTTTCTTTTAGTTGCAACCCATATGTGTGTGTGTATTTGTGTGTGTGTGTGTGTGTGTGTGTGTGTGTGTGTGTGTGTGTGTGTGTGTGTGTGTGTGTGTGTGTGTGTGTGTGTATTTGTAGCTGCAATTTAATGCAGCTCTGCTAGTCACAGTTGTTTTGCAGCTTGTCTGTTTCATGACCTCTGTTTGTAGTTTTATCATGCTGTTTTTTTAGTTGCAACCTGTATGTGTATTTGTGTGTGTGTGTGTGTGTGTGTGTGTGTGTGTGTGTGTGTGTGTGTGTGTGTGTGTGTGTGTGTGTGTGTGTGTGTGTGTATCTGTGTGTTTATGCTCATATGTGTGTATGCATGTGTACATGCATGAGCATGCACAAATGAATAAAGGACTTTCCCTTATATTTATGTCTTTTTTAAAATCTATTTGTTAGACCAGGTCATCAGGACTACTGTCTGGTTAAGTGACTTTGTCTGGAAGTAGAAAGCACCAAACCCACCTACCACTGACTCTAAAGAGCAGGTGTTTAAAATATCAGAGCCTTAATCCTCTGCACTAACTGACAGACCTATGGTAACTTCTTCATCTCTTGTAAATCATTGAGGACTACAGCTAGTCAGTAATGGTAGTCATTAGAGTTGTGTAGTTCTTTTTTCAGAAAATACATATCCTTGTGAGTCTTGTTCTGTCAACTTTTTAAGCAAATTACAAAAAAAAAACAGTCTCATTTGGTTCCACAATTACCTATCTGACCACTATCAATCAGTCAAATGGCAAGATGACCTCTCCTCCCTACTTCCCATTACGGTAGGTGTTCCACACGGCTCAATTCATGGGGCTCTGCTCTTCACACATCTGACTAATAACCTACACAAAGCTACTAAACCTCCTTCCATCATACAATATGCAGATGACTCCACTGTCATCTGCAGTGCATCTACCCTAAAACAACTACAATACTCAAAAATCTTTACTGGCATTGAGTCTTTCTTAGAAAAATACCAGCTCATCCTTAATCCCAACAAAACCAAACTAATGCTGTTCCATAACCAATGCCACAAAACAAACTCTCCCAATCATGACTTTACAATCACCTCATCCAATCACAATCTAATTAAACTCACCTCAGAAATCAAGCTAGTAGGTATCATTTTAGAATGATAAGTTAAAATTTGACAAGCATAAATGTCATGATATCAAAAAAGCCAACATTAAATTGGCTCCCTTTACAGAATATAACCTTTCTTAACAAACTCTTCCAGACAAGCTATTGCCAGGACCCAGCTACTGTCCATTTTACTCCATGCCAGCTTTACATTTACTAACCTCAAAAAACCAGACTTAAGCAAACTTGAATCATATTACCACCATAAGATAGCCAGATGTGCTGCTAACCTGCCCCACAGAACCCATCATTGTCTTGCTCTGAAACAACTCAAATGGCTAACCCTACCAACCTACTAATCCTAAACCAACTTACCATAGCCCATTCCATAGTTTAGCTACCCAACAAATGTGCATCCCTACAGGACCTAGTACAAACCCACCTCAATAGCAGGACTCTATGATCCTCAAAAAAAAATTACTACTCAAAGTTACAAAATCCAACAGCAGCATATCATTGTATTCTAGAATATATATTAGGTTGGAGCAGTGAGAACTAATTTGGCAAATGAGGCTGAATGCCTATTAACAGCCAGGGTTAAATGACCTGTTTTCCATGTATTGTATGTTGAAATTAAAAAGTTTTAATAGATGAACTAAATTATTTAGGTTAAACAATATTTTTTTTATTTTGGTAATTACTGTGTAACAGTGACTTGTTATAACAATGTATTTTTAATCAGTTAATTAATGGAGGTTGTTGTGGGTTTCCAGTGATCATGTGATTTGAAAGAGGGATATTTATTTCTTGAAGCAGCTGTAAGGAGTTTATCTGAAGAAGGTCTTTAACTGGAATGAAGAAAAGCACTTATTGTACATTGTATTTTGTACTTTGTATTTGGTATTAAATTAGTGCTTGGTTATTTCTACCTTTGATGTTTTTTTGTTTTTCAGTAGTGTTTTTCATTTTCCTAGTTTGTTGAACATCTTAAAACTTCTAACATTTTTCTTATATCTTTTCCTTTCTTTTTATGTTTGCCTCTTAAAATACAAATAAAGTCCCCTGTTATTATAATATTCATATTTACCACTACACAGCATAAAAATCTTATAAAATAAGCTTTCCCTTTCTTTATCATTAGCATGTGCATATAATGCTATAATTATACATTCTTGTTTATTTTTCCATTTTAAATCTTCAATTCTATATTATCTGCTTTATTTTTCCATTTTACAAGTTGCATCTAATATTACATCTAATATCTTTACAGTATTTCCATAGAATACAGCTGTTCCATAACATCTTTCATTTCCCAAATCCCAGATTATCTTCATCCCCATAGTTTCTTGTTTGTAATCGTTCTTCATTTGTCAAAATTCTGTCTTAATTTGTCAGAAATCTTGTGTCTTCTAATATAATTACATCTACATCATGTGTATTCCACCATTCTGAAATTCCTAGTCTTCTTAATATATTCTTAATACTATTCACATTTACTGAAAGGAGTTTAAATTTGTAATTTTGTATTTGATTTGTGGCTTTACATGTATGTAGCAAATTACTAGGCTAGCTGTCTTGAAAGGACTTTCTAAGCTAGTCAGTTTCTCCCTGAAAAGTATGAAACATACACTGTACCTTGTGTCTGTGAGTCAAACACTTCAACCATTATACCAGCCCACAATCATTAGCTGTATGTATACTACTTTTCATCCATTTCCTATCTTTTTTCTTTTGTCATCCCTTTAAATTTTCTTTTTCTGTCTGTTATCCTTTTACCATTCAATTTTTTTTTCTTTTACTACCTCAAAGTTAAAATCTGTTTCATCTTCTATTTCACAGCCTTCTTTTATGCCATCTGTATTATTTTTTTATTATCTAATTTTTATTCTACGTCTACTACTTCTATAATTTCTTTTCTTTGTTTATTTTCTTCTCCTTTTCTTTTTTCTTTTTGGTACTCATATTTTCATTTTTTTTAATGTATCCATAAATGTCGAATTTTGTTGCATGTATAATATTTCAATTCACATTTTTTGCACAAATATAACATTTTCTTTTATCACAGTTACTTATCAAATGTCCTTCTTTAAAAAAAAAACATGTTTTAGGTTGTCCACAGTATTTTACAACACCCCTGTTCCTTCATCATTTATCATGCTTGGTATATGAATATTTTTTCATTTTCTATTTTTAACAGAATATTAGAACCCCGTCCACCAGTCCATAAACCTCTTTTGTCATCCTGCACACATTCTCTGGCCTCCCTATTTGTTTTTTTCCTTCATTCCTCTTGCTACTCAATTATCTCCTTCTCTCTCCATCTGTATCCCTGTTTCTCCAGGTTGCCTCTGTGCTTGGAACAGAAACATGAAGTGTTCATGCAAAATCCATCCCACTCACAACAACAAGTAGGGAAAGTTTCCTGAAGCACTGGCCAAATTTCCCCTAGTAGTAGTACTATAAATAACCTCTTGTGTCTACCCTGAGAAAAAGATAATATCCTAATGGAACTAATCTGGTCAAGAATTGATAAACTGATAAATAAATAAAAAAATAAATAAATAACTAAGCAAATAAATGGGATAAATAAATGAATAGGAGACTAGTTTCTATCTTCCTTCATCCATGGAGTAGTTGTTGGTAAAAGTACTCCATGGACTCTACAAGTATACTTAGCCAATAGTTGATGAATATTTTGTTAATATGATTGGTTGGCTAGCTTTAACCTAATTAGGTACAAGAACATAAAGTATGGTATAGCTTCAGTTCCATTTTGAATAACTTTACATTTTTGTTAAGTCTCAGAGGAGCTTGCATTGCTTAGGTACACATTGCTTAGAAATTCCTGCACTGTTTTTGGATTTATTTATGGCAACTAGAATCTTTTCTTTGGAATACAGTTTTGTGCTTTGGAAGTAATGGCAATGAGTGCTTTTAGGCTTGGTCATTCTTCAAGTTTGTGAAGTACTTTGTGTATTGTTAGTTATTGAAAGTACAAGTGTATATGAAGGGGTTCAAGCCAGTTTTAGCTCTTTAAGACCAAAGCAGTGGTGGGATCAACTTGACTGGTTTGTGGCAAATTTACTATTTTATTATAACACTATTGAAGATTGAGAGTTGAGCAGAAGGAGGAGGTTAGGTTTGTATGAATTGGGGATGCATATATCTGCGTTAAGAGAAGGTAAGTGAAGAAGTATTAATGCTGGCTGCATCTGTAAGAAAATATTTTGCTTTGTAGAGACTGTACAGTTTTTGGTGTTTCTTTTCTATTACTTGTAGTATGTCATGTTCAAATTTAATTTAATCATCTCTGGTAGCTACAAGTAGATTTGTGTTATATACTAATCCTATTCTTCTGTTCTTTGTTGATACCAACCCTAATCTTGTGTTGTTTGTTGATGTTATATTGAGTGTTTTTTAAGTGTTGTAATGTAAAATTTCTTAACTGAAGCTGTTATAGTAGAGAACAGCAACATTTCAGACTCTAAAATTATAATCAGAGTTCCCTAATTGCTGTTGAGTAGCTTCTTTCTTTATATGTCATGGAATATCTGATGCACTAACACCTAAAATATTCTTACTCCTGGTACCTTCTGTGATTAAGTGCTCTAACATGTGATATGACAGTATGTTTAAGAATTGTTTTTGAAAATGCATTCTTTATTTATTTTATGCAAAATCATGTCTGGGTAATTTAAGTCCCCTAGCAAAGAAATATATTTGATGTTACACATAGAGTATAACTTGGTCAGATAATTCAAGGGCTCAATATTTCTCAGACTCTGACTACGATAACATTAACACCATCGTCATTAGCTTAATTGAGTTTAAAGCATATAAATCCTCTACAATACAATCTAGGTCATTATCAGTTTTAAATAAGTATTGATAACAGAGAATTATGGACTAGAAAAAAAGACCTCTCCTCTTCCTCTGTCTTTTCATGTGCATTCATATTTTTAACACTTTCAAAACTTTCAAGTTTATATAGTATGCTGATCAGTGGTTTATTTTATCCAACACTTTGAAATATTAAATCTCTATAAGAATGTGCTTCAACTATTCTTATTATTAATTTTCAACTATGTTTTCCAAATTCAATTGTTTACTCAGAGACAGGTCATAGTCAAATAGGGCCCTAGGCAGGTTAATAGTACAAGGACCCCCCAGCTACACCAGTCTTTCATCACTTGACTGCTTCTTCCCAATTATTGTAAAACATTGTTCAAAACAGTCAATGCAGACTATTTTTCATTTTGCTTTTACAATGATCACTGTGATTTGGATTTGATTTTAAAAAATTGCTTTAACTTCTACAGTACAAACACTGACACCCACTCTCATATTGAAAACATATTCTGCATAAGCACCAGTAAACTTCTTTTCCAGTTAATCTCACATTTATTGAAAATGCATGTGGTGACGAATTAAAATTCAAGAAGCACATAGTGGAACATTAATTAGTGATCAGTGTTTGGTAAAGTGACTTGATCAGAGTAACACTGTGACAAGTGAAGGCTGAGAGAATCAAACCCTGCTCTACAGGAACCAGCTCATTAACAGGTTGTAGCCTTGCACTATGTGTCAGACAAATTATTAGAACCCAACAGAACATTTCTCACCTACATGCCTGCAAAAGACAAGCTAAATTAACAGACGTTCCTTGTTAAAATATTAACACTAAACTTGCAGACTTCATACTCTCCATTTTATTTGCAGCCAAATAATAGACAAACTGTCAACAAAATTAGCAATCCCAAGGTCCTAGTGAAAGGACATAGCTCTTATGATGATACTGCTGTTCATTACAATTGATTCCTTCCTTTACAGCATAACTAAGCTGGGATGCAGGAACCAAGTATTCATAAACATACACACATGTCCACGTGTATACACACACACACACACACACACACACACACACACACACACACACACACACACACACACACACACACACACACACACACACACACATACACATACACATATGACTCTCAATTACAGCCACCATGCAAGACTATATACACCTCTAGTGTTTGCTTGCAGTCAGATGAATGGGAAAATATATAAATAATGACCTAAATATATATTTCAGATTCCTGTTATGAGAAACAAAGTACAAATGTTGAACCACCACCACCCCCATATCCTCCAAGTTTATTAGCTGAAGAATCAAAGAACCAAACTCAGGAACAGATTTTAAATCTTTCACTTACGTACTTAGAAAGTAACTAGATTAACAAGATATGTATTAGCAAGCATTTATTGAAGGATACAAAGTCTGAAATTCACATGCTTATCATTGTTTAGTAACTACAATCCAAAATAACTTGCCAGAAAGCTACAGGTGTAACAAACAACATATCAAAATACCTCTCCACTTGTTTGTAGAAGATTTCTGGACAAAGCCAACAATAATGGCAGAACAAATTTTACATTATACTTTTATCTATTTGCTAACCAGGAAAACCCACTGGATAAGTTGTTCCTTTTCAAAGGTAATGCAGGAGAATAGTCTGATTTAATGACCTGTTCAAAGCCACACAGTAAGCAAATGAATATGGAAGGATTCAAGCCCTATACTGATTACAGTTAAGTATCAGACTACTCTAATTTATTTATTGTTTTTATTTTTATTTATTTTACATTTGTTTACTGGGGAAGTCCAACTGGGAAAATTTGCCCATTTTTAGTGGAGGCCTGTGGAGAAAAGCTCCACATAATAATGACATAACAGTCAGTATTTTAAGCAATAGAGAAACAATCAGAGAAATAATAGTAATAAATCACATAATAACATATTACAGTTCAACACATATTTTGACAGTTACACTTAACATCAAGAAATCATTCAGTGGAGTAGTGTCACAGAGATACAACAGCTTAATATACAATGGAGTAGTGTCTCAGATATACCTGTTTGGTACTGTAAATTATGCTTAATGTTGTTATACTTACAATCACATAGGATTAGTAAGCTATTAGAGATGTACTGAAAGTGGAGAGTAGGGGGAGAGAGAGGGTGAGGATGGGAGTAAGTAAGGTATTCAGTAAGCACAGAGATATAGTAAAAGCAGAGACTAGGAAGAGAGAGGGTGAGCAGGGAAGAAATGGGTTCAGCCTGGTGAGGAGTACAAGCATAACCGGTTGTAATTTAGGTAGGACTTTAGGAGTTTTTTGAAGTGTGTTAGGTTTGCTGTGTTTAGTATGTTCTGGGGGTTGGCATTCCATAATTTAGTGTCATAGTTAGAATATAGTGAGGAGGAAATAATTCGAGCTTACTTACAAGTAGCTCAGGAAAGAACAGGACATGCCAGACCTTATTGTTCTGATCATTTTACAACTAGGACAGGGAGGATGCATGTGGATACACTAATTCCCCTGATTCTATCCTTCACTTAGGATGTTGATAGAGTCAAGGAAATTATTCAGAACAACTGGCACATCCTATTAGTAGATGAGAGGACCTCTGAATTGGTTGATTCACAACCAAAGTTTGTCCATAAGAACAAATGGAATTTGAAACAACACTTATGTTACCCCAGAGTGTAAATATCACTGGATGGGATGATGGCTGATATCCATAAATGTGGGGCCTGTTCTTATTGTGAATATGTAGATGAGACCAGGTTTTTTAAGCACCCAGGGTCAGGACATCTATGGCAATTGAGGACTACAGCCAACTGCAACACTAAGAATGTGGTTTATGTTGCACACTGTGTTATTCATTTTAAATTCTATGTGAGAAGACCAACCGTCTCCTCAGGGAATGGGTGAGGGACCATCTTTATTGCACCAGGATAGGGTATGATTATAGTGCCCTACCCAAACATACATTATCTGCAGGTGAACAACATGTGTTTCTTTTCCAAGTCCTACATGTTCAAACAGAGCATTAGGCTGGGAGATCTTGTTAATAGGACTGAGACTGTGGAGCTTCAATGGATTTTAAGGATAGGGGCACATAGGGGGCATAGATTGAATGACTCTGCCCCACTTAAACATATATTGAAGTCTAGAAAATTAAAATGAGTGTTACCTTTGCAATGTTCCTTTAAATTTGTATTCACAGTTTATTCAGTATTTTTGGAGGGCTTTTTAAGAAATGTGATTGGTTTAATTTATATGTAATGTGTGTATTTAAATTTCTTTTTATGTAGTTGTTTTTATGTCTGAGGAAGCAATGTTGATCATTGCAAAAGTGCTTACATAGTTCTAATAAACTTTTCTGGAATTATTTAGAAACGTGTACACCTTCTGTTCCACTCGGGTTTTGTTGAAATTTAGAATTACAGTTAAACTTGGCCTTACATTTGTACTTGTTTGATCTAATACTAAAAGAACTCCCCAATTCCATGTATTTAAAATAAGCACAAGCCTCACATTTAAACATACCCGGGTTCCTAAAGGTTAACTCATTGCTAAATTCTAAGATACTTTTCAGTTTATGTCCCCTTTTGAATGTAAACCTTAGTCTCTCTTCAATATTTTGACCAATAAGACTATCATTTTTTATTAAAAATTTGCTTAAGTTCCAATGCATCAAGGCTAAATGCGGTGACAAAAGTCAGAGAGTAGTTAGTGGTACTCTCCAAAGCATTGCTACTTCATCAAGCCACAGAAATTATTAGGTGAATCTAACATCAAGTTGGTCAAAATAGTTTTAAAATAACTCAACATTCTTTTGTGTTAGACTTCGTCAGTCAGGTCCTCTAGTAGTTTTATTGGGTAACCTCATTTTAAAAACATACGTTTTAAAAGGTCACATTCAGTTAAAGAGTCAGCATTATCTGTGACCATTCTTGCTGCCCTGACAAGTTGTCCATTCACAAATTATCTCTTCTGATGTACTGGATGGGTGCTAGAATAGTGTAGGAAAGAATTAGAAAAGTTATCTTTCCTAAATATTTTTGTAATGTATCTCTGATTTACTCTGCCCTTGATTAAGTCTATATCAAGGTAGGCAATTCTATCAATATGGTATGCATAAGTAAAAAACAAAAATTGGGTAGTACTGTTGAGGTACGGGAGAAGATTTGAGGCTAAATCATAAACACCTTTAAGGATGATAAAAATGTCATCAAGTTAGTGCGTATAATAGTGTAGTTTATCATAATATTTAAAGTTTTTAAATAAAATTTTTCGCTCCAGTATGCCATTACAAGGTTAGCGAAACTAGCCCCACAAGGGGAGCCCATAGCTACCCTTTTCTTCTGCAAGAAATATTTTCCTTCTAAAAGAAAAAAGTTGTTAGAAAGTATAATATCCAGGGGATCTTGGGTTAAAGAAGCCTGCAGACTGGTTGGCCCCTTCTCTCTTAGCAAATTGCAAACCCACTCTGTTCCTGACTCATGAGGAATAATCACATGTAGGTATTTTACATTTATAGTTAAAAAATTGAAGTCCTCTACAAAATTTAGTTTGTTAATATTTTCAAGGAAAGACCACGAGTCTGCAAATCTGATGTTCATTCGCTAAAAATGTCTTCACACTGTTGTCTATAAACATTGCACTGGTGTAGGTGATAGAATTCCTACCATCAACTATGGGGCACATGGGTGGGGGGTTTGCATATCTTTGTGGATTTTAGGAATGACAAATATTACTGGAACTAGGGGGGCTGCATAGTCAGATATATACATACATATATATATATATATATATATACATATATATATATATATATATATATATATATATATACAGTATTAAGAAAGGAAGAACTGAAAATGCATTAGAAAAGCATGTTTCCTTAAACCCAAGTCATTCTTTTACATTCAGTGTTCTTGATAATATTAAACTTGAGGAAAGGGGAGGTGCTTCATCTTTAAGGATGGAGCAGCGAGAACTAATTTGGCAAATGTGGCTGAATGCCTATAACCAGCCAGCGTTAAATGACCTGTGTTCCATTTATTGTATGTTGAAATTAAAAAGTTTGGAAAGATGAACTAACTTGTTTAGGTTAAATGATATATATTTTTTATTTTGGTAATTATTGTGTAACAGTGACTTGTTATAACAATATATTTTTAATTAGTTAATTAATGAACGGTTGTTGAGGGTTTCCAGTGATCATATGATTTGAAAGAGGGATATTTATTTCTTGAAGCAGGTGTATGGAGTTTATCTGAAGAAGTTCTTTCATTGGAATGAACGAAAGCGCTTATTGTACTTTGTATTTTGCACTTTCTATTTGGTATTAAATTAGTGCTTGGCTATTTCTGCCTTTGCTATTTTTTGTTTTTCAGATGTTATAAGATGTCATTTGGTATAAGATGTCATAAGTTAAAACTTTGGGACAAAACCTTATGGACTTACAAAAGAGGTATGCATATAACTGGAATAGTATCAGAAGGTTTAGTTATAGGGGAAGGGGAAATAGTTGAAATGGAATTTTCTGATCACCTTGTAATATGGGTAGAGATAAGGAAAAACAAGGAATATATATATATAAATAGGCAAAGGAATAAAAAAGGATAAATGAGAAAGCATGGAATAAAGAAGAAAATAGATTAATAACACAGTTATGGAAATATTGTATTACTATGGGAACATTTTATAAAAAATGGTCTGAATGGTAGATTACATTGAAGGAAACATAAAAAAATGTTTTTTACAGTGGCAGGATGATATGAGAACACTAGAGAAATAAAAATATAAAAAGTATATAATTATGCATTGAAAGCTTTAGAACATAATGGTAGAAAGTACTTTGACAATAAAAATATATGACATAAATCAAGAAAAACTACAATAATTGTTATATAAGCAAATATATTTTTACAAGGAAATTGAGAAGAAGTATCAAGTTACTTAAACAGATTAGTAAAGTAAGACGGTAGTGTAATGAAAGAAATGTAAAATGCAAAAAGAGAAATGGAAAAAACTCAGTAAAAGAATATGAATAATGTAGTACAAGAAATGATAAAGGAAGAAAAGAAGGTAGTGGAAAAAAGTGGAAAGTAAAAAAAGTTAACAGAAGAAGAGTTGGAAAAGGAGATTTCATTAAGTTAGCTAAATAAAGTATTAGGGCAAGTAAATATAGATTCAGCTGCAGAGCCAGATGGAATTGGGTGTAAAATATATAAAAATTTAAGGGATTGGCAAAAAGAAAAATATTTTTAAAGATTTTGAATGAATGGTTAAATGAAGGTTTTATGTATAAAGAATTATGTCATAGAATAATTAAATTCATATGGAGGAATGAAGATAAAAGAAAATTAAAAAAATGGAGACCAATAGTAACAACTAATAATGATTATGAGATTTTTATGAAAATAATATGAAAGAGATTTGAAATTAAAGTGCAAAAATATTATGGGAGATAGTATACATAGTATAAAGTGGAAAGGTTGTCAAGAATTATTAATGATGGAGAAATTCTGGATGGTAATATGAATAGAACAGAAGCAACAAAAATATGATAGGAGATCTTAATAAGGCATTTGATACAACTGAACAGCTTATGGGTAATAATGAAAGAATATAATATAAGTGAGAAAGTTAGAAAATTATGTCTGCCAGTGTATATTAGTAATAAAGTAAAAATACTTGAAAATGGCTGGTTACGTCAAAAGGTACATAGGAAGAGTGGTATAAAACAGAGGCATGCCCAAAGAGTTGTATACTCTTTGCAGTATTTATAAATGTGATAGTATGTGCAATAAATGCAAAATGAAGGAGGACAGGTATATAACACCGGAAGGGTTAAGCATTCCAGTTCTGTTAACATATTCAAATGTCATTAAAATAGTTACAAAAAACAAAATTTGGATAAAAGAAGTAATAATTTGAAGAAATCACTGTCTAGACATGATAGGGATGGCTTTAAACAAAGAGAAACTTAAAGGTTGAAGTAATGTAGTAACGATAGGGGGTATATGTTTTGCAATTAATGAAATTTCTGTTTTAAGTATAACATTTGGGAATAAAGATGTAAGTAGAATTCAGTGGGAAAAATAATAGTAGAAATTAAACAAACATGTCTTTAATGGAGAACTTATAAATTATCATTCAGGGAAAAAAAGGCTTATTTGATAATTTCAGCACTGATGAGAAAAATAGCATACATAGCCTGTTGTCAACAGTATTTGAAAAGGAATTGTAATAGATAATGTTTTCATTTATACGGGTTACTATTAAAACCAGTATAAAGAGGAGCTTTTCATGTAAATAAAGGAGGAGGTTTACAGTTAATTCATCCAGTAGTACATGCTTGTTCATTAAATTTGCACAAAGTGTTAATGTGGATTAATGAAAGGATGAGAGATTAATAGTAAAACAGTATAGCTAACTATAAGTAAGATAAATTCTTGGGTCTGGTAAGAAAAATACTAAAAGAGAAAGAGAACATATAAAAAAATAAATGTTACCAAGAAAAAAATACTTTTGTGGAAAATAAAAACTGCTGATGGAGAAAGAAGGTAGAAAAGTATGATATAAGAATGTAATGACAAACATTACTGTGTAAATCCATGGAAAAATATAACAAATGAAAAAAATAAACTATAAAAATAAGAAGAAAATTGTGTAATCAGAAAGTGGAAAGTCAAGAATTTTGTTGAGACTGGTAATATATAAATCACCAGTAAAAGGACATATGCCATATAAAAAGAAAAGTTATAAAATATTTTAACATGGTCAAGAAGAAGAAACTATTAAACATGCATGTGTTTTTGAATTGTAAAAAAGCAAAAAAAGTTATGGAGAAAATTATGTAAACAAGATTTTTTATGCTATAAAAGAAGAGGCCTAAATAAACATGAATATGTTTAAATATGAATACTATAAGAATAGAAGTAAAGAATATGTTAAAAGAATAGATGAAAAGTTATTTTATGGCATGTGGGTTATATGGAATTATTTTATTTATTTTTATTTATTTTACATTTGTTGACTGGGCTAGTCTGACTGGATATATGTCCATTTTCAGTGGAGGCCCGGGGAGAAAAGCTCCAAACTTACAAACAGATAAAGACAAGCAAGTTACAGTATATGCACAAACATATTGTATTAACATACAAGTTACAGTCTCACACTTCAAGCCTATGAAGAATACAGTTTATATTCAAAAATATATACAAATATGCTACAGTTTCTTTTATCAAACCTATAGGTGCATCTTATATACAGAGTATCTGCAAAGATGTTACAGTTACTCTTTTCAAACCTTTTAGTGTAAGAGGTTAGTCACTGTAAATAAAAAATTGCAGGGAAGTAGAAGTAGATGAGGCTTTAGTCATGGTTAGAGCAAGGACATAACCAGTGAGTTTTAAAATACTGGGTTAGATTTTTTTGAACTGATTAAGGGGGAGGTTCAGAGTAAGATCAGATGGGAGCGAATTCCAGGTTTTGCTTATGCATTTGCAAACAAAGACTCTCCAGATAGGTTGTTAGCTTTAATAGACTGAACCAGAAGTTTTTTAGTGGAACAAAGTGACCAAGAGTTTTTGTAGGGATGGATAATATTTTTAAGAAAGGGCATTTTTTCTGGATGGTTAATAACCTTGAATGCTAAAGTAAGTTCTTTATATTGAATTAGCCTGGGGAGGTCTAGCCATCCTAAGAGGTTTAGGTTTTGACAATGGTGTGTCCTGTAGGGAGTTCCTGTGGCAAACCTGGCAATTTGATTCTAGCAGCTAGTGAGTTTGGTGAGATCAGTTTTGTTCAAGTTAGTGAGTATTGGTCAGGCATAGAGAAGAGTTGAAAGCAGATGGGTAGGGGCACTGGCAGTCCCAGCTAGAGGGGTAAGAAAATGTTTGTTTTTGTACAGGGAGACAAGTTTTTTATTAACAGTTTTAATACTTTGGTTTATGTGCATATCATATTTGAGGTTGTTCTCTATTATAACACCCAGGGGTTTGGTATACATATCTGGTGAGATTATGGTCCCATTGTTAGATGTTATAGTAAGCGAAGGTTGAGAGGGTTTACTAGTAGGGAAGAAGAGCAACAGCTTTGCTTTATAGGGTTTAATATCAGCGGTTGATTAGAGATCCAGTTTTCCACTGTATTAAAGGTTTTCTGGGTTAAACTAAGGAGATCTGTAGGGGTATAGGCTGAACAAATCAGGGTGGAGTCATCAGCATATTGTACACAGGTTGCATCTGGGATTAGAGTGTGGAGGTCATTGATAAAGAGGGAGAAAAGAAAAGGACCTAATATGGAGCCTTGAGGGACACCAGGGGTAATGAGTAGAAAGGTGGAGAGTTTGTCCTGCCAAAGGACAGTCTACTGTCTTCCACTAAGATAAGATTGAAACCATTGTATGGCATGGTTGTTTAGGGATATTTTATTTAGGGTAAGTAAGAGTAGCTGGTGGTTAACCATGTTAACCACATCGAGAAACAGGACAGAAGATAGTTTGTTGTTGTTACAGCTGGAATTTATGACATTAGAAAAGGACAGGAGGGCTGAGGTGGCACTGTGCTGTGGTCTGAATCCATGCTGGGAGATGGCCAGAAGATTATGTTGAATAAGGTAATGTAAGAGATGTTTATGGATACACTTTTTCCATAATTTTAACCAGAGGGGAAAGTATAGCTATTGGTCTATAGTTTGACAGCTCAATAGAGCTGCCTCCTTTGTGGAGTGGTATGACATATGATATTTTCAAGATAGAGGGGATAGAGGCTTCAGTTATGGTTCTGTTTATCAAAAAATAGACAGGGTATGCTATAACATCAGCAGCCTTTTGCAGGTAGTCTGCAGGGAGGAGGTCATCTGAAAGGGTGGCTGGTTCGAGTTTTGTAATTAGGGCTCAAATGAGTGAAGTCGGAACTTTTTGGAAGCTAAAGGAGAGAATGTCACTGGGTTTAGGAGTTTCAACATTTGGACAAGTGAGTTTAAATTTGCTAGCAAGGGCCTGGAAGGTTTCTGTAAAGAAACTGTTGAAGGTATTGGTGATACATAGGCTGGGGCTGAGGGGGTTGGAGCTGTGGGTGGAGAGTTTGTTAATACCTGCCCAGAAATTCTGTGGCTTGTTGTGGTGTTTCTGCTGTAGATGGCAGAAATAGTTTTTTTTTTGTCTAGTAATATGGATTTGTTTGTTTCTTTCCTATATTGTCGAAATTTGAGTTGATCTTTTGGGGCTTTACAGGAATGCCAAGTATTCAAGGCATTATTTCTTTGGATAATCTTTAGTTTGGTTTCTTTAGTGAGCCAGGGGGTACATTTTGTTTTAATTCTAGTAGAGTGTGCAAGTGCATGGTTGTCAAGGATGGCCAGGAATGTGTTATTAAAGTGTGTTACTGCCTCATCTAGTGGTAGTTGTTTTAGAATTGACCAACTGCATAATTTAAGTTCTTCTAAGAATTTATTAAGATTGAAGTTTTTGTTATTTCTTATTGTTTTATAGGTGGGTAGATGTGGACATTCAACTTTATGCCTAATAGTATACGTTAAGAAATTATCACTTAGATCTTCAGGGAGAGTACCTGATTTGTACATATGGTGGGGCTATTAATTAGTATCCAGTCTAGGATACTTTTTTATTGTTAAACTTGTTGATCCTAGTAGGGGAGGTTATAGTTTGTGTAAAACCATGTAGGTTTACGTGGGTGATTGGGGTCTCTGCAATGCAGGTGTTCCAATCTATATTGAAGTCCCCTAGAATAATGGTCTCTTGGGGGTAGGCATTAGATAGCCAGTAGAGGATGTCTTTTAGGGTCCCTGAGTTATTACCTGGGGGAATATAGACACATACTATGTTTATACATTTGTTTTTATTTATTTGTAGTTTGAAATCATAATTTCTGCTTTGTTAAATATAGGTGGTTGAAGGTTGTCTAGAGTAACATTGAGGATGGTTTTATAGAGAACAGCAACCCTTCCCCCTTTCCTGGTAGTACGATCTAGCCTGAGTATATTATACCCTAGAGGCAGAATTTCATTATCTGGTGTAGTTGGTTTTAACCATGTTTCGGTCAAAGTATGTCAAGGGAGTAGGTTGTCAGGAGGGCAATGAGGTTGTGGATCTTATTGTTGATGCTTCTAATGTTTAAGTGGCAGGCCAATAGTGAGTTGGGGGGGTCTATTTAGGCTTTGTCTTATGTTTGGGCTGTTATGATTAGAATTAGTGTTGTCTGGGGATGGTGGCCCAGGGTTGGGGTGGATATTCCCATCAATAGTAAGGGTGTGGGGCAAGCTATATATGAGCTTTAGAAATCTATTTATTAGTTTTTGGTAGTATTTAGTTTTGGTGTTAATATATATAGGTATAACAGTGTGGCTGTTAGAAGGGGGTAAAGGAGTTGGCTTCAATGGACATGAATGAGTAGGCAGAATGGTTTGAGAGGACTGGGGTGGTAGCAAGGCATTTGGGATGGTTGAATCCTATATGGGATTGGATTTCATAGATGGTTAGAGAATAATGGGTGATTAGTAAAGATATGGTTTAGAGTAGAGGTGGTAATTTAGAAGATCTAGTAAGAATTAGAGACATAATGGGGTGAATATACTCCTGGTAGGTTGGCAACCTAGGTGTAATAGTAGGTGGAGAGATAGTGGAAGGGATGAGTTAAAATGAATTCCTGTTAATGGTTGGCGAAGGATGGGGAGGGGTGTGGCTGAGGGGTTACAAATTCAGAGGTACTGGGGTGGGTGGGAATAGGGGACATGGAGGGGCGCGAAGTGAGCCTGGAGGGCGAGTGGAGTGAGGCATAACCACACCCGAGGAATCCTCAGGGCCTGTAATTAAACTAAGAGGCTTTTCCTTGCTTTTTTACTTGCTTTAAATTCTAATCTATGTTCTGTTTTTAAACACAGACAGCACCTTTAACAGTACAATTTGGTGGCACTTTTTAGCATTAGGTGCCTTATTTAAGGGCTGGAAGTTTGGTGCTCTTGACCCAGTACAGCTGAATTAAACAGTTTATGCAGAAAGGCTTTAGAAAAAATAGTAACCTTAGTTAAGTTTGTTATTGAGGGTAGGGCGGTGTGGCTGTCCATCTTTTCCAGTGTGGAATGAAAGAATAAAGTTATGTTCAATGGCAAATGGATTTTAGCAAGAATTTTAAGTAAAATCAGATGGTGGTTATGGAAAAAAGGAATGGGGGTATAATAGGGACAAAAAATAGTATGCCTATAAGGAAATTTATGAATATATGTAAATATATTTGTATATCTATGTATTTGTGCATTTGTAAATATTTGTAAATATGTTGCAGATAACAGTTCTTTGTGTATATAAATAAAGGACCCCTACTGTTTTTGCTAGGTTCTATGGGTTCTTTTATATACACCAGATCCCACCAGCAACTCATGCCGACTGGGTCTTGTTTCTTGGTGTATCTTCTCATCCAAAGGATGACACTCTCAGGAGTGCAGCACCCACTCATGCTGCACTGCAGTGTCTACAGTCCATCTACCTACTGTGGAATTAGAACCCACAGCCTTCTGTATCAAAGGCAAGTGGGCTGCCTGTTGCATCAGTGATATTGTGTGACACTTACTGGCACTATACATTTATAATAATCTTCCTCTCACTAAACGCCTGTTGAAATAAAATTACTGTATAGTAATTGCCACTTTTTCTTGCTCATCCTATACTAATTACCTGTTCACTATCTCTCTCTGAAGGTAGAGGTACATTTCCTTCAGTTTAATGACACATGCTAGAATCTCAGCAACACAAATGATTGCCTTATGGTAAGATCATCTTATATCATAGCTACAATTGAAAAAGATTTTGGAATACTAGAAAAAAATATGTCAAAACCTCAAGGTTGTCAGTTTATTGAAAGCATTCAAACAAAGAACTTAAAAAATACCAAAAAGTCTTCCAGGGTTACTGCTTTGACAATCTTTGATAATGCATGCACTTCCTATATCTCATAGCCTCACTAATTAATATTGCCTCCATTTCCACTTTCCTATGACAATCTACCAGTGCTATGTATCATACTTTCTTATGCCACATACTTACAAAGCTCTTCCTCTTTTTTTCTTTTTTTTTTATTTATTTTGTCTCATTAACCTCTTGGTTGTAGAGAAATTAGCAGTACTACTCCTCCTTACTACTCAGCAGCACAACTCATTACTTTCTGCTCTGTCCTTCTTGTTATATAATATATTCTGCATACCAGACAGTCCGGGATTTTCTGCTGTCTATATATATATATATATATATATATATATATATATATATTGTACTATATGTAGCAACAAGCAACAAAAGGAAAAACAACCACAAAGTAATCCACAAATGAAGAAAAAACACACTTTATTCCTCTGACGTCTCGGCCTTAGCCTTCAAGGAGTAAAGAACTTACAAAATACACATACTATATATACTATTCAATAGCTAATTAAACAATTAATTACACTCAAAAAATTAAATAAAACAATTAAATTAACACCCTCCAGTTAAATTCTTCATTTAACCCATGAGGGTACAAAGTATCAAATTTTAAAATATAAGTGGCTTCCTTAAATAATAAATAAAATGTTTAATATAATAAGTATCAGAGCAAGACATGCTTATTTTTTCCAAAACTGTACCTTGCAGTCCCTCATTCTTACTATCATGATTTTTTTTGAAATGCATAGCCACAGAGCTTTCTTCTTTTTTATTGACAATATCCATAGCATGTTCCATCAATCTAGATGTAAATGCCCTTTTAGTTTCCCCAATGTAAAATTTATTACATGGGCATCTAAGTGCATAAATCACAACTTCAGAATTACAAGTAAAATGATTACATGTATTAAAAATAACATTATTTATATGAGAAAAACTTCTAACTATAAAATTACATGCTCTACATTTGCCACACTTAAAAGTACCACTAGATAGTTTGTTACATTCAGGACTTTCAGAGGGCAAGGAAAATTTACTACTCACCAAAAAAATTTGAATATTCCTCCCTTGTTTATAAGAAAATCTTAACCTGACATCTAACCATGAAGCCACATTATTGAGGGAAACAAAATAATTCCAATAAAATTTAACCAACCTAACCAATTCAGCACTAAAGCTAACATAAATAGTAACAAAATACAGAACCTCACAATTCTTATTAATTTCAAAGCTGGAAACTATATTATCCATTTTATGTACATTATTTCTTATTTTCCTACCACCTGTGTTAAACAACCTAACATAACTTCTCTGAACCAATTCATCACTATACCCTCTCCATTTAAACATCCCAATAGTTGCATCCAATTCTCGCATAAAAGTATATTCATTGTTACATAGTCTAGAAACCCTCAGTATTTCACCATATGGTAAGGCTTCTAATGTATGGGGGGTGACAACTCTCACCATACACATATTGGGTACCCTCATCAAATTTTCTATTAACTGATGTTTCCAATCTATTGCCATCTTTAATATTCAACATAACATCCAAAAAAGAAATATTAACACCCATTTTAAAACCATCAAATTATAACGAAAATCTATTATTATGTAATCCTAAAATGAAATTATCAACAAAAGCCTCACCATCTTGAACAAGAAAAATTAAATCATCTATAAACCTATAATATCTAATAACATATTTACAAAAAAAAGAATTTCTATATAAATATTCAGATTCAAAAAGGCCCATGGCCAAATTTGCGTAGACGGGGGCAAAAGCTGCCCCCATGGCCGTACCTTGTTTTTGTCTGTATAAACTATTATTGAATTCAAAAAAATTATGTGTCAAACAAAAATGAATAAGTTCTATTAGGTATTCGGTAACAGGATAATCACCCAGAAAAAAATCTGAGGGTCTCCATGCCAAACTCATTGCTTATGTTCGTATATAAGCTCTTAACATCAAGAGTTACCCAATACATACAATCATTCCATTCAACATCTTTAATTTTATCCAAAAAGTCA
>NC_056733.1:1532545041-1532740041 GCF_019279795.1 Protopterus annectens
GACTTGTATATGTGGCATGAAGGATTGCTACATTTCTGAGTTTTAGAACAGGGAAAATGCAAACATTAAATGAGTGAAAATATCTGCTCTAGGAAACTTAAAATAGGGAGCTGTAGTCTTACAATTCAGACTTTGGCCTCTCAATGCAAAGGAAATATTCATGCAAAAGCAAGAGAATTCCTTAGAAGACATCATGTGCCTCTTACTATAAAGGAAGGATTATCTAGAAGAGATGTTTGTTTTTGTCTCAGATGGAATATTCCTTGGAAGGGACACAGAAGAAGAATGTTTGTTGGAGTGGAGACTCTTGCTCTTTACCATTTGAAGCCTTTGCTAAAGGTGGACACCTGTATGGATAGTGTGAGACTTTTATGTTTTCTTCTTTAAAGTACAGTTTTACTTACATTTGGATGTGATTTATCACACCTTAATAAAGCGTGCTGAACTTGAGACTTACATTTACAACATGTTTCTACATGCAAAGGAAAGGTTACTATATGTAATTTTATAAAAATAAATAAATGAAGGAGCATCACATGACACAATCAGCTCACAAAAAAGATGGCCATCTATAAACATCTGTAACATGATGTTTTATAACAATATAATAAAATATATAAAGGAAAATGTGTGTTATGATGTAATTTATATAGAATTTGCTTCAACATTTGATAGGGTCATAGAAAAACAATGATCAGTAAATTAGAGAACTATGTGGTATTGATGTAACCTTGATAAGATAGACAGCTGCATGGCTTCCAAATATGACATGGAAAGTATCATATAGTAAATGGACAGGTGAAATTCTAGGTTACAGTCAGTGTCCCACAGGATTCTATCCTATGCCCATACTTGTCTAGGTTGCATCTTTGAGATCTATACTGTCCCTCTCAGGTATTATACAATCTGTATGCAGATTAGGTTCATAGGTTCATAGGGTAGTACTAGGCTAACTGCCCTTGCGAGCCATTTCAAGCCTAGCCAATTATCCCTTGTGAGACTCAAACCCTGCACCTTGTGTTTGTAAGGCAAACACCTTAACCATTAGGCCACCCTTATTAAAGAATCTTTGGAGATATACCGGGCATCCATTTGTTTGTGGATGGCCCCTGAATAAGCTACTGCCCTAGATCATAGGTTCATAGAGTAGTACTAAGCTAACTGCCCTTGTAAGCCATTTTAAGCCTAGCCAATTATCCCTTGTGAGACTCAAACCCTGTACCTTGTGTTTGTAAGGCAAACACCTTAACCATTAGGCCACCCTCCCAACCCTGATTACATGTGTTGCAGACACGGCATGTCTACAAACGATCTTGACTAAACTAACCGTTTGGGTTCAGAAGAATATTATGCTGATAAATAACTAAGCATGTGATGGTTGGGAGATATAGACTGATGCCGAATATTTAGTACAACACAATGATTTAGACCTGGATATATGAGTAGATCCAGCTTTGTTATTTACTAATCATATCAATCAATTGTTTAATGTCAGCTATAAAACTACAGTCTCCGTAAAACAATGAGAAAGTCTAGTAAATCAGAAATGGTGAAATTATTGTTTGTAAGTTACATTAGACCCAAACTAGAATATACAAAAATCACTGGTTTGCTATTTTTGCACTGGACTGAAAAAAAACACCATTAAGTTACTTTTAATAATGGAAATAGCACTCAGTCTATGTTCAACCAATGAATTCCTCTGTTCTCATGTACCTACACCAAACAAAAATGACCTAACTACTAACATTTATTACAAAAAAAAAAAATATATATATATATATATATATATATATATTTTATATATATATATATATATATATATATATATATATATATATATATATATATATATATATATATATATATATATATATATATATATATATATATATATATATATATATATATATAAATATATATATATATATATATATATATATATATATATATATATATATATATATATATATATATATATATATATATATATATATAAAATACAAATATTAAATAAAAAAAAAATTGGATGTTGGGAAAAATAGTAAGAAGAAAATTCAGTTTTGTACTGAACACTTGCAGTACACACTCTCGTCTTTATAGTACTTTTTTATATAAAAAAAAAAAAGAGCGTGATATATATGGGTGTGCAAGTTATGATACTCAAATACATGTGCAAACGCATGAAAGCACACAAACATATTAAACATAATTTGTATTGCATGTACAGTGTTCAGGAAAACATTACTAATTTAATATTCAGTCTGTACCCAGGACATAAATATTTTTGATATTGTACACTTGATTGGTAGACATTCCATTTGTTAGGTTTGCTTTGTTTCAATATAGTCTTGCCTACTCATTTACCAAATTTCTATTTTTTCAACATTTTTGTCTCCCCACAAGTGACCATCAGCTGCTTTCAGAGCTTCTTCTTGTCCACAGAGCTTTCCAAACCTAACTCAGCCATATCCAGCCTAGCTCCAACCCATTTTTTAGGGCCAACGAGGGGATTGAGGCTACTAGAAAAGCATCATATTCTGCCAAAGACTACTTTTCTTCTAAAGGTCAACATTCTCTCTGCATGCATGATCTATTCATAAGAAACGTATGCAGTAATGAATGCTGATATATCATTCTTGCCTACAAATACAGTTCAACCACAGCCCCACTTCCCTTTGAAAGCATCTCACCCATGCCTCTGACCATCACCAGGAATAAAACCTGGGGGTGCATTCCAGCATGCACCCTACTGCCCTGGTGGGTGTTTCCATCCTCCCCGCCTGCTCTGTTAAGCACTCAAGGGTGACCTTATCTGTGGTCAGGGTTTTATCCATATATGCCACTGATGCATTCTACCTTCTGATACAGTGCAGCACAGTATCATACAAATCACAGTTTGCACAAAAGACCTGAGGTTGCAAAACAAATATATCTAGTCCCAAAACATAATAAAATATTAACTTAGTTTTACAATTTCAGCAAGTATCTATATGGCACCTTCTTCTGAACTAGCTGACTGTAATGTTCACTCTTACTAAAATGTTGTTGTGTAAAAATATAAACCATACTCCAAAAACAAAGAAACACAAACTGATGAAATACAATCCACTTTGTATAAACCATACTCCAAAAACAAATGAAACACACATTAATGAAATACAATACACTATGGCTAAGGTTGGAAGACACATAGGTTAAAAACTGAAAAGTTTTCTTTGGTAAGCACTTTCATCCAAATATGACTTAAACTTCATCAGATTATTAACTAATGCAAACCAATATTTTAAAAAGACCAGCATTCATGTCATGTGACTTGCAACCAATAATAAAGTCATTTTAAACCCTCCCATCTTTGTGTAACTAGTACTCCTTCACAAATGAAATCTTAATACAGCCCAACATCAATTCCAATAAAAAAAATGATTTTACCCAAAACAAAACAGGTTCACATAAATTCATATATCCATATATTATAAATCAAGTTGTTCAAAAATTAAACAGCAATATATATATATATATATATATATATATATATATATATATATATATATATATATATAAAAATAACATACTACCTCAGTAAAGATTTTAATTTCAAAACACAGTTAAATGATGTCAGTTCATTCAGTCCTGGCCAATAACTGTCGTGTAGTAAAATTTGCCAGATTAATTCTTTTCATTCTAAAAACAATGTTATTAGCCCCCATAAACTACTGGCCTTCACTCTGTCAGTCACCGTATATTTAAACATATGTGCTTTGTGGTTTTTCAAATGCTTAGATAATGTGTTACCCATTTTTTCTTTTTTTATTAAATATTCTTGTTCATAGATATGCTGCTTAAACTTCTGGTTAGTTTTGCCCGTGTAAAAACATTGGCACATCTGACAGGATGCTAAATAAATAACTCCTTTGGACTCGCAATTAAAAATGCCTTTCAGTCTATATTCCTTTCCCTGGATTTGGAGTGTATCCCTATAATTATCAGTTTACAATACTGACAGCAGCCACATTTATTTCATGCCAATAGATCTTAAATTATTACAATAAAAACCTTTAAAGATGTTCTTAAAATTTGTGTTCCTTTGAAAAGCCATTCTAGGCTCTAAACCCACTCTTGCCCTAATTGTATTGTCCTCATTTAATATAGCCCAATTTTTACTCAATATTGTTCTTATTTGGCTTGCTTATATACAAAATGCAGTAATAAATTTGGTTTCAGCTCTGATATGAATTCAAGTGAACTAACTGGGTTACCCATATTAGCTGTAGTAACAGATACATCATTACTGGACAAAATAGGTCTTACAAACCCCGGCACTCTTTTCATTTATTTCTTCAATTAAGTCAGTCAATAAAACCTTTGGGTATTCCCTCCTACTAAACAGCCTAATCAAGTTATCACATTCATCCCAAAAGTCCTCCTCAAGTGAAACCATTCATGTGACTCTCACTAACTGACCCTTAATGACAGTTTTTTTCTGATGGTAAAGATGCATACTGGAAAAGTGGAAAAAAGTGTTTCACTACTCATTCTTCCTATACATTTTGGAAGTGTACCTGTCTTCAACCAACAAAACATCTAAATAACTTAATTCATATTAAGCTAGAAGGTAAATGTCAAGAAGTTAGATGTTTTATTTATATATTCAATAAACCCACCTATTTCTTACTTCACATCTTTGCATAAAATAAAAATGTTGTCAAAGAAATGAGTGTAAAACTGTATTTTATTTTTAATGCCCTCCTCATGGAAGATGAACTTATGTTACCATAGGGCCATTACTATGTTAGCAAATTCTGCTCCACATGGTGATCCCATCACTACTCCAATTTTTGGAGGTAATACTGTCCATCAAAAAACAAAAGCATTTTTTTAATATAATTTCTAGTAATGCATCATACAAATTGATAAGGTCTTGAGATATTCGTCTCATCCTCAAAAAGTCCGTCACCTATTCCACACCTATATCCTGTGGTATGGATGTGTGTAAGTCCTTCACATCTATTGTAAGGAATATGTTGTCTTGTTTAAATTCTAAACAGTTAATGCTTTTCCAAAAAAAATAAAGAATCGTTACAAATTTTTATTGCCCCTTTAAGGACCTCCTTAAATTTAGAATCCAAAAACTTTGTACAGGAGTAAGTCTCTGATTGTCTACCATCCACTTTGAGATGCATAGGGGGATTTTCTAGTTTTTATGAATGTTTGGGACTCCAAAAATAACCAGAGTGAGGGAGGCAACCATATTCAAATAATTATTCTTTTTGTCTATCCTTTTTTCAATAAACATGTCCTCTGTCTGCGAATATACCCATCTATATGCTCCATAACTTCATTCTTCAAAACTAAAGAATATGTATCCATTTTTAAAAATGTATTCATTCTAATGGTATAATAAGAAGCTTCCATTACAATTAACCCACACCCACTTATCTAGTTACATTAACCCAATGTTTTGTTGTTTCAAATATTCAACATTTAAATGGTCTTGCTCACTCATATTCTCCTGTGGAACTTTTATATGATATTTTAAAAATGTTCCTCAGGTCTAATTCACAGATGTTTTCATACAACAATAAAGCTGGATGGAGTGCGGGTTGTATGTACTAGAAATATTAGTAGAAAAGTCCTTTCAAATATCAAATTAATGATCAATGTCATCATAAATAGCTTCAAATCAATAATAACGTTAGCCAGGTATGCTTTCTTGAAGGGACAAAAGTAAACCCTTTTCTTAGCACTTCAATGATCTGTACATCAGTAGGTGTGTTTGAAAAAATATATAACTTAAAATTTCCTTCATGATTTTTAACAATAATTGGATACTCATTCATGGGAGTTGCAAATTGAGTTCTTGCACTAGGCTCGCTTATCTGTTCCTCTGATTCCTCCAATTACCTTTCGACCAGTTGGAAAAGTTGGGCCATGCCTGATATGGCCCTGAGGGGCATGTACAAATCCTGTACACTGGATCGTTTGTTCTGTTGATTGATCTTTATGTACCTTTGGTTCATCTCCCCAGTACTAGCTGAGCGTCTTAAGGGAGGATATTCATCCTGGTCATAATGTGGAATGATTTTAAACTGATCAACCTGAGGAGTCTCATGATGGTTATTCACTCTTTGTTGTACATTTTGTTGGTTATCTCCCCCTTCACCAGTCCAGTTTTGATTATATTTCGTCCCCCATTTTTGTGATGTGGATGGTTTGGGATATGCTCTCCCACTATCATACCCTTTTTATCTCTAAGAATCTTCTTTATTTTGTTGTTTTTTAATTTGTCCAAAAGTTGGTCTGTGTTGGTAAATTTTCTCTAAAAGTTCATCTCTACAAGCTCTGTAAGCTTTATAATTCCTTATGTTGTTGTCGAAGCTTGTTAATTCTTGAGCCAATGTTCAATCTGCCTATCATTATGTCTTAAAAGTACTTCCAAAAGCTCACATCCCTGTTTATCAAACAATTTCATTAGCTCACAATGCAAGGGGGAATTCTCTTCCAGCACACTAGGATATTTCCACAAACGAGACACCTGGGGACCTGTTGGTTCATAAGGCATTCAGTGAGATACGTATTCTCTAGATGAAGTTTTTTTTACATTTTATCAATTTGTACTCAAATTCATCTAATTTCTTACATAATTCTTGTTCTTCCACAGGAGTAGGAAATGGTTCAGCATTAAAAACAAAAGGTAATTTAACCAGTTATTCAAAATTGGGGGATCCATCTGCTATTGGGATATTACATGCAGCCGCTCTCCCATATTCCGCCTGTCCCGAATTTGTGTATTTGAGGTTTCCGCTATTTTTAGGGTATGCTTTAACAGAGTTTATTGCCTTCCTGAACCATTAATTAAAGGCTAGGATACTCTAGCTTTCTCCAGTCCTATTCATTAACAGGGGGTCTATGCCAATATTTGCAGGAATCAAGTCATGTTGATTCAAATAAGAGTCCAAGTTTACTTCACCCACACTAAAATCAGTTGCCTGTTGCATGGTAGTCTCCTGTTGTTGAATTCATATAGCATTGACACACTGAATTAAATGTCCACCTTTTGAGTTAATTGTTGTAAAAGGAGGGTTAGGTTTCCAAATTTATCACTTAACTGGTCATTATTAGAGAGACTGAATAAAGACTGTGTGTCTTCTTTTTCCTCAGCCACCATGGCAACCAAAAACTGTACCGCAAAAGCAAAACAAAATACAAGCTAATGAAATACTATCCACTTTTGCTAAAGTTGGAAGATGCATGCACAGGTTAAAAACTGAAAACTTTTATTTGTTAAACATGTTCATCCAAATGCGACTTGAACTTCATCAGACAATAAACTAATGCAAACCAACAGTTTAAAAAGCCCAGCATTCATGTCATGTGACTTTCAACCAATAATAAAGTCATTCCAATCCTCCCACCTTTGCGTAACTATTACTCCTACACAGATGAAATCTTAATATAGCCTAATATCAATTCCAATAAAAAAAACATATTTTTCCCAAAATAAAACAGGTTCACATAAATTCATATATCCACATATTATAAATTAAGTTGTTCAGAAATTCAACAATAATAAATGTATATAGCCATTAAAAATAACATACTACCTCAGTAAAGATATTAATTTCAAAATACAATTAACTGATGTCGGTACATTCAGTCCTGGCCAAGAATTGTCTTGTAGTAAAATTTGCCATATTAATTCTTTTCATTCTAAAAACAATGTTTTTGGTCCCCCTTGATTACTGAGCTTCACTCTATCAGTCATCATATATTTAAACGGGTCTATCTTAGTACATCGACATTTCAAAATAAAGATCGACAGTTCACAAACCATCATACCAACAAACAAAACACATCCCCCTACAAAACACCAACATCGCACACACTTACCTTACTCAGACACTCACCCGCCTAACAGCCTCTAACCCTCTTCACTTTTCCCCAATTTAAACGTATGTCCTTTGTTGTTTATAGCATGTTTAGATAATGCATTTCCCACTTTTTTTATTTTTTGATTGAAAATTCATGTTCATAGATATGCTCCTTAAACTTCTGGTCAGTTTTGTCCATGTGAAAACATCGGCACTTCTGACAGGATGCTACATAAATAACTCCTTTGGACTCACAATTAAAAATGTCTTTCATTCTATATTACTGGATGGATCCCCTGGTTTTAAATGACTGGTTAAATTGACTTTTTTTTAAATTTCAAATCATTTCCTACTCCTGTGGAAGAAAAAGAATTATGTGATAAATTAGATGAATTTGAGTACAAATTGATAAAATATAAAAAAAAACTTCAACTAGACAATACATATTTCATTGAATGCCTTAAAAATCAACAGGTTCCCTAGGGGTCTCTGTTTTTGGAAATATCCTAATGGGCTTGAAGAGAATTCCGCTTGCATTGTGATCTAATAAAATTGTTTGATATACAGGGGTGTGAGCTTTTGGAAGTACTTTTAAGACATAATGCTAGGCAGGTTGAACATTTGGCTCAAAAATTAACAAGCCTTGACAACAGCATAAGGAGTGATAAAGCTTACAGAGCTTGTATGGACAAACATCAGAGAATATTTACCAACACGGATCAGCTTTTGGACAGATTGAAAAACAACAAAATAAAGAAGATTCTTAGAGATAAAAAAAGAGTATATTAGTGGGACAGCATATCCCAAACCACCCACATCACAAAAATGGGGGACGAAATATAAACAAAACCGAATTGGTGAATGGGATGTTTACCAACAATATGAACAACAAGCAGTGAGTAACCATTACAATACTCCTCAGGTTGACCAGTCTAAAACCATTCCATCTTATGACCAAGATGAACATCCTCCCTTAGGACACTCAGATAGAATAAGGGATAGGAATCAAAGGGACATAAAGAAAAAGCAACAGAACAGTCAGACTTGTGTACAGGATTTTATATGCACTTAAAGAGGAACCATTGAGAAGGGCTGGATCAGGCATGGCCAAAATTTACAAACTGGTCAAAAGGCAATTGTAGAAATCAGAGCAGCAGATAAGTGAGCCTAATCTAACAACTCAGTTTCTAACTCCAACGAATGAGTATCCAATTATTGTTAAAAGTGATGAAGGTGATTTTAAGTTATATAATTTTTCAAACACACTGACTGATGTACAGATCATTGAAACACTAAGAAAAGGGTTTACTTTTGTCCCTTCAAAGAAAGTGAAACTGGCCTATATTATTATTGGTTTTAAGCTATTTCGGAGAAAATTGAACTTTAATTTGATATTTGAAAGGACTTTACAATCTAGAAATGTAAGAACTAATATTTCTAGTATTTACAACCCACCCACCATCCAGCTTTATTGTTGTATGAAAAAATCTATGAATTAGACCTTAGGAACATTTTTAAAATACCATATAATAGAGCTCCACAAGAGAATTTGAATGAGCAAGACCATTTAAAGTTGAATATTTGAAACAACAAAACATCAGGTTAATGTAACCAGATAAGTAGGAGTGGGTTAGTTATAATGAACGCTTCTGATTATACCACTAGAATGAATAATATTTGGATGGCACAGTGGTGCAGTGGTAGCATTATAACCTCACAGCAAGAGGTTCTCTTGTTTGATTCTCAGCTGGAGTGCCTTCTGTGTAGAGTCTGCATGTCCTCCCTGCATTTGTGTGGGTTTCTTCCGGGTGCTCTGGTTTCTTCCCATGTTACAAAGACATGCATCTGGAGCATTTCTCCCTGGGCCTCTGGTAAAAATAGGCTTCCTTCCAAGTCAGACTTTCCTGGTTAACAAATGTTAAATAAATAAATTTTAAAAATGGATATATACTCTTTAGTTTTGAAGAATGAAGTTACTAGAGCATATAGATGGGTATATTTGCAGATAGAGGACATGTTTATTGAAAAAAGGATAGCCATCGATACATATAATTATTTAAATATGGTTGCCCTCCTCACTCTGGATATTTTCAAAGTTCCAAAAAGTTTTCCCCATGGTAGTGTGATCCTGGAGTTAGTATATATAGCTGGGGGGTGGGGAGCATAGCCCTCCCACATAGTTTACGTAAATATTGTTTTCTCCAAACAGTTATTCATTGTAGTTATAACTATCAATGTGTAGGGTTTAAAATGTATAAAGTATGTGGGGGGGCTACCCCCCCAACTATATATACTAACTCCAGGATTTCACTACCGTGAGGAAAAAGGCCTATAGCATTTTCAGTGTTTTGAGTTTCAGTCAAATGAGTTTTCAGTGTTTTGAGCTTTCTGTTTTGGTTTCAGCCAAATGATTTTCCATCAAATGAGTATTCTATCATTTGATAGGGACTCGTTTAAATATATTGTGATTGATAGAGTGAAGGCCAGTAGTTGAGACGGAACCAATAATATTGCTTTTAGAACGAAAGTAATTAATCTGGCAAATTTTACTACAAGATGATTCTTGGCCAGGACTGAATGAACTGACATTAGTTAACTGTATTTTGAAATTAAAATCTTTACTGAGATAGTATGTAATTTTAATGGATATATATATTTATTGGTGTTGAATTTTTGAACAACTTAATTTATAATATGTGTATATATGAATTTATGTGAACCTGTTTTATTTTGGGTAAAATAAGTTTTTTATTGGAATTGATATTGGGCTATATTAAGATTTCATTTGTGAAGGAGTAATAGTTACACAAAGGTGGAAGGGTTTGAAATTACTTTATTATTGGTTGAAAGCCACATGACATGAATTCTAGTTTTTTTTAACTGTTGGTTTGCATTAGTTAATGGTCTGATGAAGTTCAAGTCATATTTGAACTAAAGTGTTTAACAAATAAAATTTTTCAGGTTTTAACCTATGTACGCATCTTCCAACCTGAGCCAAAGCGGATTGTATTTCAGTTTAGTTTAAAAATATAATTCTGTACTGCATTGGGTCATCATTATTTTTTCTTCTGATTATGTTCTTTCTTATATCCTACCCAAGATCATTCAGTTATTGTTCACCAGATAGTTCTCCTAGAAATGTAACATTAAATCTTATCGTATATGAACATGATCTATGCAGTGTAACATGAGCTTGTTATTACATTGAAAATGTATCTTATATCCATGTAACTGGGGTGTGTACACACACACACACACACACACACACACACACACACACACACACACACACACACACACACAGACACACACACACACACACACACACACACACACACACACACACACACACACACACACACACACACACACATACACAGACACACAGACACACACACACACACACACACACACACACACACACACACACACACCTGTGGTCATACCTGCAAACGTGGTCCTACCTGCAGTTACTACACAATGGAAGGCTAGACTGTATATATCTTAAATTTTGAAGTGCAAGTAATATGTTATAAAATAAACTGAGCATATCCGTGCTACTACATTACTATGCTAATTTGTTATTTATTTTCTTCCAAACTGTAAAACAGGTTGAATACACTTGAGATCAATAAATTGAATGGAGAGATAACAGTCAAAAACAGCATTCTGCTGGACAGAGAAACACGTCCAAACTATTTCATCACCTTGGTTGGCACAGACTGTGGTGATCGTGTTGGCTCAACAGTTATAGAACTGAATCTGATTGATATTAATGACTATACGCCAACAGGAAGACAGATATACAATACATTCTGGAGAGAAAATGCAAATAACCCTCCACTGGACATTGAGGTACAGTACAGCTGTAGACTATGATGTAAGCAGTTTTGAGAAAGACGACTATCAGGAAACCTCCACAACAAATATAATATTCAGTCTCCAGAAATCGATGAGTGTGATTAAAGATATTTAACACCACTTGCATAATTTAACTAAAAATAGACATAATGTATTTATACCTGCATTGCCTCCATCTAGTACTTGGTAATAATTTTATTAAAATACAAAAGTATTTTTAATGATTTCCACTAGCTCTAGTGCATTCTCCTCACTTACACAGATGGTGTAGTGTTTGTGGACATGGCAAGTACTCTTATGACATCTGAATGTGATGACAGGCCTAATTTATGACATAAAGTAGTCATTTACTATTTTGGTCCAGACTTAAGTGCCAGGCTAACTGCCCTTGGGGGCCATTTTAACCATTTTAAGCATACACAATTTTCGTTGATGAGAATCAAAGTCTGTACCTCTTGTAAATGAGGTAAATGCATTAACCATTATGTCAAAGTCCAACCCTTACACAAAACCACAAACCAAACACTGGGCTTATTGGGGGTTTGAACCAAAGACCTTTTATATCCTAAGTGCTAATCATCCCCCTAGGTAAAAAACCTGCAATAGTTGTAAAATCTATCAAAGTATAGATTTTTTTTTTCATCAGGCCCAACACTAATATCCCAAACAATCTTCATAGCTATATCAGAAATTACTCATGGGAGAGTACAATTAAATATAATACTGCTCATTTGAAATCCTGAACCTTTCATTTGTATTGCCTGTACTCATTAAATTAATTGCAATACATTCCCTTTGATGATGTTATGTTCCAAAAAGGTTGCCTGCTTCCATAATTTTTTTTTTGCAAGCCCACAAAAGTTTTTTTTAATGCCATTATCTATTGGATGCAGTGTGATAAACTTCATAAAATGTTTAAAACGGAATAAAATAGCAAAGTATAAATAGTAATAATTTTCATGATGAAGCAATGCTTTTATATCACCATAACTATATACAGTGTACAGTATACGAAAGAAAATTAAAATAAAAAGGATAAATGGGAAGGGGTATATAACACAAGACTTCTAGAAAAATGAGGAATACATGCTGTTAAATTATCAATATTGTTTTTATAGCTTCTGTAGTTCTCCAGATTATGCATTTCATTTTATTTGTTAACTATTATAGAGTACTGATGCATGCCAACCTTTTGAGAACCCACCCAGGATCACTGTCTGGTAAAACGACTTGTACAGAGTCACAGACTAAACAAGTGAAGACTATGAGAATCAAACACTGCACTTCAGGATGAAACTTACTAACATCTCAAAGCCTTAGTCCTTTGCACTTACTGCCAGTATCAATTTTAGTCATAAGTCTAAACTGGAACTATGCAGAAAATCTCTCGTCTTTAAACTGTTTATTTCTTTAAGATATGTGTCATAGGACTTTTAAAATTTTTCTTTAAATGAGGGTCTATTTGGTCACTGATAGCAGCTAATGCTAGTTTACTTTACAGTCAATGCTACTCAGCAAGGAAAATTGTAATGATAATGGATTATTAAATGATATAAGATATTTAGTAAACTTCATATTATCTTTCCACTTAATTTGTAGAAATGCTCAGTTTTCTTGCACAATATTTCTAATGTAGGGCAGCTATAGAAAACTTAACTGTTAGTACTCATGTACACCTCAAGTCAGCATTAACTGGTTTGCCTGCATGTTTCTGTCTTGTGTTATAAATGACCTATGAAGAAATTTCAATACACACAGTTAAAGAGAGTCTGTTTTATGTTATGATCTGTATGACTGGTGCTATAGCTAGTGAAGACCTGCATGCAATGTGTTCCTTGTTGGAGAAATCCAAAATACATAAGCAGGCTTCTTGTTTTATAGGCTGAATTTCAAGGACGATTCGTTTTTTTTTTCATTTTATTTTAGTACGTTTTAATGCTTCTTTCTTTCCACTTTCAGTCAATGTATTCTTTCCACTCCTGACTGTTTCACTTATGAGTCTCTACTACTGAAACAAACTTCATTCCAAGTCTTTGCACACAGTAGTTGTCATGCATTACAAGTGTAATCACTCTTTGCATGGCATATGATGCACGTGATGTGCATGCTGACAAGCTGAGAGGACAGGAAGCCAGACGTATAGTACAGTTGTGTAAGTTTAACTTACTGTCACAGTAGATGCTTGAATGATACACTGCTGCAGTAGCCTTTCATACATGGTTTCTCTCCTGCCAAGGATATAACAGGCAGCCAGCTTTTAAAGCCTTAGGTCACCTTCCATGCACCCAAACTGTCAAGGAGCTTGAGCTGAGCTGATTAAAAGACAAGTTTGGATGCAAACCCCTTTGTAGCTTTCCTGTCATCAGAAAGATGGAGCCCTGAAAGGGCACTGCTAGTAACAACAAAAAATAAATGTTAACACCCTGGCATAAAAAACAGTGATCATTTGAACATTTATGTTATGGTATGCTCAACTTACACAACTGTACTATGTTCATCGTACTGATCACTGCTGCAATTGAATTAGCTATACGAAAAGATTACCTTAGCTAACTATATTTGGAAGGTGGAAGGAGAAGAATCCAGGAGCCCCTGGAGAATGCTCCTAGCAAAGTTTGATGTGGACCTAGATAAGGAATCAAGCTTATAGTGCTTTGTAAACGTATGTACAGATGACCAAGTCTCAGCTTCTAGAATACTTCTAGAATCCAATCTTTTCCAAAAAGCCATAGATGAGGCCAAGGTCCTGGTACAGTGGGCCTTAACCTTGCTTGGAATAGTTTTGCTATGGTGAATATAAGAAAAGGTAATAGACCTAAAGAGACCATTTTGAAGTAGTCTGTCTTGACCAAGGTTGTTCCTTCTTCCTACATTCACAAAAAGTCAACAAATGATCAAAAGATCTGAAAGATTTAGTTCTGTCAAGATAGCACCTGAGTTGTCTTTGTACACCCAAAGTATGGAGTAGCCATTCTCCCTCATGTTTAGGTTCAAGAAAATAGAATGTGTGGATGGATAGTTTGGCTTAAAGTAAACCCAAATACCAATTTAAGCATAAAAGAATGATTGGTTCTCAAAGAAACTCTGTCCCTATGGAAAATCAGAAAGAATAGACTCACTATCAGAGCTTGCAGTTCAGATTACCCATTTGAGAGGTCAGAGGGATGTTAAGAACCTCAAATCAGCTAGATTAACTGATTCAGATGGAAAAAGTGTTAGCTTCTCTAACACAAAATTAAGATTTGAAGGAGGGGGCAGTGGTTTTCTTGGAGGTTTCTTATGCAAAACTCCTTTCAAGAACATTTTGACATTAGACTGCATTGAAAGAGGAGGAACCATGGACAGAATTGCTTAAATTGCCAGTAAATGAATCTTAATAGAGGAACAAGAAAGGCAATAGGATAGCAACTCACACAAATATTATATAACCAGAGAACAGTTAGCCTTGAATGGGTGCTGTTTATGTTGCTGGCATCAGCTTGAAAACATTTTTCTGTCTGATAATATATAATTTTCTAGTACCAGCCTTTCTTGTCTCCATTAGTACCTGCTGCATATCCCCAGCAAGCAGATGCCTAAAAGGACTTAAGAACCTGTTGTCCAGCCAGTCAGTTGAAGATAATTAAGGCAGGTTATATCAAGCCTCCCTGTTCCTGTGTGAGTAGATGCAGTCTGTGAGCAAGCTTGTGGTAATTGCCCTTGGCTATTTCTAAAAGAAGGGAGAACCACAGTGGCCTGCGCCAGACGTGAGTCACCACAATGATCCTGGGATACTCCTTCTGAATCTCAGAAGTGTCATGGATATTAATGGAATGGGTGAAAAAGCATATAGGATCATTCCTTTCCAATGAAAAGAAAATACAACAAACTTCCAGGCCATCTTGAATTGAGTCCTGGATCGGAATCCTCTCAGTTGATTGCTCAGAGAGGAGGCAAATAGGAATACTTGAAGAACTCCACACAAATGGATCAAATCTTGATAGACTTCCTGATCTAGTTTCCATTTTTGTGGGTTTGCCCTGGTCTTACTGAGCTTGTCTGCCTCACAGTTGTGATCTGACAGAATGTAGCATGCCCACAGAGTGAGATTGTGCTGCGAAGCCATTTCTCAAGTTTGCTTGACTAGTCTGCAAAGGAAGTACAACGTGGTTCCTCCTTTGCTTGTTGATGTACCACATGACAGCAGTATTGTCTTTAACCACTTGAAGAGGTGCTAGGGACAAAAATTGTCCAGAGAGTTGAGTGCCTTGATCAGGGCAAGTATCTCCTTGATAGTTATGTACTTGTATCTGTCCATGGTGTACCACACCTTCTGAACTTTCTGCGGAGAATGTTGTTTTTCTTACATGGATTCATAAAGGTACTAGTGGAAATATTCCTAAACATATTTTTACTGACAGAGACATTTAAGAAATCCATGTGACTATCTGAGCATTGTACAGTACAGTTTAGAAAAGATGTGTGCTGCAAAAAGTACAAATTCCATCAACAACTCTGCTGACCCTTGCCATACAAAAAATATGTTGTCAAAGAAACATCTAAAAAAATTCACATGTGAAATAAATAGAGAATGCTCAAAAAACATAGAACTGGGTCTAGTGTTCATCTACGCATCACATGGGATAGTGTACCATCTTTGAGCAATGAGGATATGCGAAATGGAGGTGGAGAACAAGCATATCTTTGGGTTTACAATCCAATGGATATGCTGCAGTAGAGATCCCAGGTAATGTACCATCAGTCTCCAAAGATATTTGTATGCATGATTCTGTTTTTTTAGAAGAAGCGCTCCCTATTCGACAAGAGGGCAGGAAAGGGAGGTCACAGAGCAGAAAATAGGTAACCAGAAAAGGCTCAGATGGGTCGTCAATAAGGAAGGGCCCAGCGACAAGAAGTTGCAAACGGTGACTTAGTTTTTAATTTGTCCACGTTCACATTAACAAAGGAACAACTTGCGATTTTAAACAAAGGTCTTTCTTATGTTCTTGCTACTAAAGTAGACTTACCTGGAACATTGCTAGACATGAAATTATTTGCTAGGAATGTTATGCTATGTGTTCTGTTCCCACAGAGAATGCAACCCTGCAATGTTTTTAAGAAACCTAGTGTTTTTTCTCCTGATTTTTCACCAGCTCTCGAAGAATTTGTTAGTTTATGTGAAGATGACTTAAGAGGTTGTATTTCTACTAATTCTAATGGTACTGGGTATTATACCCTGGACCACAATGAGTATGAAGCACTTAATCAATTGATTAAAGCACAACACTTGATAATTAGACCAGCAGACAAAGGGGGTGGTATCATAGTACTTGACAGGTGTATGTATTTTGAGAAAATTATTTATATGCTTGAAGATTCTTATGTTTATTTGAAGTTACAGAGATTTCAAGTTTCAAGTATTATAAATAGTGAGAACTTCTATCTTTATGACCTAATAATGACAGATCTAATTGGTTATAGCCTGTATACTTATTCTTCAGTGTTGCATCCTAGAATCCCCATAATCTATGGGCTGCCCAAGATACATAAATGTGCTACTGACCCCCCTCTTCGACCAAGTGTTTCAGGAAGGGGATTGTTGATGGAGTCATTGTCAGTTTTTGTTGATAAACAATTGAGATCTGTATTAGACAAAGTTGATATGGTTCTGAAAGATACAAAACTTTTTCTTATTAACCTCTATATGTGGTCTAAGGATTTTGACAGTTTTGAAGATGTGTTATTTGTTACACTTGATGTAACCCTACTCTTTACCGTAATACCCAATGAGGAGGGTATAGAGAGTGTGAGGTTATTTCTTACATCAGTAAGTGGTTACTTGAGTACTAAAGTTACTTTAATATGTGTTCTGCTTGAACTGATACTTGAAAATAACATCTTGTCCTAAGACAATATAAAGAATTCCTTGATCCAGACATCTCATCTCTGACCCCTGAGATCAGACAGTCATAGAATGGTTTACTTTATCAGCTTTCTTCCATCCGTGTGCACTGTGGTTACATTTATGAAGTTCAAAACATATAACACAGTTTTTCTTATATTTGTAAAACAGCCTGTGGATTATATTAATATTTACAATGGCATAGAATTATCTACATAATTATATGTAGCTGGGCTGGCAGCCTTTCAGTTTTTCACACCCCCCCCCACCCCCCAACTCAAGCTATTTTTTCAAATGACCTTCGAGAAACGTTGCTTCAGAGGGTTAGGTCCAGCTCAGGATATGTTACCCGATTCCCTGTCTTGAGAGCCCATCTGCTTTGGCCTTGCTAATCCCACTGCAGTGCTGCACTGACATATCAAATGCTTGCAACCCTAGGCTCCATCTTAGCAACTTAGCATTTTGCTGGCTTGCTCAGTGTAACCATGTTAGGAGATTGTGGTTTGTAGTTACAGTGAATTTCCTTTTATGCAGATAAGGCTGAAGTTTCTGCTGTGCCCACACTATGGCTAGACATTCCTTTTCTACAGCTGTATAGCATTCCTCCCTGGGTTGGAGGCTTTGACTGAGATAAGCCACTGGCTGCTCTTCTTCATCTGAAGAAATCTGGCTATGTAAAGCCCCCACCACATGGTTCAAAGCATCCACCTGCACAACAAATGCTTTGCTGTAATCTTCACTGGCTAACTCAGGGGGTCCTCCCAAAGCTTTTTTTAAGATTCTGGAATGCCTGCTCACATGCTGTGGTCCACATTACCTTATCTGGCCTGTTGTTCCTTTTCAGGTCTGTGAGGGGAGCAGCTATGGTACTGTAACTGGGGACAAACTTTCTATAGTACTCTGTTGTCCCTAAGAATGCCCTCACCTGCTTTTTGGTAACAGATGTAGGCCATGCCTGAATGGCTTCCACTGTGGCAGGTTCTGGCCTGATCTTACAACTCCCCGCTCTATGTTCCAGGTAGAAGACCTCTGCCATACCCACTTGACATTTGCCTGGCTTAATGGTCAACCCTGCCCTTTGTAGTCTTCCCAGCACCTCCCTGACATGCTGAAGGTGCTCTTGTCAGGAATGGCTGTAGATGGCAATATCATCTTGGTAAGAAAGGGCAAACCCTCTTGCTCATGCTAGCTATGATCTACCAGTCTCTGGAAAGTCGCTGGAGCATTTTTCATCCCAAAGAGAATCTTTGTGAACTCATAAATGTCAAAAGGAGTCACAAAGCCTGACCTCTTTCTAAACTGGAAGTCAAGGGCAACCGCCAGTAACCCTTGGTAAGATCAATGGCGGTAAGGTACTTAGCCCCACCCAGCTGCTCTAGGGCCTCTTCTCTCCTAGGCATAGGGTAAACATCTGACTCTCTGTGACTATTTAATTTCCTGTAGTCCACACAGAGCCTGGTGCTGCCATCCTTCTTTGGCACCAGCACCACTGGGGAGGCCCAGGGACTGTTGGACTCTTGAATTACCCCTAGTTCCAATATTTCCTGTATCTCCTCCCTCAGAGTCTGTTTGACTCTCTCAGGCACCCTATAAGGGCCTGCCTAATAGGCCTTTGGGGGTCCTGTATCCACCTGGTGCACCCAGGTTTCCCAGTGAAGATGCCCCCAAAGTCCTGTAACACTGCTCAGATTTCACAGACCTAGGTAGGAGATAGCTGCTAGGACATTGCTACCCCTTCCACTGAAGTGTCAGTTCAAGCCTCACTAATGAGATCAGTCACCATATCTCCCTCAGACTCCTCCTGCAATCCACTGCAAATACTCAGCACAAGAGCCTTCCTATCATGGTAAGGTTTCATCATGTTAACATGGTACAATTTGTGCCCCTGCCCCCTGTCTAGCAGTTCTTACCACCTTGTAGGGTCCCTGCAAAGATGCTTGCAGCTTGTTGTGTCTGACAGGAATGAGGACCATTACCTGCTGCCCTACAGCATACTGTCTAGCTCGACTATTCCTATCATACCAAACCTTTTTCTATTGTTGGGCTTCTCCCAGGTTTTCCTGAGCCAAGCCCATGAGTTCCCTGAGCCTTGTCCTCAGGCTTAGGACATATGCCACAACAGACTCCTTGTGAGATTCACACTCACCTTTCCACTCATCATGAATTAATCTAGAGGCCCCTCACCCTATGCCCATAAAACAACTCAAAGAGTGAAAAACCTGTGGATTCCTGGGGAACCTCTCTGTAAGCAAACATCACATGGGGTAAATATTTGTACCACTCCTTCTTAAGCTGGTCTGCAAATGCCTGTAGCATGGACTTGATTGTAGAGTTAAACCTCTCAGCAAGACCATTAGTCTGGGGATGGTAGGGGGTGGTCTTCAGGTACTTCACCCAACAGTACTTCCACAGCCAAGCCAGCAGGTCTGGCATGAACTTGGTACTTCTGTCAGTCCGTATTTTTTTGGGAAACCTACCCTGCTGAAAATCTCTAACAAAGGATATGCCACCTTTTCACATCTATGGAGGACAAAGCCGCAGCCTCAGGGTATCTTGTAACGTAGTCTAATACCACTAGGGTATACTTTTTCCCTGTGGAATTTGGGGTACTCAGGGGCCCCACAATATCCATAGATACCTTCTGAAATGGTTCCTTAATCACAGGCAAAGGCATCAAAGGAGCTTTCACCTTGTCTCCTGCCTTGCCTACCTTTTGGCACTGCTCAGAGGTCCTGCAGTACCCTGTTGTATCTCTGGATATTCCAGGCCAATAGAATTTCTGCAAATTATGTCTCTTTGTACGTTTTATGCCTATATGACCTGCAATAGGAATATGGGCTATGGCTAGAAGCACCAGATTGTAGGCTCTAGGTACTACCAACTGCTGTATTCTTTCATCTTCTAGACTCCCCTCAGGGTTCCACTCTCTATAAAGTAACCCTTTGTCCCAGTATACAGATTCCCCCTTACCTTGAGAATGAAGTGCCTGACTAGCTAACTGCCTCAGGCCTTATAATGCAGGGTCTGAGCCTGCCTCAACCCTCTGTTTGTAACCCTTCCCAGCTCCCCTTCCACAGGAAGTCTGGCATTTTCTGACAGTGGTGCCTCAATGTCAGCCTGGGTACTCCTACTCACCTCTACCTTTGCAGTCACTCTGTCCAAGGGAACATCAGTACCCACAAGCAGCTGTGTCTCACCTTCAGTCTCACTGCTACAGGGTAGCTCCCTGCCTGAAGTAAACACCTCACCAGTCTTGGCTGCAAGTATCTGGTCTGACTGGGTCTATCCCAGGCTACCAGACCCACATGCTTGTCTCGAAACCTGACTTTGTGTAACTACACAAACACATGGTACTGCCTTATCAAAATCATTCCCTATCAGGACATCTGCAGGGATATCCTCAAACACACCTACTTGCTGGCTTCCTTTTCCATCCTCCCAGTCAAGGTGAACCCTAAGCAAAGGTATTTGGAATGGGGTCCCTCCTAAAGCTCGGACTGAAGTAGACTGCCCAGGCAAATAGTGCTCCTCTGTAGCCATTGCAGGCTTCACAATGGTTATGTTAGAGACTGTGTCTCTCTTAGCATTGGTCTCTTTGCCATTCAGTATGATAGGATATAACCTCTTGTGGTAGTTTGGTACCCTTGTTGTCTCAAGACAACCTACTGTTGGCATTTTGTCTTTCCCACTTACTGGCTCCCTCACCTTTTGTTCCCCACCTTGCCTCCATGGACATCTGTATGCCACATGGCCCCACTGGTTGCATTCAAAACATTTAACCCTAGGTCCTGGATGTGTACCTGGACTAGTGGCTTCCCCTGCTACTGGCAGATTCTGTTGGGGTAGTCTGGGCTGCCCACCATGGGTTCCATTAGACCCATGAGCAGCACAGGGGGTCCCTTTCCTGTGCAGTGATGCCCTGCTTGCTAGGTATAAGTCTCCCTTCTTCCCCAGATCATCTAAAGTAGCACATTGTCTATCAGCTAACCAGTCCCTCATGTCCTCATGCAAAGTTCTAAGGTCTTGTTCATTCACCAACAGGCCTGCCAGCCCTTCAAAAGTGCTGTCCTGCCATCCACTCACCCACCTATGAAAATAAGTGCTCAGTTCAGCAATATATTCACACACACTTGCATCTGCCTTGTGTCTATGCTCACGGAATGTTTTCTTATAAGTTTCAGGTATTAGGTTAAAAAAATCTAGAAAACAATTCTTAACAGCAGTAGAATCAAAAAATTCATGATCGTTTAATTTAGCACAGTTACAGCTTTACCGTGGAGTAAGGGGGTCAGGAACCATATCCAAAGCCTCTTGTCAACATCATATTGTTTACATACCCTCTCAAACATATGAATGAAACTATCAAAAGTATCCCCCTCTGTAAACTATGGAATAAATGTACCTACCTTTTGTGCATCTGGGTTCTGGCTACTCCCTTCCCCATTACCTCCAGGACTCTGGCGAAGAGTCAGCTTCTCCTTTTCATGCTGCCTCTGCCTCTCCTTCTCCTCAGCTTCCAGGAATAGCAGTTCCTCATTCTCCTCAGCTTGTAGATGTCTCAGTCACTCTGCTGCTTCTGTTTCCAAACAACTGGCCTCCAACCCAAGTCTCTTTAGCTCCAGATGGATTTTTAAGTCATCTGCAGAAAGGTTGAGCTGTCCATTCTCTGAGTGTTGTACATCTCCACTGCTAGTCTGATCATCCTCCTTATTGCTGTTTTCAGATGCAGCTGTGACCAAAGCTGCAGTCATGTCTACCTTAGTCAGGTTTCCATGCACCAGTCCATTAGCCTGGCACATCTAGCCCAGCTCGCTCTTTGACAGCTTGTTATATTCCTCTGCTGACATGCTATCAAAGCTAACAAAGAAATAAAAAATTGTGATCTGAACTCTGAATATTCAACAAAACACATTCAATGATAACTGTACACAAGCTACAGGAATTCACTATCCACACCACTACAAGGCAATTAGAATGTGATGTGGCTAACTCACCACTATCAAACAATTAATATTTGATGTGGATATCCCACCAGTGCCAAACAATTAATATGTGGTGTGGATATCCCGCCACAGCCACCAATTAATTTGTGACACCTGTGCACTGGCCCAGTAATCAAGGAGCCTAATCCTCATCACTAGCACCAGTGAAACAAGTGAAGGGCATCCACATTGGGAAGGATAACAAGTACACACACAGTAAAGTACAATTTCCCTTAAGAGCACACAGAGATCACAGTCAGTCTGGGGCTGTTTTCTCCCTTTCTCTCCAGATCCCCAATAAGACTCCCCACTGGCACAGCTATAGAGTGGAGTCCTTAGCCAGGGTTCCAAGGCAAGTCCTCCCAGCACTCCTCTGTCCAGCCAGTGCTTCATGTCCCCACCCAAGTAGCTGACACACACACATACACACACACACACACACACACACACACACACACACACACACACACACACACACACACACACACACACACACACACACTTTGAGATATGATTTATATACAAACACACAGACACTCCTGGGGAAGGTTGGCACAGGTTCACTAGGTATGCCCTTCTGCCCAGGGTATAAGGTAGTAATCCACTGCCACCAGAACCCCTACTTATTAGCTACTATAAGGACCTTCCCAAATTTTGACCAATTTTGCTGTGTAGTAATACTGTTATCCAATTAGTAAGTGTGACCAGAACTTTTAAGGCTGTTGGAGTGGCTTAGTACAGTATCATTAAACACATGCATGTAGTCCAGAGCTTAAATTATCTCTACACAAAACAGCCACAGTAGAAATGTTTAAAATATTTAATAACAAATAATAAAAACGCAAGACAAATCTCCTCAATTCAACACAGTGCTAGTCAAGAGTTCAGAGATAACATGAAAATGCTTTAAGACAATATTATTGGATAGTCTGACATGCATATAGAAAACAGACTAAACTGACTAAATTCCTATCTAACTCTAAGTGCAATACTGTTCTAAAGTTTACTTACATATAGAGCAAAGGCAGAGTGCTGGTGATGTCAGTTCTGAAGATAAATGCAAAATGCTATCTCTTTCTCTCTGAGATCTATTAAATTGATAATACATCACTGCTGACTCATTTTAGATTACATAATTCTTGACACTTCTCTGTCTCCCAGGCTACCAGAAACTCTAAATTTATATTTCTTAGTAATCTTGTACCTGATCAGGAAGCCACAGCAATAAAAGACAGTATACTTGTAAAATCTAGCAATTAACTCTTGTCTTAAGACAATAGAAGGAACTCCTTCATCCAGACATCCTGCCTTCAAGCCCTGAGATCAAGCAGTCATAAAATGCTTTACTTTATCAGCTTTCTTCCAGCAGGGTGCACTGTGGTTACATTTTTGAAGTTCAGAACATATAATACAGTTTTTCTTACATTTAGTTTTCTTACATTTATAAAACAACCTGTGGATTATATTAATATTTACAATGACATAGAATTATCTACAAAATTCTATCTAGCTGGGCTGGCAGCCTTTCAGTTTTTCACAAGGAGATAAAATATTCCTTGGATAATTTGTAAAAGGAGGGTTGAAAAATTATAGAGGTTTCCTGGATCAGCTTACTTTCAACACACTTTTTGATAACGGCCAAACACTAAACCTCTACCCAGAGGAGAATTTAAAATTTAATTTTTAAGATAATCTGGAAGGTTCTGAGAATGCAAACAAGCAAACTTCCTTAAAAACGTACTATTGGCCATAGCCCTGGAAGAAGTATCAACTAAGTCATACACATAATGCAAGCAATGAGTAGTGACCTGTGCAATAGAAAAAACTAGGTTATTTAAAGCAGATTTTTCTTCACAAGAAAAAAAAAACTTTAGATAAAACATTCCTCTCACTGTCACAATATGTTAGAATAAATTTTAGCATATGAACCTGACAATTTAAAATTCTGAAATTCTGACATTCGGAGTTCCAGACATATACACTTTTTCCCATACCTATCAATAATTTTCCCATCACTATTATAAAGAGTAGGACTGGAACTGATTGGAATTAACTAAGTGATTATAAGCAGAGGAGTCAACTAAGGCTATAGTTACTGGGCCAGCTTTGGGAATATTGTATAATAATTTAAAAAAATGAAGACTTTTATACATCCTATCTGCCTTTTTAGGGGCATCCTGCTGACAAACAGGAATGGTATAGACAGTAGAAGAATCCAAGAAGGAGAACATCTTGTGAGCACTATAGGACCACTGCTCATGACTTTATCTGGAAAAACATTAAACATTCAACCTTTATCTCGATGAACTCTCTTTCAGGAGTTTGCCTGTAAGCTAGTGCAATCCAGTTTTCTAGCTAAAGCAAAAAGATATGCTGTCTCATCACAAGAAAATTAATTTAACTTCTCAGATATCTCCTAAAGGATCAAACACTTGAAATTAAGAGGCCTGCTGTACTCCGAAACCAGAAGTTTATCTCCAGCCTGAGATGTTTTCTGAACAGGAAAGTATGGATGCACAAACAACTAAAAAAAACTGTCAGCTATAATATCACCTGAAAAAGACTTGACAATTAAAAGACCAGATACAGGGAAACAACCAGAAAATCCCAAATCTATTTTATAGGTGTAAACAGAACATTTTTTGTCTTAGAAGAACTAAAAATGGCACTACAACCTCTACAAATGGCAATGCAAAACTTTTACCACCTGCTGTCAATGTTTGGCAACACTATCAATCAAATTGCCTCAGACTGAAACTAATGGAAGCTAAAGTTGCTGAAAATGAAATGAGAGTTTATCACATACAAAGTCTGTGTGATAAAAACACAAACCTCATCCAGGAGATTCAGCAGAAAGTATTAGACTTAGAAGCATGTAGTAGACATAATATTCTGATCAGAGGAGTCCCAGAGAGCTATGAGCATTCACAGCTACAAGAAATTACCAAACAAATATTGGGATTTCTTCTAGACTACTCACCTGAAACCAATAACATAGTAATTAAAAGAGTGCACCAAGCTGGCTGCACTTCACAAATCCCTAATAAACTCAGTCAAATCTATGTTAAATTGTTAAACCACCAAGATGTAACTAACATCTTGTCAATTGCCAAGAAAAGAAAAGTTTACACTGGAGAGGAAGCAACATAACCTTTTCACAGCACTTACACTGTCCTGTAAAACAGAAAAGAGAACAATTAGCACCCTTTTGCTCTTACCTATTCTCAAAAAAAGTGAAATTTCAAATGAGGTATTGTCATTTCAGCACAATGATAAAAAAATATATGACTGGCTCCATTAAAGAAGTAAAAGTGGCTTTCTTACATGCATTTAGTGAAGTACCTGAGTTAAAGCAGTGATTATTCCTCATAGATGTGATATAACAGATTGATATAAAAATTATCTGTTATTAATCATAATTAAATAAATAATTAAATCCTAGTCACCATTTTAATCCTATGATGCCAGAAGGGAACCAGTAAACCTAAAAATGGTTGCGACTCGAACAACAGTAATAAACCTGTGAACTTTGAACCAGGACTCTGACGGCACTTACTTCCCTGTTTTCCGATGTGAAGCATTAATGGAATAATCATAAGCCTCTCTGCAGCTAAAGGACTGGGAGCAACAGTTCTGTATTGGTACTGCTGATAGTGGATTTCCTCATTGGGGAATTCTGCCAGTCTTTTTGGACTTTAGAGGTATTTCATTCTTAAACAAATATGCTCTATCAGGCTAGATGAGGTCAACCCAGGCAATATATGAATTGCTGTGCTTCAGAAACCTAGTTAGTTACATAATAATCTGCTACGTTTCTGATGAGACTAAATATTCTGCTAATAACAGTTGTACAGTCATAGCATAACTGAAATGTTGTTAGGAATGAAGAAGCTGGTTGATCCCAGAAATGTTGTTAGGAATGAAGAAGTTGGTTGATCCCAGAGTTAAATACTGAAGAGAAAGCAGAAAACATAAATGAGAATGGAAGAATATAATAACTTTAATGCTACAGAAACATTTCCAGTTCGGATTTCATCTTGCATAGTTGGTTAAAACTCTTGAAACTCTGATTTTAGACACTTTGACTATTTAGACTGGTTGCAGTGTGTTATAATGTCAGGATTTGTTTTTTACTTTTGATCCTAGAAATTTGCAATATTATATGGCTGTATAATTTCTTTAGTTTTGCTGAAAACCTTAAATGGGGATAATAAAGAACAGTATCATTTTACCTGTTATCAGTATAATTAAATGGCACTGGGTGTTTTCTTTTTTCTTTATATATATATATATATATATATATATATATATATATATATATCTATATATATATATATATATATATATATATATATATATATATATCTATATCTATATATATATATATATATATATACATATATATATATATATATCTATATATATACATATATATATATATATATATATATATATATATACATATATATATATATATATATATATATATATATATATATATATATATATATATATATATATATATATATATATATATATATATATATATATATATAGTCTATGTCAGAACAACAAAAAATCTAAATGTCGAACGCTCACAAGAGCGAATAATCAGGAAGTCAAAACCGCTACTGTGGGGGGGCTGCACCCCCCCCACACTAATTATATATTCCTACTCCGAGATCACACTACAGTGAGGAAAGGGCAAATATTTCGATCTTCACTGTACTGTGATCCCAAAAAATCAACATCGACTTCCTGATAATTCGCTCATGTGAGCGTTCGACATTTAGAGTTTTTGTCATTCTAAAGCAGACCCTATATATATATATATATATATATATATATATATATATATATATATATATACATAACAGCCATTATTACTGGCATAGTTGATCAGAACAAGAGTTTAGGTCCAAAATGCTGATTTAAATCATGGGCTATTTCTTTTCTTGTAATGAGTTGTGATGGTTTAGGAGTGATGAGTGGAGGATACACATTTTGGCTGGCTTAGTTAGGTTTCTTTATATCTTAAATTTCATTATCTATTTTATCTTGATAGGTAAGAGTAAGTTTGTTTATTTGTATTTCTATAGTAAAAAACCTCTCTATCCCTATCAAGAAAATTTTCCCAGCAGTAGTGATTTAGTGATTAGGCACAGGGCTAGGGCTGGGAGTTTTAAGTGCCATAAGAGTACCTACCTAATATTTGTCCTACTTATCTTAATTTGTGTTTACAATAAAATAAACTATTTCCATCCTTATAAAAGGAATGGTTTGAGCTAATTCGAAAGTTGAATAGCTACCAGTTTTAATAAAAAAAAGATATATACATTTTGATTATTGATTCATGGAACCTTAGTGGGATTCAGGACATTAAAAAAGAAAACTACTATTACATTTACTATACAAATCTTTAGCAACAATATTTTTTTTATTCAAGAAACCCATATGATATCTGATAATTGGGATACAGCTAAGAAGACAAAATGGATAAAAGCAATTATTGCTTCAGTTAATAAGACTAACAGCTGTGGGGTGGCAATTATAATTAAAAACTCATTTAAAGAACAAATTGTACACTCCAGTTCAGACAGTAATGGCAGATGGTGTTACTTTACAACAATAAACATTAATTTTGATAAACCAGTTATGCTCCTGAATATCTATGGTCCCTGCACGAAACAACATAATTTTATCATGTCCTTGTACAGCATTTTATTGCTATTCCCCTATCATTGTTATGTATTAGGAGGAGACTGGAACTCCTTAGCACACACTGTTTGGGATGGAACTAGTAAAAGTAAATCCTATGTCAGGCTTCTACAGCCTTATCGGACTTGACAACTGATTACAATTTGATAGAACCTTGCTTTCTGCAAGACAAAGATACACATTTATCTAAGTATACTTTTTATTCTACATGCAACAAAACATGGTCCAGGCTGGACTTTTTCTTGATTTCTGACCTGTTTCTGAAGGTGGAGATCAAGTTTTCTACAGAACTTATATTTTTCTCTGACTACTCAAGAATTACTCTTACGTTATCTCGGTCAAACTTTTCTAAAACAGCACTAAAGAAAGTCAACTGGTCATTAAATCCAAATCTGCTTCAAAATGTAAAGTCAAAATGGCTATTAACTACCTATTAGATAATTTGAGGAAAACAGTAGCATCTTTCACAATACCATATGATGTACAATGGGCAGCTTTGAAAACTCATTTCAGAGGTCTATTTATACAAAAAGCTTCCTACTACAAAAAACTGTTTAATGAACAGGAAACACAACTTATAATAAACATTAAAAGGACTGAGGAAAATCTACAAGACAAATATTATCCAGTGTTAGAAAAACAAATGAATAATCTTCAGAAAGAGCTATTGTTGCTACATTCTGAACAATGCTCATTTCAAGAAATGAAATCTTTAGTTAGTTTTACAGAATAGGCACAAATTCCTTCAAAATTCTTAGCAAGAATAATAAATGGAAATAATAAAGTTCCTATCATAATGGACCTAGAAAATACCGGTAAATCATTTAACACCAACTCAGAAATTGTGTGACTATTTGAAGTAATTTACCGCTAATTGTATGGGCAGCAAGAATATCCCCTCACTAATCAAGAAAGAGACCATTTCCTAGACAACTTAGTATTTCCCAAATGACACCAGTCCCAACATGATTTTCTTTCATCTCCCCTATCAAAGCAGGAAGTCTTGTTGGCAATAAATTCTCTGAGTAAGACTCCTGGATCGGATGGCTTTATGGCTGAATTTTATAAATCATTTAGTGAAATAACAGCTAATCGTTTATTACTAGTTTTTAATTACATATTAAATAAGGGTATCTCACACATTTACTTAAATAACTCAAAAACTATTCTTATACCTAAAGATAACAAAGATAAGAAACCTTCCCTCAATTATAGACTCATATTACTTATCAATCTTGATATCAAACTCCTAGCAACAATCCTAGCAAGCAGACTAAAAAGATAATTCATAGCATTGTTACACCTGAGCAGTCAGGCTTCATTCAAGAGAAACAAGCTTGTGACACTACCCTAACTTTAGACACTTTGATGAAGCTTTCCAGTCTTCAAGAACATCCAGTATTTGCCCTCACGATAGATGTATCTAAAACATTTGATAGAATGAATCATAGTTTTTTGTTTGAAGGCCTACCTAACCTTAATTTGCCGGAATTTTTTATAAATTCAATTAAAACTCTTTACCTTAATCTGAGTGCAACTTTATTTATTAATAAAATTAATTATAAAAGAATAAATATTTATAATGGGGCTAGACAGGGTTGCTCATTATCACCATAATTTTTCAACTTATACATAGAACCCCTTTTCCTTCTCATTAAACAAAAAAACTTATCACCTGGTTCCAAATTTATTTAATAATAAAATCGTTATTGCAGCATTTGCAGATGACCTAATTATCTACTTTTCTCTGCCTAATACCGAATTAAATAAATTATTAATCTCGATCACCACTTTCTCAAAATTGTCTAACTATAAAGTCAATCCAGATAAGTCTTCTATAGTCTTATTAAATTAATTTTGTTATACAAACCATATTATCCTGAATTCAGAAATAAAACTCAAACGCTCTTTAAAATATCTTGGGATGATTTCGTTTTACTTGGACAAAAAGCTCTTTCTCCAAAATAATATTCTGAAACTACTTTTGAATTTAGAACAAGACATTCAGAGATGGAGTGTTCTAAAATTATCCTTCCTTTCAAAAGTAACAATTATCAAGATGAATATACTCCCAAGTTTATTATTTCATTTCAGGTCTGCCAATACAATAATTAATAATAACTTCTTCAAAAAAGTTAATTCACTTTTAATTAAACTTATCTGGCATCCTACATTAATTAGAATAAGCTACCAGAAACAAATTCATCCTAAAGCAAATATAAAGTTGAGCTTTTCAAATTTTAGTCTATACTACGATATTATATGTGCGAATAGAACTATTAGAATCTCAGAGCTTGATCCGAAGAAGACAGACTGGGCACCACCTTGGCTACATTTCCGGTTTAATTATACAAAGGCCTGTTATATTAACCATAAAGCCCTACCATTCCTCAATAAGTATAGTATTAAAGCTTTTAAAATTCACATTTCTCTAAAAATCTCTATTTTAAGATTACACAAACTGCTGTATTCTCTGGATTTATAGAAAGTATTCTGGATGCTGCAACCATTACACTTAAACCCTGACATTAAATTGAACAACAAAATGTTAAATATGTTCCATCTCATTAGAGAGAAAATCCTGTGGGATATTTTTGTTGTTAGGCATTTGTCTCTGGAAGAACCTAGGAAGGTTTTCAATGTTTCAAGGCGTTACATCATAATCTTAAGACAAGTCAGAGAGCTAACAACTTCACTGACAAAAGATTTTGAAATTCAAGCAAACTTATACGGATGTTATTACTTTAAAAAATGTTAACAAACTCTTATAAATCAGTTTCCCAACTCAGGTATCAGTCTTCAATTATAATGTCAGATTACTGGATGAAACAACTCATTGATATTACTGATAGTCAGAAATTTCAAGCAATTAAAGCTACTTGAAATTAACCCCCTTTAAAAAGCTCACCTATACCCAATTAATGATTTATAATAATACCTGCTTAACTCCAGTTAATATGAATAAATTCAATGCAGAATTCTCTCCTGATTGTCCACAGTGGTGGACCCACACACCAGATCTAGTTCACATTTTCTGGAGCTGTAAATGCACATATAAACTCTGGTGTTCACGGAGAGTTATGCTTGAGATGATGGGTTATAAAAAAATCCGCCCTTTCATGGGAATTCACACTACTGCATATCACTTTGAAAAATCTTTCAAAACTAAAGCTTCATGTCTTAATTACCATCTTCTTATTGCTAAACTTATATATCACTTAGAGCTGGGTGGACAGGAGTCAGTGTTCATGGTAAGGCTTCAGACAAATGGCGACCAAATATATTCTGGCACATAAGTTGAATTCAACCAACTTTAATAATCAATCATATTCCTTACAATACTGGAAGGCCCTCCTCGATATAGTTTTATTGTAAGTTAGACAGAACGCTGGTTTTCTTTGCATTTCAATTGACTGTGTAATCTTTTATTTTCCATGTGACAGGTGCTATTGTATTTCATATGCCAGCTGTAGTTGGGTAGCTCAGGTTTATTTTCTCTTGAGTACCTCAGTATGGCACTTATTGTATATAGTGTATATAGATTATTAGGTTTTGCTGTTATGTTTTGATTACATTTTGTTCTACTTTACTGTGAATTTTGCTGTGGTTCAAGTTTGTATTAACAAACATTAAGAAAGTTACTACCATAGCATATCAAGTGGTTCTTTGTGTGTATGTATGCTTTAAAAGACAATAAAGAAATATTTGAAAAAAAGTAATATTGTAGACAGTAGCATATACATCCTCTAAAACTGACAGAACAGGAGGAATGGGGTAGGTATTGCAAAATCCTTCTGTGATTCCTACTGATAACATTGGGACATTCAATAGTCTCAGAGAAATAGAAACCTCACAGGGAGAATCAGAAACTGAGTTCTGTTCTGGGTCTGATTCAGAACTCTGAGGAAAAAGCCCTGCATATTTTCCTGCATCTTCCTGTTCAGATTCAGAATGTTAAATATCTTCTGGAAAAGAAGAATTCCTCTTTCTTCTACAAACTACTTTATAAGAAGTATCAATAGCCTGAATTAAACCCTGAGCCAGACCAGTAAACTACTCCTATCTAATGAAATTTGAGGAGGAAAATATACGTTTGGCTTTCTGTTTTTTTTTTTTACAAGAAAAATGGGTCAGCCATGTTAATAATGGCAGTAGTTGCTTCCCCAGGGATGAGCACAACATTCTGACACAACAGGAAACATTCCCTGTTCCCTAAATCCAAACTGACAAAAGTGTTTCTCCCCAGCCCACTGAGGGGACCCCAACAGCTGCAGATGCCATGGCTAACCCCAGGTCCATAGTGGCTGTAGGTACTACACCAGAAGGATCTGCGATAAAAGAATGAGTGATCTGAGATACAAACAGTGGCCACTAGCAGCTGAGGCAAATTGCTAGCCTGCTGTGTTGAGAGGCTGTTTGCTTATTTTTATCTTTTTGTAGCTGGTAGAAGGACTGACCTTGGGACAGGTAATGTCTTTCATGATCAAGTCAGAAATGATGCCTCTTTCCCATGGAAGACAAGTAGCAATTGCAGGTTTATAGTACCAGTCCAAAAAGTTACTTTTTTGACAGAAAAAAAAAACACAGTAAAAATCACTTTAAAATACTATGCCAGTCCCACAAAAGAAAAATAAACAGAACATCTCCAAGAATTTTTTTTTTTCAGTTAATTTGCACTACTTTTAAACATATAGGAAAAAACAAGTGCTCCAATTCAAAGCATGCTACAGTCTTGGGACAGTCCATTAAAACTTTAAAATATCTTTTCTAAAAGGGGAAAGTAATCAAACATCGACAAAATTAAGAAAATGGAAGTTTTTCCCCCCAAGGAGACTTACCTGTCCAGCAAAGGAGAGCACAAGCCGACCATCAATCCTGAGAAGCTTCAGAGGAGCATAATCTTTGGCTGCACTAAAACTTGTCTTCTATTCAGCTCCGGTTGAGCTGCTCAACAATATAGGCACATGGAATGTGGCCTGAACTTTGAAAGCTGCCCAGCTGTTATACCCTTGATAGGAAATAACCCATCTAGCTAAGGCTACAGATCGTTATGATGAGTATCTCCTGCTTATGGGGAATACGTTCAGAACACCAAATATTCATAATATCAACTGCAAAAGATCAATCTGAAAAGGTTAAAACCCAAAATGATCAACTTTTATAGCAGTTGCCTCAGATCATGATAGACCTGAGACAAGGTATTTCCCCATTCAAGCTGTGGTGCGATCTTGGGCTTGGTATGCACAGTTAGTAGGCTGTCCCCCTGCATGGAGTATGTTTTCTATATTTTCACTTGCTTTTTTTATGTTTAGAATGTTCAACATTCTAATTGTATATATCTATATATATATATATATATATATATATATATATATATATATATATATATATATATATATATATATATATATATATATATATATATATATCACTTTGATATTACCACTGGATATATTTGAAAAATTATTACTACTTACTTTAACAGATTTTTCTGTACTGAAGTATGGCAACTGCTTAATCTATGCTTTTCATCGCATTTACCTTTGCAAGTAATGTTTTCTACTGGGTAAAACACACTGTCAGTAAAATTATATTCTTATTATTAACTGGGGTTGATTTTCTTATAATTTAATCTGTATAGTAAGGTTGTAGTTTATTGCTGTTAATTACTGAAGCATTTCACCTACAAATTAAACAGTACTGAAGGCAGTTTTAGTCTGATGTAAATGTGTTTGGTATTAAATTAGAAGGAAAACCTAGTTGAAATGGAAACTAAATTTTTATACTTGATTATGTAAGGCAGAAATTAAAACAGAGAATTCCTTTTTATCACCTGTTACTTAATTAGATATATTTTACTCGTAAAGCAAATGCAATAGCTTTAGCTACTTTTAGTTTTTAAGAAAAACAACTGTGGTACCTCACAAGAGACTGCTTGACATAATGGTTACTATATGGCTGTACACGATTTGGTCATGTTGACTAATGTCCCCAAAATGGGCATGGGTAGTTACTAGTGATAAGTGGATTGAGGACCCAGCCTACTTCGACTTACACCAGGGACCCTTGCTAACAGTGGGAGGGGCATATGTGCCCCTATTGGCTAGTGTGTGCCCACCATAAAGCCCAGAAGCCCTGGGCTGGCCAGTGGCTAGTTGCCCAGATTGGGTTACCTAGGATAGCTCTGTTGAGGAATGCTGGATGTAAAACCAACCGACCTGCCAAACATGAACTGAGAATTGCTATATTTAATGTGGGCTCACTGACAGGATGCAGCTTGGAAGTGGATGACATGATGATATGGAGGAGGTTGGACATCCTATGTATCCAAAGGATGAGATGGAAGGGTAGTGCAGCAAAGCCACATGGCTTGGGATCCAGACTCTTCTACTCAGGAGGGGGACAGGCTAGGAATGGTGTAGGAACTGCAGTGAGAGAGAGGCTTCAGAAGGCAGTGAGGGATATCATCAGAATTAATGACAGACTCATGGCAATCAAACTCCAGTGTAATGATAGGACAATATTCATAATCTCAGCTATTGCCCCACAGCAGGGTTATAATAGGGAGAAAAGGAATGCATTCAGACAGCAGTTGCAGGACCTACTAGATAAAACAGGACAACATGAATGGGTGACTTGAAAGCACATATCAGGACAAACAGAACAGGATATGAGGGCTGCCTGGGTCCACATGGGAGGGGCAACAGGAATAAAGAAGGAGAAGCCATTCTAGACTTCTGTCTGGCAAATGGCTTGATAGTAGCCAACACATGGTTCAGAAAGATGGACAGTCACAAGATCACATAAAAGAGTAGCCAACATGCAACTCAGGCAGACTTCTTCCTAGTAAGGAAAAGACACTAGTGTAGAATCCATGATTGCAAAGTCATTCCCAGGGAAACAGTCGGCCCACAGCATAAACCACTATTTGCCACAATCAACCACAAGCAGTGGTCAGAGAAGGCTCTAAGGTCAAGAGAGACCAGGCTGAAGACCTGGAAGTTGACTGGAGAGAAAGTACAACAGTTTAAGGAATTACTCAAGGCTCTAGCACCCAAGAAGAGGAGGAAATAAGTGAAGTTGTACAAGAATGGCAGCACCTAAAAATGCATCTGCTAGGACTACAGAAAAGATATGTGGCCAAACCAGGTATGGAAATAAGGTACATAAGGAAAGCTGGTGGTAGAATGCAGAAGTCCAGGAAGTCATGAAAAAAAGGAGTGCAGGGAGAAGTGGGAGATAAAAAAGAATGGCCAGGCTAGGAAGGACTACTGGTTGGCTAACAAAGAAGATGCAATAGCAAAAAATAGGGCATTGGAGGCACTCTACCAACTTCTGGAAAGTGACTCAGTAAGGGGCACAAAGAAACTATATCAAGTTGTAAGGCAAAGACAGAAAGATAAAGAAGATATCATACACCCTTCATAAGGAATGCCAGCAAAAACCTGCTCACAAGTCCACTGGACATCAAAGGCAGATGGAAGGAGTATTTCCAGCAGCTTCTGAGTGAAGAAAATCCCACAGAAGCTGTACTGACCCAAAAACAGCCTATGATGAGAGAAGGAGAGGATCCCACCCTAGAAGAAGTAAGAACAGCACTAAGGAAAATGTAGTCAGGGGAAGTAGCAGCCTCAGAGGAGGTCACAGCAGATATAATAAAGATGCTGCATGAGATAGGGGAGAAATGGCTCCTGAGGGTACCAATAGCATTGTGGAGAAAAAGGCGTATCACAGATGACTAGAGAATAAGGATACATTTGCCAGTAAAGAAGAACAAAGGGGACATCCACAACTGTTGGCAGTACAGCGGCATCAGACTCCTGTTACACTGCATGAAAGTTCTGAAGAGGGTGACTGATAAACGGATGTGCAGAGTAGTAGAATGTAAGATGGGAGAGGAGCAGTTCGGATTCAGATCAGGATGTGGCACAACTGACCCAATATTTGCAGTGAGACAGATAGTTGAAAAGAAGCTAGAGATGAGGAGAGAGTCCAACTGGGCATTCCTAGACTTAGAGAAAGCATATGACAAGGGCGAAAGAAAGTTGATCTGAGCAGTACTGTGGTGATTTGAAGTCCCACAAACATTGGTAGAATTAGTGCAGGGTATGTACAAGGACCCAATGACTCAAGTACAAACAGTGTTTGGCCTCACAGAGGAGCTTCCTGTGGGAGTGGATGTACACCAGGGTTCAGCCCTGAGCCCACTGCTGTTCATACTGGTGATGGACTACATTAGCAAATAGGTTGGAGGGAACAGATCAATAAAGTTGCTGTATGCAGACGATGTGGCATTACAGGCAGACTCTGTGCTAGAACTTCAGCAAAGGATAGCAGAATAGAATGCAAAACTGAAGGCACATGGGATGAAACCAAGCAGAGATAAAACAGTGGTAATGGCAGTAAATTGGGGAAATCAGAAGAAGCTGAGTGTAGTGATTGAAGGGAAGATAGTGGAACAGGTAAACAGCTTCAAGTATCTGGGAGGGTTAGTTGAGGAGAAGGAAAGTCTGAATGAAGAGGTCAAAGCTAGAATCAGAGGTGCTGCAGCCAACTGGCATAGAGTGTCAAGTGTAGTCTATAACAGAATAATGCCAAAGAAGCTGAAAGTAAGGTGTACAAGACAGTGGTGCAACCAGTACTACTGTATGGTACAGAAACCTGGGCAGTAAAGGCAGAACAGTTGAAGAAGCTAGTGGTGATGGAAATGAAGTGCCTGAGAAAAGTGGTAGGATGCACACTGCGGGACAGGCGAAGAAATGAGGACATAAGAGCAGAAGCCAAAGTAGCTCCAATTGCAGAAAAGATCAAAGAAAACAGATTACGATGGTATGGGCACATGTGTAGAAAAGCAGAAGACAATCTGGTGAGGAAAATTTGGGACAGACAGGAAGAAGGTAAGAGGAAGCGAGGGCGTCCAGCAAAGAGGTGGATGGATTGTGTGAAAGAAAATCTGTGTAAGTCAGGCATGAGTTTTGAACAAGGCAGGAGTGTGGCACTGAATCAAGAGAGTTGGTGACAGTTAACATGATACCAAAACCCATGTACAAAAATGGAGGCCAATGATGATGATGATAAACTGTGGTGCTTCACAACTGTTGAGAGAAATCATTTAGAAAGGAAATGTTTAATATTTTGGGCTATTCATAGCAGCCTGGCGGTGTACATGGGTATTGTTACACAGTGAAGCATTCCTTCCTCAAATGGGCACTCATACGTTCACAGTTATATAGTATTAACTGCTGCGGACAAACTGTCCCACACAACAATAAGGCCATCTGAAGAGTTAAAGTATAGCCTGCTTTTCAAGGCTTTATAGTGTCATTATTATTATTATGGCAAATTCAATAGAAGTACTCATTAAAGATGAAAGTAAATCCTTTGCCTTTAGCTTAAGCACATGGTTATCTAAAGTGTTGTCCATTAAACTGTAATAGTATTAACTGTTTTAACTATTAATATTTAAAGATCCTTAATTAGATGATATTAATGTCAATGATAAAAATGCATGTGTATTAAAAGTTCACTTACCATACCTGCCTGTGGCACTCGTAATGAATATGGTTTATACTGAATAAATATTATAGATACTTGGACTGTCAGAGAGAAGACACTGACCCAGAAAAGTTGGACGTGGCACACCATTTACTGACATATCAGTAATACATTTCAAAAAAATGATGAGGAATTTATTAAATGAATCACTCTGCTAATAGTCTTGTTATCAGCATGACTAATCCACTACAAGAAGGTCTGCTGTCAGACATGTTACATCCATTATTATTACCAAGTATTAGCATAGCACTTGATAAATTCCCCACTCCCCTTATTGAAAACACATCTGCAGTACTGGAAATGCAGACTACTTCTGTCAGGTAAATAAAATAAAGAAAAATTACAATTAAAAATGTAGTAGAAAGAGGAAGGCCATTTCAAAACATTGCACTTGAAGGAAAAAATGTAATGCGAGTCAGTTTCTGTGCTATGGCAAGTGTCTTAAACAGGCCCAGAAGACAGGAATTTAAAAAAAAAACATGGAGGTATTCAGAAAGACTCATAACACTACTATGCAGTGGTAAATATTTTACATGAGATAGTACATTATGGCACAATGCTGAATACCGATGCGTGATTGTTCTCATATTGTTATTATGATATTGGTTGAGCTTTAATGGATAAATCTGCAGTCCCTGCAACACTAGTAATCATTCTGCTCTTCTGGACATGCCATGGTCAGTCTTTTTAGCAAAGGATAAAGTGGCAAGTAGGTTGTTTGTGCTACAACACAGAGCAGTAACAGTTCATCATAAAAATGAGGAGGAAGGGGAGGCAGCAATTGTTAAGGTGGAAATGGGGATTAGGTAGCACAGAAACACAGAGATAGGGAGAAAAATAGATATTCTTTTTATCCTTCTTTCTTTTTGGGGGGGCAGGTACCCATTTTTTCCTTTTTCTAAAAGGGTTAGCGGGAGAAGGTAGTAAGGAGCAGCTGTGGAGGAAAGAGACAGAAGGAAACAGATAGACATATAATGTAGACAAATACTAAAAGGGGAGGTATTTACCCAAGAGCAGAAGTGAGAGCAAAGATGCACAGATTGACAAAGGGTAGACAATTGGTGATGGGAAAGACTGATCTACAAACAGGGCACAGTAACAGATATGAAAGGGAAACACCTTGATGAGAAATAAGTTGGTTGTGGGGGGCTTGCCAGACTGATCAGGAGGAAAACTGCCCAGATGTCAATCACATTTATGACAGATTTAATGAGCAAGTGTTCACTTCTGATGGCCCAATGGACGGGACTAGCCAGTGAGATGACTCAATCAGCCACAGAAAGAGATGATCCTGGATGCTAATGAGATTGTCTAGCCATTGGTATGCTTTTATCCTCACTAGCTGCTGAATCGTCTGCCAGGAGACCTCTGTGGACCACTCTTAAAGGAGCCTTTGCCCCACCACCAATGTTATCCACAGAGGTTGCCACTGAGCTCTCTTTGCCACCTGCCAGTGTGTGATCTTCATCACCCAGCAGAAAGGCAAGCCTGAGAACTGCTGCAAGCTTTGCAATATGGAATGGTGGATTTGGAATGTGGAAGGAAACTGATAGACCAAGAGTAGACCCTGGAGAACACAGGGAGAACATGCAGACTCCACACAAAAGGTGCCCAAGGCAAGGATCAAACTAGGGAACCTCTTGATGCAAGGCAACAATGCAAATATTGGACTGCAACTTCCCATCACTCACATCTGACATGACAGTGCAGGAGGCAGATCAGCTGTGGCATCCCATGTATTTAGTACTGAAAAGCCCATGTTATGCATCATTCACTAGCACAGATAGCAGGATGGTCGTTCTGTTTCTGAGGTGAGATCACAATGTATAAGAGAGAGGTCTATGGACATCCAAAAAGACTGTCTGATCTAGGCGTTAGTATATTTAGAGGTGCCTTGGTAAGAGATGTACAACACCTCTGTAACAGGCATGACAAGAATACACAGGGCCTTCAGACCCTTGCAGACTTGCTTATTTTGGAGGATTGAGTTAGATCAAAATTAAAAATATATATATACCATTTAAGACATTGACATAAAACGCAGCACACAGCATATGCTTTGTGACATAACCTCAGTACATGCAACTAAAAAAATTATGCATCCACCCCACACCTCTTCTTCTTAAATATTCCAACTCTGAGATTGCACAACAAGGGCATATTTCCCGGCTCCACTATTAAAGAATGTTGTACAACTGTAGATAATGTTTCCTGCTGACCAAATTAACTAGAAAGGAAACCTATGTACTAAAATATAATTTAACAAATTTGTTGTCTCCCATATATACGCAACAGTCATGTGGTATATAAACAAATGGCAGGGGGTGGGGATAGGGACAGAGTTCCTTAAGGATATTGTGTCTCTTAGGGTCAGCCCTTCCTTCCTTCATGTGGTTAATGGGTTGTCTCTCAACCAGTCTATTAATTTGCCTATTTTCTTTCCAAACCCTAAAAAAAGTGTAGAAGACTTCTGCACTCATTGGATGTGCACAGGCAACTAAGATCTATTTGGATAAGACTAAAGACATTAGGAAGACAGAACAGCTGTTTGTGTCCTTCCAAGAAGCCAAGTTAGATATGTCTGTCTCCATGTAAACATTTGCCAAAATAGATTTCTGAATCCATCATCGTTTGTTACTCTAATCATTGTAGATCCTTATCCTCTCCCGTTAAGGTCCATTCCACTACAGCAGTTTCTTCCTTTGGGTCTTTCTAGAAAGAAATTGATTTCAAGGCTATCTTAGAAGCAGTCACTTGATCTTTTCTGCATGCTCTCTTGATCAAAAACTTCTTTTGCAGAGCTGCACTATCTGGAGTGATAGGTTCCCTGTTACTGGCTCATCCACCATTTTTAACTGATAAGCTTTGGAAATTAACTATCACTACTTGAATACCGCAACAGTGATATAAAGAAGGACATAGTACATTTGTTTAAGAACTTACCATAACATTAAATGTCCTACTGATCACTGTTGCAGTATTACTTCCTACCCTCCTTTCCCTTTTGGAATGTTTATTCTCTTGGGTCTCATGGGCTGAGGGGGTGTGATAATTTTCTTGTTCCATTCCTACTAGCTGACCTTAATTATATTTGTTATAACTTTTCCTCAGTGGTATCCCAGTCTCCTGTCTCTGAGATAGTCTGAGGATCTCACAGAATGAGAAGCTCACCATCATACATCCATCTATGTACCCTTATGCCCATGGACATAGGTCATATGTCAGATATATGACTGTACGGAAGGTTATTAGCTTTAGTATCCTGGCCAGACTTCCGATCATCCTAGTGAGATATTCTGTCAGTAAGACATCTATTGTTATGATAAGTTATTACACAAATTTACTTTTTCTACAGCTGCTCAAATAACAAAAGTGTTGCAGAACAAAGTGTCTAGCAGAAGCCATTGGTTGATTAAAAAACACATGCATTTCATTTCTTATCATTAAAGACTCTATAGGTAGCTGGATGAGCAAAATGTATCCCATTTGTTACAGTCCCATCCCTTGTAAAGGGTGTACCTCTCAAAGTCTGCCAGGTGTGCCTTGAGGTCTTCTATCCCATTTAATTGCTTCACTGTGGGGTCTGTCCTTGAAATTGACATGGATTTGACAAACACCACAATCACAGCAGATACACCATTAATGTTCTGTAGCAGCTGCTCTGTGACCATTGTCTTGGCAAAAAGACAAACATGGCTGCACTTCACAAAACCGTCCAGCACACAATACAGGAAAGCTTTCCCTTTAGCTAGGAAAAAAAGTTACTCCAGTAGATAATTCTAAACACATCCCACAAGTATTTTCCCTCCATCTGAGGAGAAATATGTTCAAACAGGCACTTTTGCAGCCAGTATTAAGTATAAACTCAGGACTTTTGGCATTGAATAAATGTGACAAATTATAACTGCATTGCCCAAAAATGTGGAAAATACAGGTTCTTCCCAAGTAATCATGTGGAATGACAAAATAACTTGAAGCATCTTTTAAACATAGTCTCAAGGGTGTTTATGAGCTTCTCAATGAGTTTGTCTCTGTCTTCTTTCTTTTGTTAGGCAGTAAGGAAGCTTATGCTCCTTACAGTGTCTTCCTACAGTTCTATCTTTATTCTGCAGTGGTTAAATAAGAGTCACTTCTTCAGGCATAAGATGCCCCTCCAAGAACAGACAATTAGTCTGAACTAGCTGACTTCATATTGCCTTGTTCATAAACCACTAATTAGCTATATTAACCAAAAAACTTCAGAGAGTCTGTTGTATTTATTTCAGCAAGGGTTCTCCCTTTCTATTAAAACTATTTAAACTATTTAAACTAACAACATTTTTTTACAAAATTTAACTCAACAGTTTCAGCAGCATCATTTGCATTACTTACATCAACTTCACTTCATTTGACATATTTCTTTTTCAGAACTGCCATCATGCTATACATTATGTGTGTGTATATATATATATATATATATATATATATATATATATATATATATATATACATATATGTAAATGTGCTTGAGTGTGTATGTTTATGGTCCATAGGTTGCACTCAATGGTTTCAGTTCCTTTACTATTAGATTCAATTAACTGTAACTCAACAAATTTTGTGACTATATAAATATACTGTGTGTGTGTGTGTGTGTGTGTGTGTGTGTGTGTGTGTGTGTGTGTATGTATATATATATATATATATATATATATATATATATATATATTATATATGTATATTTATGTATATGGTTTACTATTAAAACGTGGAATGGCATTTATGTGAAACTGGGATGGACAAATGCATGTTTTCCAGTTTTTGTAAATCTGATATGGAAATGTTTGAATACTAATTAATGAATGGTAGTGTGCATTTACTAATATGGGATCGAAATTCTGATAGATCACACTATAGTGGAAATCAGGAAATTTACCCTTTTCCTCACTGTAGTGCGACCTCAGAGATGCATATATAATATGCAGGGGGTGTGGAGGGGCAGGGGGGGCTTGCCCCCATGTAAAAATGTTACTGGTAACACAGACTTTTGACATTGGAACTTCCGATGTTCAAGTATCGATTCTATAGTTACCATTTCCAACATTTTGGTAATTCTGTATTACCAAATTCAGAAAATGAATTCTTTCAAAATGTGGAAAATTGTTTTGATTTTCCACATTTTGATAGTAAACCGTATATATGGATTTGCAAGTGCTTATTATCATTTCTGGGTTTTTTTTATTAATAAAATATCAGCCTTTAACTTCCATGCATAGTAGAATTTGGCATCTTTACTAGTATTTCAGTGTTTATTTGTGCCATATGCTTTTTCTACATTTGTACCCAGTGAGTGAGTACTAAAGATGTAGGACGTAAAATACTAGAGTGACGTAGTGATATGAATATGTGGACATAAGCATCATCCCTGCATTTTCAAAACTTTGTACTGGTTAACAAAAGTCAAACATTATAAATCCATTGTTTTTTCCAGAGCGCGCGCGCGCGCACACACACACACACACACACACACACACACACACACACACACACACACACACACTCACACGCAATGGCACACACACACACACACACACACACACACACACACACACACACACACACACACACACGGCCCACTACTCTTCACTAATATTACCCTTGACAGTACAGTATATGCCCCTATAAAGTAAATATAAGCAGTTCTAAAACAGCAGGTGAATTAAAGCGTTTCATTAAAAGTTTTAGTGCTGAGCTGTTTGTTTAGTAAGACCATGGAAGTAAACAATAGTGATATTAACCATTTCATGCTTCCTGAGAAAACATTATGAAAATTAAAATTTGTTAACTGTTCATGGTGTTAGCATAAAATGACTAAATTAATGTGTTTTTACCTCAGGCATTTGACAATGATGAACCAGAAAATAATAACAGCAAAGTGCAGTACCATATAGAACCGGGTACCTACAGCCAGAACTTTACTATTGGACTTGATGATGGCAATCTAAACCATTATGGCAATTTGGATCGTGAAGATATTCATATTGATCTAAATGGTCAAATTACTCTGAATGTGAGTGCCTGTGATCTTGGTGAACCCAGAAATTGTTTTTTCATAAATGTCACCATAAATGTGGAGGTAAGTGGTCAGTATATTAAAGTACATATTTTGTCTTTTATAATACTAATGGATGAAAACATAACTATATTTTTAACACAAATGAAGAAATTAATGACTTTTGATATCCTCAACACAATTTATTTACAATTCATCTTTTGCTACATGTTAAGAATTGTATTTCTCTGTCTCATTTTGTTGTTCATAGGTTCATAGGTTCATAGGTTGGTACTAGGCTATCAGCCCTAGGGCCTATACAAGCCTAGCCATAACAATTCCCTGGCTATTTCTTCCCACACTATTTACTTTCCTGGACCCCTGTCTAGCAGGGCGACTGACGTGATCCCCGGGGTGAATTTCCTTTCTCCCATCCAATCGTCAAGGTTTCTTTTGAAGAGGGCCAAAGAGGCACTCTGCTTGACATGTATGGGCAATCTATTCCAGAGTCTGGGGAGTCCCTGGGTCAGGAACCTATCCCTCCAACATGTTTTGTTTATTGTGATGACAAGGTTTAGATCCCTGGAGTGTGTGGCTCTGAGGTATTGGGATTTCTTTAAGTGTGGCATGATCAACAGCTCTGGGTTTGACATGGCATTGTATGTTAAGCAGAGATCGCCTTTGAGTAGATGATATGCAACAGAGTATAGCTGGAGTTTTTTAAGGTGGTCAGCGTAGGGCATCTGCTTTAGGCCTGTGATTCTTTTAGTGAGGTATTTCTGTGGCCTTTCCACTTGTTGCAGATGTCTTGAAAGGTACATACCAAATGGGACGTTGTATTCTATAATGGGTTTAATGAGGGATGAGTACAGTGGGACAATGACCTCCTTTTTTCTGGATGAAAAGCCCTTAGTGATGAGGTGTGCCACATAGAAGGATTTCCTGACTGTTGTGGTGATGTGGTTATCGAAGGTGAGACCACTGTCCACCTGTGTCCCTAAGTCTCTTATCACACTTTCGGTGTTTAGTGTACTGCCACCTATATGGTAATTCACGGATGCATGTTTTTTCCCAAAGGGGATAACTATACATTTCTTGGCATTGAGCTTGAGCCCATGATCTGGCACCAAGCATCTGTTTCTGTAAGGCCCTTTTGTAGAGTATCCACATCATTTGGGGAGTCAATAATGGCTCCAAGTTTGCAGTCATCTGCGAACTTTGTTAGCCATAGTCCCTTAGTGTTGGCCTGTACATCAGAGAAGTAGATGACAAACAAGAGCAGTCCCAGGTCTGAACCCTGAGGTACTCCACTTGTTACTTGTATGGAGCTGTGTTTGGAGTCAGCTATTTTTACATTGTGGGTTCTATCAGTAAGCCAGTTGGCAACTCATTGGGTGATGTAGGGATTAATGCCCAGCTTAGTAAGTTTATCTATGATTCCAGAGTGGGGGATGGTGTCAAAGGCCTTGGCAAGGTCTAGATAGGCTGTGTGGACCACCTTACCCTTGTCCATGGCTCTGGAGACTGATTCGAAGAAGTCAGTCAGGTTCAAAGATCTGCACTTCACGAACCTAAACTGGGTGGGGTCCAGTGTTTGAAGGTTGCCAATGTCTTTGTTTATAAGTTCCATGATAATATGCTCCATGACCTTTCAGATAAGGCTTGTCAGACTGATGGGATGGCAGTTTCCAGGATCCAAGATGGATTCCCCCTTGTGGAGTGGGATAACTGTAGCTCTGGCCACTCAGTGGGCATGAAACCTGAGGTGAAGCTATGATTAAACATGACACTTAGGTGAGGTGCCAGTTCATATTGTAGTTCATGTAGTGCACAGCCCAGGATGTCATCTGGTCCCATGGATGTTGTTTTCTTAGCTTTAGAGAGTGCAGTTTTTACCTGTGTGGCTGTTATTACCAGAATTTGGCAATCTTCTGGTATTGAGATGGGCCATTTATGGGGTGAGAGGCGGGTGAAGTTGGCACTGAATCGATCCGCCAGGATATTGGCAATATCCTTGGGATCAGTATATTTAATGCCATTCTGTTTTAGCTCAGAGCAGATCTGAGCATTGCCATTTAGATTCTTGGCATAGTTATAGAATGCCTTGTGGTTATCTTTGGAATCTTTGGCAATTTTAACTAGCTTTGGAGGATTTTATGAGGGATCTCAGTTTCTTACTGAGGCTGGTAAGGAAGTTTTTTGCATCCTGGGATTTTCCTCTTGTCTGTAACAGTTTCTTCCTTTTGATGTAAAGTTTGTTTATGGCAGGGGACCTCTGGATTGGCTTCCTTTTTTTGGATGAGAGCATCTTGGTTCTATTTGGGATGGCACAATTCATGCATGAGTGGATGTGCTCGTAAAGTGCCTTAGTGTAGGATTCAGCAGTTGAACTTTCAGTTCCCGTCTGCATGGGTGTCATGAAGTTTGTCACTTCTGACTTGAGTAGCATGAAGTTGGCTTTGGAGAAGTTTTTTATGGAGGTTCCCTTACTGGGGGGTGGGGGTGGGATGTGGATGTTAAGGGTGATTAGCTTATGGTCAGACCTGACTAACAAGGGGGTAACCATAGGTGTGGAGCATCAATTTCCCATGTTGGTAATGACCAGGTCTAGGATATTGGAGCCCCACAATGGATTAGTTAATCCAGGGCATTGGAATTTATGAATTCCAAGAACCGTTGGGCAAAGGTGTTGGTACATGAGTAGTTTTCCCAGTTAATGGCAGGGTAGTTAAAATCACCCAGTATTAGGGTGTTTGGTTCTATCTTAATATTTTTCAGTATGTTTAGAAAGGTGTAGTGATAATCTTGGGGTATGGTGGGGATCTGTAACAAGCTACAATTTGGATTGCAGTCTTACCTAGTGTTAGTTGCACCTGGGGAATTTCAGACGCATTGTGTTGGGCAACTAGCCTGGTGGTGTGAATATACTTGGTGAATATAGACACTCCTCCACCATTAGTGTTTCGGTCTTGGTTTTGTGGCCGAAAAGTGTGGTAAGAGTTGTAGCCTGGTATTGCAGGGGTGTTCTCTGGAGCCTTGAACCAGGTCTCAGTTACTGCAGAGATATTGATGTTCTCCATTTTTAGGAGTGCCTCAAGAGAGTGCATTTTGACGTTTAGACTTCTAGCATTGGGTAGTATTACCTTCAGATTGTGCATGCTTGTACCTGTTACGGAGGTGGTTTTGTCCTTTGAACTTTGCCTAAAAAAGGCACTATAGGGGTGGCAAGAGCCTTAGCCAGTAACCTGAATCCCAGCGGCGACAGGTGCAGACCATCTCTGGCAAAGCATCGTGGACTGTCAATCATATCGTCCCAGGCAGACAGGTACTGGATCCCCTTTGAATGACACCAGAAGCTTAGCCAATTGTTGAAGTCACTCATTTTGTCTTTATACTGTGGTATCATTTTGGGCGAAGGCAGAATGCTACTCAGGACTAGGGTCATACCTGCCTGGGCCACATGATCCGAGAGCTCTTCCATGTCTCTTTTCATGTAGTCCAGGGAGGTACGTCTCAAGTCATTCACTCCAACATAGACAATGACAGAGTCATATTTGTACTTGTTGTGGAGTGACTTGAGTGCATGCGTTATGTGGCAGATCCTGGAACCCGACAGGCAGCTGACTGTAATTTTCTCCTTGTTCAACCTGGTGAGAGGGACATCAGTGTGCCGGACTATAGAGTCACCTATGACTAAAGTGTTAGGTACATTGCCTTGCCTTAGGGGCTGTTGCTGGGTGGCACACTGGTGTTGTAAACTATGTGACACTTTGGTTGTGATTGGTGTTTGTTTTTGTTTCAGCTTCAGAGGTCCTTGTTGCTTGGGCAGGTTACAGTTAAGGGCCTCTGCATATGTGGATTTAGTGTTGCTATATGTGGGTGTTGGTGGTGTGGGTTTAGAAGGGCTATGTGTCGCTTGAGGTGTAGTGTGGGTGTTAACCTTCTCTTGACTGTCTAGCACAGTCTTGGGTAGAGAGAGCTTTGCTTCCATTTTGGCTATGTAAGTGCATCTCTCACAGGTTGTAGTGTTGGGTGGTAGGAGGAGAGTGTTGTCTGTGTACATGAGGCAATTGCTGCATTGCCCCAGTATGCCCAGATTCATCAGGTGGACAGGAGAAATCACTGGAAGCTGACCCTTGGACATGCCTGGTTTGTTGCTTTTTTTTTTTTTTTTGTAAAGTAAAGGAGCTGCTTTCCCTTACCTTAGCAAGGTACTTTGCAATTATAGGCTGTTTAGTGCCTACTATTAATTTCTCCTTATTAACAAGGAGAGGTGAGTGCTTGTATCAGTTTAAGGCTTCCTAGTGCTTTCCAGCAGGTATTAGAGAAAGTGCTAGTCACAGGGATGCTTAAAGGTAAGATGAACAAAAATGCACACTGCAGTGTGCACTAGAGAAGTTAGATGTGAAAGTAGGTAACTTAAATGTTACCTGTTTAAAAAGTTAAGGTTTAGTGGAGAGTTACTATTTTTAAAACAGCAAGATGGGTTGAAAGGGGTGGTCACTTTTGTATTCTGGTACTATGGAATACAGTAGGATGGCCAATAAATTTAAATAGTTGAAGGGGAGGGGTTTTTGATTTTGTGATTACTCACACAAGCCACTGAAAGCAGAGAGGAAATGAGATATATGATTAACATAAGAGGCAGGCAACTAGAAAGACAGTGGTATTTAACAAGACAAGTGTAACTGGGTGAGAGGGCAGGAAAAAAATTCTGCCTGACTCAGAAGAGAGAGCGAGCTGTGGTCTCGTTTGAAGTTTTAATATGCTGTTAAAGCAGAATGCAAGTAAAACACAAGGTAAAGAAAACAAACTACAGTATTTAAAATATACAAAATACAAAAAATAAAAGTAAACTAACCTTTCCTTCACAGCGAAGTGTAGCAGAGTCTGGATGAGCCTTTCTGGTAAATGGGAAACTTGAATTACAGATCTGAATTTCTGACATCTACTTGTTATAGTCACCTTAACAGAAAGCAAAATAGCTTGCCTTTGATGCCATACATATTTCATCTATATAATAGCATTAAAATTATTTAGGGAGCAACTACAGAAGCAGATAAACACAAAGTGAATTCTGAGAACAAAATACGCTCTTTCTCAAGATCCATGTAAAGGAACTTGCCCAAAAATAGTGCCTTGATCATGTACAGATTTTGAATTAGTGACAGAGCCACTCTCTGCTCTTTAAGACACCAGCAAACTTAAAAAATGGACACAAATTTAAATATCCTGAAGCTTAACTACAACCTATTTATAAATGCACCTACATTTACTGCCTTGCTGTTTACCTAGGAAAGTCACATACTTTTTAATGTTGTTTAATCAGAAGATGTAAATCAGAAAACACCAGAGTAGGACCAGGTTATAAATCATAACTGATAATAAATACGCCATGGAAGTGGAAGTATCATGACTGCTCTTCTGTTACTTAATACTTTTATATTCACTATGTCGTTTTGTATAGGGAGCCATATATAATGGCTATTGTACACTATCATGGTTTACCCACCACTGCGACCTTTACTGTAAATTATACTGGCTCCTTCTAATACAGCTATGCATCACCCTCATTCTGACTACTGAACATCTCTCACACAAGCCTCAAACCCCCCCCCCCCGGTCTTATATCCAAGACATCTTATGTCTAAAAATTCATCCCAAAAAGTTGTATACCTATATTGGTATGGAACATTTAACATTCTACTTCTGTTCTTTGCAGTTATGGATCAATCTCCCTTCGCTATTATTTGTTATTATTTATTTATTTAACATTTGTTAACCAGGAAAGCCTGACTTGGAATGAAGCCAATTTTCAGCGGAGGTCAGGGGAGAAATGCTCCAGATGGATGTCTTTGTAATGTGGAATGAAACCGGAGCACCTAGAGGAAACCCACATGAACACGAATGCAGGGAGGACATGCAGACTCCACACAGAAGTTACCCCAGCTGAGAATCGAACCAGAGAACCTCTTGCTGTGAGGTGACAACGCTACCGTGCACCACTGCGCCGTCCAAACTTACACACTTAGAAACACTTACACTTATAAACAAAGCAGTATAGTGCAAATTATTATTTCTTTCACAGAAACAAACACTGATAATGTATTAAAAAGGAAAAGATTTTATTTAACCTTACAGACATCTCTTTTTTTAACTGCAAACGGCATAGATTTTGATTGCGTCTCAACAAAACGTGTCTTGCTTTCCTAATGGCATAAATTCTTTGGAGTGGTTTGGTTATATTCTTTACATGTAAACCTAAGATTGATGAAAACAGGAAAAAAAAAGTCTGTAATGCTGCATGATATCTTTCTTGAAGATGTACTTTCACAAACACTCTCCAGTTATATCACCTTTTTGTCTTATAAAAAAAGATATTTTATCTAGCACTGCTGCCCAAATTACTCAAAAAAAGGTCTGTTAGCCTTTGTTTGTTCCTCATCTACCGCTATCATATTTACAGAATCATTAATAGTCCATAGCTGTCCATTCCCACCAGAGATGCAGTTCATTTAAAACTCTCTGGTCTGACTTATGAACTCGAACTTGCTTAACTCCCATATATCATATTAGAGTTAAGCAACATCTGTTTGCCTAAACTATGTGGGTCAGTTTAGAGAAAATACATAAAAAACAGCCTATACTTTAAATGCAGTATTAATTTTATTACATGAATTTCTCCAGAAGTGATCTGCGTATATATTAATATTTGGGACAGCGAGAAGACACACACAGCTTTCTTCACCATTTTGCCATAACTTTTCCAGAATTTATGGCCCTTTTCCCTAAATGATAAAAACATCGTTATGTAACATTTACTGATAGCTTTCTTATAAAACACAGAAACTGCATCTGTAGATTAAAATATTCAGCCTTACTTTAAACATTTATTAACATTCAGCCTTACTTTAAACATTTATTAACATTCTGCCTTAAAAGATTTCTTCATTTTCTTAGTGAACCATTTTAAATCTATTCTTCCAAACAACATAAATGACTGGTATTGTAGTTCAGTGTGTCAGTGTGCATATAATAAACAGCCATTGTCTTTCTGTTACTCAGCTTCTAGTCTGCATGGTCCAATCAGCTTATCTCTTTAACTTTTAATGTCTTTCTTTTTGTCTGACTATCTTTCTCAAAAAATAGTCAAATGTCTGCAGTGTCTTAATTCTGTAGCCCTTCCTTTTATAAGAAGGAGAGTATGGCCTCCTCCACATAGGAAGTGTGTGTGCGTGTGTGCGTGTGTGTGTGTGTGTGTGTGTGTGTGTGTGTGTGTGTGTGTGTGTGTGTGCGTGTGTGTGTGTGTGTGTGTGTGTGTGTGTGTGTGTGTGTGTGTGTGTGTGTGTGTGTGAGAGCATGTGTGTGTGTAAGTCCGTGTATGTGTGTGTGTGAGAGATACCCTAACATTACACCTCCATACGTTTCACAGTGACTGCTGGGGCCACTATATACCTCGGGAAATATGTGGACAACATGATGAAATTGAAACTATTGTAATTGTACAGAGTTCCACAGAAACTAAAACACATGATGCCACTTCCTTCATATGACCTGTATATTAAATATTACATCTACATTTTAAGCTAACTCTATTGACAGATCCCTGCCACTATTGAATATTGTAGAACTGTTTTTTTTGGGGGGGGGGGGGTGAGCGAGCCCAATCTGATTACCTGATGCCCCTGTTAGTTATTTTCTGTCTTCATGAGTTCATACTGAGTTAATCATCATGAGAGTTGCTTATAACAGATGAGGCTGTGTATCATCAACATGAGAAAAATTAAACAGAAGGAGTATATTGGGCAGACACGCAAATCAGGAGGGACAGAAAGGTCTGTTAATCATGCTTCTCTTCTTCTGTTTTATGAGTAACAAATTACCATTCAGTGAACAAACATATATCTAATCGTGGATTTGCTTCTTTTTCTCAAGAATGCCCATGGTATGCATATGTCTGCTGTGGCTATTGACTCTGCTAAAGCATTTCACTTGGATGACTTTCCTTTTAATGTAATTTACAAATGCTGATTTCTGAGAATACTTTCATTGAATCTGTGAAACTGGTATTCTATAATGATTCCTCATTAATAGTTTTACATATACATAATCAAAGTTGTGCACATTAAAACAGTATAGACAAAAAAATTCTCTTTCTTCGTATTTATCTAACCTTTGCATGGAACCTCTGTTTATTTATCTGCCTTTCATGTATTATACTTTGTTTCAAAAAAATCTCAATATTGTCATTCCTTTAACTGCAATTGTGCATTATGTGAATATTTACTTTTATCACCCTGATTTATCTAAAATATTACATACCATAATCATATATATAAAAGTTTCTAGCTATAAACTAAATCTCACCAAATAAGTTTGATTTCCTCTCTTTGGTGATTTTTACTACCTAAACCCATTAGAACTACAAGGCTGTTTTCTAAAGCCCCATGTAAATTTTCTTTATCTTAATTACAATCAAAGTGATGCAGATTATTATTCTAACAACATGCAAAAATGCTGGAACTGTATTCAGTAAAATTTGTGCAATGATCTGCCAAATTTGTGAAATATGGTTTGTCAAAATTAATTATTTCCTATCTTCGGTCATTCATTGTTCCCACGTATCAGTCAACCCCCCACCCCACAGAATTTTTAAAATTATACATTTGGAGTTGATTGCATTTATATGCTCAGCTGGATCTGTTATGACGTCTGTTAATAAAACATCCACTATAAGCAAGTTGTCAGTTTTAAACTACCCAGTGTCTGGTCTGATGTTATTAGATTATCTTTTGATACAGCTTGTATGCAAACCAGTTTATGGGCCACAAAATAATGGCATGGAGTCTACATGTTGTTTAAATTTTTGGTCAAATATATATATATATATATATATATGTATATCTATATATATATATATATATATATATATATATATATATATATATATATATATCTGTATATCTATATATATATGTCTATATATGTATAGATATATATATATATATATATGTATATATATATATATATATGTATATATATATATTTTTTTTTTTATGTATTGAGCACTTTTTTCCTCAGAATTTTTTTTTTTTTTCAAATACATTTGCCAAATCATACATGCAGACAAAAGTACACATATACATACCGGATCGGTCGAGTCCAGGGTTAACAACAATTGCCACCAGTACTGTTGGCCAACAGGGTGCTGGTGGAAATTGGGCTACTGTTAGCTGAAGGTGGAGAAGAGGCGGAAGGCATGGGCAAAGGCAGGTAAAGGTTAGGACTGTGATAGTGAGGGTCAGAACTTTGAATGTTGGCAGTATGACTGGTATAGGGAGAGAGCTAGCTGATATGATGGACCGAAGGAAGGTTGGTATATTGTGTGTGCAAGAAACAAGATGGAAGGGGAGCAAGGCAAGGTGTATCAAAGGTGGGTTCATATTGTTTTATCATGGTGTGGATGGGAGGAGAAATGGCGTAGGCATTATCCTGAAGGAACAGTATGCTAAGAGTGTTTTGGAGGTGAAAAGAGTGTCGGATAGAGTGATGTTTATGAAGCTTGAAACTGATGGTGTAATGATGAATGTTGTTAGTGCATATGCCCCACAAGTTGGGTGTGCGATGGATGAGAAAGAAAAATTCTGGAGTGAGTTGGATAAAGTGGTGATGACTGTACCCAAGGGTGAGAGACTGGTGATTGGAGCAGATTTCAATGGGCATGATGATGAAGGGAACAGAGGGGATGAGGAAGTGATGGGTAGGTATGGTGTTAAGCAAAGGAATGCAGAAGGTCAGATGGTAGTGGACTTTGTGAAAAGGATGGACATGGCTGTGTTGAATACGTATTTTAACAAGAGGGATGAGCATAGGGTGACATACAAGAGTGGAGGGAGATGCACATAGGTGGATTATATCTTATGTAGAAGGGCCAGTCTGAAGGAGATTGGAGACTGTAAAGTGGTGGCAGGGGAAAGTGTAGTTAGGAAGCATAGGATGGTGGCTTGTAGGATGACATTGGTGATCAAGAAGAGGAGGATGACTGTGAGGGCAGCACCAAGGATCAAATGGTGGAAATTGAAAAATGGTAATTGTGAGGTGATGTTCAGGGAAGAGTTAAGACAGGTACTGGGTGTCAATGACGAGTTACTGAATAGCTGGGTAACTACAGCAGAGCTAGTAAGAGAGATGGCTAGAAAGGTGCTTGGTGTGACATCTGGAAAGAGGAAGGAGGACAAGGAGACCTGGTGGTGGAATGAAGAAGTACAGCAGAGTATACAGAGAAAGAGGATGGCGAAGAAGAAGTGGGATTGTCAGAGAGATGAAGAAAGTAGACAAGAGTATAAGGAGATGAAGTGCATGGCAAAGAAATAGGTGGCGAGGCTAAGGATAAGGTGTATGATGAGTTGTATAAAAGGTTGGACACTAAAGAGGGAGAAAAGGACCCTTGGATAGGCAGAGGGACCGAGCTAGTAAAGTTGTGCAGCAGGTAAGGGTGATAAAAGATAATGAGGGAAACGTACTCACAAGTGAGGAGAGTGTGTTGAGCAGATGGAAAGAGTACTTTGAGGGGCTGATGAATGAAGAGAATGAGAGGGAGAGAAGGTTGGATGATGTGTGGATAGTGAATAATGAAGTGCAGTGGATTAACAAGGAGGAAGTAAGGATAGCTATGAAGAGGATGAGGAATGGAAAAGCTGTTGGTCCAGATGACATACTTGTGTAAGCATGGAGGTGTTTATGTGAAATGGCAGTGGAGTTTTTAACTAGATTGTTTAATGAAATCTTGGAAAGTGAGAGGATGTCTGAGGAATGGAGAAAAAGTATTTTGGTACCGATTTTTAAGAATAAGGATGATGTGCAGAGCTGTAGTAACTACAGAGGGATTAAATTGATCAGTCACAGCATGAAGTTATTGGAAAGAGTAGTGGAAGCTAGGTTAAGAAGGGAGGTGATGATTAGTGATCAGCAGTATGGTTTCATGCCAGGAAAGAGCACTACAGATGCAATGTTTGCTTTGATAGTGTTGATGGAGAAGTACAGAGAATGTCAGAAGGAGTTGCTTTGTGTCTTTGTGGATTTAGAGAAAGCATATGACAGGGTGCTTAGAGAGGAGTTGTGGTATTGTATGAGGAAGTCGGGAGTGTCAGAGAAGTATGTAAGAGTGGAAAAGGATATGTACGAGGGTAGTTTGACAGTGGTGAGGTCTGCAGTGGGAGTGACGGATGCGTTTAAGGTGGAGACGGGATTACATCAAGGTTCAGCTCTGAGCCCTTTCTTATTTGTAATGGTGATGGACAGGTTGACAGACGAGATCAGACAGGATTCCCGTGGACTATGATGTTTGCAGATGACATTGTGATCTGTAGTGAGAGTAGGGAACAGGTGGACGAGACGCTGGAGAGGTGGAGATATGCTCTAGAGAGAAGAGGGATGAAAGTCAGCAGGACTAAGACAGAATATATGTCTGTGAATGAGAGGCAGGATAGAGGAATGGTGAAGATGCAGGGAGTAGAAGTGGCAAAGGTGGATGAGTTTAAATACTTGGGATCAACAGTTCAGAGTAATGGTGAGTGTGGAAGAGATGTGAAGAAGAGAGTACAGGTAGGATGGAGTGGGTGGAGAAGAGTGTCAGGAGTGATTTGTGACAGACGAGTACCAGTAAGAGTGAAAGGGAAGGTCTACAAGAGGGTAATGAGACCAGCTATGTTATATGGGTTGGAGATAGTGGCATTGACAAAAAGGCAGGAGTCAGAGCTTGACGTGGCAGAGTTGAAGATGTTAAGATTTTCACTGGGTGTGACAAGGATAGACAGGATTAGGAATATGTATATTAGAGGGTCAACCCAGGTTGGAAGGTTTGGAGACAAAGCCAGAGAGGCAAGATTACGTTGGTTTGGACATATGCTGAGGAGAGATGCAGAGTATATTGGGAAAAAGATGCTAAGGATGAAGCTGCCAGGTAACAGGAAAAGAGGAAGGCCTAAGATAAGGTTTATGGATTTATGGATGTGGTGAGAGAGGACATGCAGGTGGCTGGCGTGACAGAGCAAGATGCAGAGGACAGGAAGAAATGGAAACAGTTGATCTGCTGTGGTGACCCCTGAAAGGAGCAGCCGAAAGAAGAAGATTTTTCAAATACATTTGAATGAATTTCATAGTATTTATACATAACATCTTAAATAACTATATACACTATTTACATTAGCCTGACACTATAACAGATCTTAATGCATACAGTTACTTTATAAGTATGTCCAATCCATTATCAGAGTGTCTTATCAATTATTGTATAGTGTCAATCAATGATAAGACTTTTCCACAAGGGTTGTTGATAAATGGCTTTGGATAAATTTTTAGTTCTTTAATTTTAATTTCCAGTAATGCTGTGGTCTTCAGTAGGCTGTAGAAGTCTTCTAAAGTTGGTATTGTGTTTTGTATTCTATCTTCTTCTTATACACTTCCTTGAAATTGCAAGTATAGCCATACTAGATACATGTTTAACCTATTCAAATGAGGACCTTCATTCACTTTTAATAATACAAGAGCTTTAGTTAAATAAAATGATTCATTTAATAAAGTTTGTAGAAAGTTATTAATACCATTCCAAAATGGCTTAATTTTAACACAAACAAAGAAAATGTGGTTCCAATCTGCACTGTGTACTTGCTCACATCTCCAAAATATTCCTTTTATGGAAGAACTAATTTTACTGATTCTGTCTGGGGATATCAATGCATTGAGCAAGCATTTCCAATTAAAACCTTTCCAGTATTCTGTAAAGGATGTATATTTTATCGATAATAAGATATTTGTTTTAATATATTCAGTTAATTGTGTTGAGTGTTCTTTTGTTATATATTTCCAATATGAGGTTTGGGTGTTGTTTTATAGTTTATCAATATTTTGTAAAATTTTGAAATACTGTTTCCCATGGCAAAGTCATTATATAAGATTTTATATATATATATATATATATATATATATATATATATATATATATATATATATTTCATAAATTTAGATATTTCTTTAAATGAAGAATGGTTAATTATGCTACTTAAATCTTGTGAATATGACAGAATACTCTGTAAAGTTAGCCAGTCCTGTTGTGGAATTTTGTATGTTGTTTTTATTACTTGCATATCTAAAACTTTTAGTTCTTTGATACATTTGAGCCAACAAACAAATCCTTTCTGTTCCCAGGTATTAATCATCTCTATATATGTTATGTGGAAAGTTCTTTGTGACTATAAATGGTGTTACAAGATCAAACCAGATTTTTAAATCTATATTTGCATTAATAATTTTCCTAAATGAGTCAATGTAATAATTAATCATATGAGTTTTAGTGGGTTTAGTTATGTTATATTGCATACTAATACATAATATGTGCCATGGCAAATTGTTTTTATCTGTTATTTTATTTTTATTTTTTGTAAATCAAATTAATTTATTGATATTACAATTAGTAATTCTTTCCAATTTGCAAAGTAATTTGGACTTATCCAATCTGAGATTGTTTTAGATATTGATGCTTTTATATATGTTTCTATATCAGGAACGTTTAATCCTCCCTGTTTGCATGGTCTGATATGATGTATTAAAGCTATTCTGTTTCTTTTGGGAAACCATAACAATTTTATTAGGCATGAATTTATTTCTTTAAATATATTCCTTTCTGGTAACAGTTGTATTGCCAAGGCAATATGTAGGATCAAAAAACATTTTTATTAAGTTGTAGTCTATCTTCAAATGTTAATATTATCTTGTTCCATTTTTCCACATAGATTGTAATGGTGTTGATGATATTATTGTAGCTTTTTGAGACTTAAGTCATTATTATCCTTGCATAACTCAATTCCTAGATATTTTAAGGTAGATTCTGGTTTCCATGTGATGTGATCCCCCTTAGTCTGCAGTTCTTTTTTTATTTTAAAATAAAAAAATTGATTTTGATTTATTGAAATGGAGTCCTGAAGTCATGTGAAATTTGTCAATTAATATATCTAATTCTTCTAATGTCTGTTTTGTATTAGACAATGTTAGTAATATGTCATCAGTAAATAGCATTACTTTAGAATTGTATTATTCATAAACATTTATATATAAACATTTGATTTTTATATTATGAATTGAACCTGCCAATATTTCAATAGCCAGAGTAAGTAGAACCAGTGATATGGGACATCCTTGTTTAGTCCCTTTTGTTATATGTATAGATTCAGAGGAAAAAGAACCTAACTTGACATACACAAAATTATTTGTATATATATTCTTTAGGAGATTTATAATGGATGCAGGAAATTCAAATAGCATTAGGATTTTGAATAAGTATTCAAAATTTAGGGAAACAAAGGCATCATATATATCTAAGCCAATTATGAGTGTTTCTTTATTTTCGTTATTAACATACTCACTTAGAGAAATTATCCTTTTAATGTTGTCATGTGTGTGTCTATGATATATAAATCCAGTTTGATCATTATTTATTGTTTTGGATAGTGGTATTTTTATTCTGTTAGTTAATATTGTCATAAATATGTTATAGTCATTATTTAATAATGATATAGGTCTATATGAGATACAGAGGTTTGGGGATTTGTTTTCCTTTAGGATTGGTGTGATTAAGGAATATCTCCAAGAGGGTGGAATTAAAGATTGTGACTGAATTTCTAACAAAGTTTTATGGAAGAAGGATAGTATCTTTGAAGGAAAAATTTATATATTTCCATAATTATGTCATCTGTACCTGGAGCTTTATTGTTTTTACCCTCTGTTATTGTATCTGTAATTTCTTTGTAGGATATGGATGCCTGCAGATCTAGTTTTAATTTTTCATTTTTTTATATATTAGAACATTTTCATCTAGATTTAATTGATTGATATGTATATTTTCTTTTTGGAAATGTTCCATATAGTGATTTATATAGGCATCGAGAATGTCACCTATATCTGAGACATTTTCCCTTTCTTTTCATGGAAGATACTTTTAATGTTATTAGCTTTTGATTGCATTTTGATTCTTGTGGATGAATTGTGTAGATATTTAGGAGAAGTGGCCACGGTATTAATTTTTAGTTTTTCTAAAGCTAAACTAGTTTTATGTGTTAGAAATTCATTGTATTTATTGTTTAATACTTCTACTTTCTTTTTCATCTCCAAATGATTTTGATTTTTTTCAGGTTTTACTGACAAAAGTTTGGATTGTACATCTAATAATTCAGAATCCCATTCTCTGATTTTTTTATATCAAGTTAGGGTTTTACCATATATGTAAGCTTTAATAAGAACTATATCATTATTTTATTTATCTCTGTGGTGTAATTAATTTCTAAGAACTGTAATTCAGATAATAACCAGGGTTTGAACTCTTTAATTTTAGTTATATATGCTGGAATTCTGGAGTTAAAGATTAATGGTTTGTATCCATTTTAAAATTTTAGTATCAATAAATTATGGTCTGAAAAGGGGCAGGGAGTGATTGAGAACTTAATGATTTTACAGTAAGTCATGGGCAGCAAATATTTTATCTATTCTAGTTTGGGTACCAAATCTGTGATCTTGATGGGAAAACAACAAAGATTTATTTTTAAAGTATCTGCAAGATGAAATGATTCTACCCACTTGTTTAAAGCTTTTGATACAGGAGATGTACACAGTGGCCTTTTATTTTAGTTTCAGAATATCAGATATACAGCTAAAATCTCCTGCTAATATTTAGTTGCCTTTATAATTATTGGAAAAGAAATCCAAGTGTTTTTAACAGTTCCTGTTCAAATGCCTGGGAACCAGTATAGTCTGGCTAGGGTCCATATTCTGTTATCATATTTAATTATTACTAATGCCATACGCCCTTCTTTATCTTCATACGTATAAATGATTTCTGGGTTAATCACATTTGTTTTCCATAAAGTTGTTAACCCTTTTGTCTTTGTCTTATAAGTGGATTGTGCCACTATCGTATATTTCTTAGGATTCCATTTGTAATTGTCATTTTCTTTGAAATGAGTTTCTTGAAGGAAGACACTCTGTGTTTTGTTCAGTTTCAAATATTTCAGTAGATTTTTTCTCTTGCTAGCATTGTTTAAGCCATTGGCATTTAAAGATAATAAAGTTAAATCCATCTTAGGTTATTTAGACTATGTATTTTTTGTTTTAGTGTGACTATAAAACATTTCCTCCCATAACTATAAAGTATATGTTTGAGCTTTTAATGGAAATTATCAGTTTTATACTTTGAGTATTTACCAATAAAGTAATGTTTTAATCAGGCATACTAAAAATGTTTTTGTGAAATAAAAAAATTAAATTAATAAATGTTAACAAAACTAAGATCTGCACTAGCCATGGAATAAAAATCATTCCTAACCGGAAGGGTAAACCTAAGTCCATCAGATTATCACTCATGCCTTGACAATCCAGAACATCTGAGCTCCATAAATTGAATTATCATATGGAAATATTTGTAATAGAAATAAGCAATATTTATATTATTTTGAACAGATATAGTACTATTGTAAATCAGACAGAATTCTAATACAATTTAAATGTGTAATTATTATATAAGCAATTAATATTTACATGAAAGATAGATAACAAGCAATTCAGTCATAGTAAAGTAGGATGTATCATATATAAAACCTCAGTAAAAGATTATAGCACACAGTTAACATATTCACCCTTATTGATGAAGTCTTTCAAAACATATTACTTAATATAAATAGATGGTAATAATATATATATACCTAATGTTTATAATGCAATGTCTTTTACTGTATATATTAGAAGTTATATTAAAGCATCAAGTTTTTTTTATGTGAAAATTGATGAAAGTTAGTGCATTTTAATTATCAGTGCATCCTTCTTTCCCCCATTTCCTACACATACAGATTTTCATATCTGTCATTTCTTATTATAAAATTAATTAAATTATAGGTTAAAAACAAAAACATTCACTTATTGTGTTTAATGATTTCAGATTCCTTTTCCATATTTATAAATTGCCATTTTATGGCATATACTGAAAGCTTTTAGATTTAAATGGCAACATTCTATTTTGTATAATCAGCAAAGGTTAAACTGAGTGATTATTGTCAATTTAATACTATTTGTTCAAAATGGGATTGTTACATTCTGTGACATTCCTAGTTCAGGCTTCTATTGTTTTCCTTGAACAACTTTGTCAGTTTGATGTCCTGTATAAAACATTAGTTACCTTGGTAACAGCTTAAGTATTATGTATAGTCAAGATGTATTACAAAACCACAATTCAAGTTAAAGCAATTATATGACTTGTTATGCACATTTGCTTATATGAGAAAATCATCATGCTTCCCCTTGATGTTCAATATAGTGTATGTCATTTATGACATGTTAAAACAGTAGTGTTATTATGCAGAAGCCCATGTCATTAAAACCAATCTTTAATATCTAAATTCAGCAGACTGATTCATCTTATATGACGATTATATATTTCATGTCTAGATTTACTAAAATCATACATTACATAACTATTGTGTGTTTTATTATTTTTTTTTTTTTGGCTGTTGCTTAGTTATTTGAGAGACCACAAGCTGTAATGCTCTGTAATGCTTATTCTTATTATTTGCTCTTTCCAAGCATGTTTATATAGTCCATAGACATTAAATTATGAGACCCTTCTAGTTTCTTATTTGTTACAAGTATATTTCCATCCTTACATACACACATATCAGTACTTCAAGCACAGGCAACAATGCCCATCCAGTTTTGCCAGAATACCATTTACTAGTTCATGTGGTGTGTTTCCAGACTGTTCTTAAATTATCCAAACCAATATTTGTCCTGTTCCATTTTACCAGCCTGTTCCATGCAGTAAACACTCTGCCAGTGAACCACTCAATACACCTTCCATTCCCACAGATATTCCCATGAAGGAAATCTGATGACTCTCTAGCACTTCCCGGCAACCCCAAACACCTCTAGAATCAGCTATCCCCATATGCCAAACACGTCTGAGCAAGCTCACCTCCCAGACCACTGCAAAGGGTACTGCACAAGACCAAGTGCTCTTAGTTGTTCACAATAACTCAGACGTCCACTCTTAGTCCTTATGTGTTTGGACCAAAATACATTTTAAATATAAAATTGCACTTATTTTTTATGAAGAATTGACTTAATGAGCTAAAAGAAGTGTTGGGAGACCATTAATATGTGTACATGTGGTTTAAAACAGCCCTTTTATTTTATATATATATATATATATATATATATATATATATATATATATATATATATATATATTTTTTTAAAAAAAAAAAAACAAAAATTTAATTGCTGAGAATCATCTCGGAGGCTGCTCATAGCCTTTAAGCATTATCGTCATTCTGTCTCCATTACCATAGCAACCTGGGAGCATTTGTTTCTGTTAGTGTGTCTGTGTGTTGCATACCAAAGGCTTGCGATGCACCTGAAGCAAAGCTTCACTTCATTGCAACTTCAAGCCTAAATCCCCCCCCCCCCCTTTCAGCGAGGCAGCAGCCAGGAAAAGAACAGAGACAAACAGATAAAAAAAAATTTCCCAACAAGCCGCCACAACAAGGGATAGCACATTCTTCCAGCCTTTCCACCTCTCACTCAGTAGATGTATAAACAAACTATTCTCTTCCAAAATATCCCAAATCATGGATAAAACACCAAATGTCTCTTCGTAATACACAAGCATCAGTAAACCACGATCACAAACCGCAACTCACAGCTTCCCAGAGAAGAAGATGGCAACATACAACAGCTGCCAGACACAGCTGCATCCACATACACCATGTCAGGCTTAATCAAATAGCATTCAAAGCTATGATACCTGCCATAATTGATATTAACTATGTTTAGACAGAATAATAAGGACATTTGTACTAGCTGCCAGACATAGCTGCACCCACGTACACTATATCAGGATTGATCAAACAGCACTCAAGTCTATAATAACTGCCATAACTGATATTAACTATGTTTAGACAGAATAGTAATGACATTTGTACTAACTGCCAGACACAGATGCATCCATGTACACTCTGTCAGGATTGTTAAAACAGCACTCGTAGCTGTGATACCTGCCATAATTGATATTAACTGTTTAGACAGAATAATGATGACATTTGTACTGAGCTTGCTACTATTATTTAAACAGGATATACATGACATTTCTAAGTCATACTTTAACTGAAGAAGGCATTAGTCACCATGATAGCATTATTTTTTTCAAAACACTCTACTCTTACTGCTATTATATATGATACTATTTTTTTAAATTTGAGTCTGAACTGTGATGAATGGTACCTCGTTGAATTAGTTAATTAATTACTTAAATTATTATAAGTAAAATTAATGAAAAATGAACAAGATAAGTATTCATTGGGTTCAAGTAGGGGAACAGAAACTTCTATGTTTGTATTATATGTTGTTTTGTTTGGCTTATATATAATGTAAATAGTAACCCATCTTGACCTACCTTTGTTTGTGAAGAATTATTGGACTCTGAACATTCTGAATAAATTATTATGTTTCTTGGTTGTTTAACAAACCCTCCTTTTTTTAATAAAAACAGATGACAAGTGATGTACCATATCAGTTGATATTTTGAGAGATGTAGTTCTAAGAGTTAATTTCTTGGGACAGCTATCTTGGAATCAGTGTTTTGTTTCTTCTTTCTAGCATCAGTCAAAAGATTTGATGTTCTTCATGTTTCACTGTTGCAGTCATTACATTTAGGGTAATCCTGCTGGCAGGTTGCCCTCAGTTGGCCTGAATTTCAAAGTCTTGGGTCCTGCGTCAGCTGCTGTCACCCCTTCCCTGATGTCAGGTCGTCAGGGGTATAAACGAAGCAGCCGGTGCCATTTTCTTTAGTCTTTCTTGTCACGCGGTGCCCGAAGCAGAAGCAGTTCGTAAGTGCCAGTCGGCCGACTCCTGAGATTTTCGTGTTCGAGTTTCAGATCTGAAGACTTCATTAAAAGCTAAGTACCCCATTGGGGAAATGTTTTTCTTGCTCCAGACCGATGTCAGAAAAAGTTAATAATTGTATTTCTTGTGGGAAGCAAATACCTCATAAGGACTTTCATTCTTACTGTATTCCTTGCCTAGGCCCTGACCACAATGTTTCAAGTTGTCGGTTTTGTGCTAGATTTAACCAGCACACTATTAAGCGTTGTTACGATTTTACACTAAGCTATTTTGGGTGCAGATTTAATTATACAATGTCGTCGGATAGCCATCCAACTACTGGAGTTCACAAAAAGCGCAAAGAAAAAGACCGGCAACCGAGGTCCAAAACTGAGGATGAAGCTTCTCCTAAGCCAGTCGCTGGTTCGTCGGTTCTCAGTGAGGCGCTTTTGCAGCCCCTGACGCCCACTACTTTAGAGTCGCAGGCCACTACCCACTCCCACGTGGAGTTGGTCAGGCTGCTGGACACTCAAAAGTATTGGAGCCTCGGAGACTATTCCCTCAGATGTGTCTGGAGCCGCTGAGCAGGCATCAGCTTCTGAAGGTGTTTTCAGACCTAAACAATTATACATTAAACTGACTACAGCTTCAAAGGCAAAGACTAAAGCACCTTTAAAGGCAAAGAAACAAGTTCACCAGCGACATGGACAGGCCTCCATGCCCAAAAAACAGATGCTCAAACTGGCCGAAGACTGAATTACCTTGATCAGGGGTTCCCATCCCCCTCCTGATAAGAGGCCTAGGCAAGAGATAGACTATGAATCTACAGATCAGGTTTCCATTTCCTCAGATTCCTCTTCTGATCAGGAATATTCTCTTCCCCCCATGAGGATTCTGATGCTGAAGAGTCTATTCCTTCAGCTTCTCCTCCTGAGGACATTTCCTTTTGAGAAACCTTGCATACCATTAGGGAGCATTTCCACTGAGAGAGACAAGATTTTTCAGAATCTAAGAACAGGCTCAGGGACTTCCTCCTACTACCTCAACACAGGCCTCTAGCTATTCCACCTGTGTTAGACATTGTAAATGATGTGTTTTCAGTGTCTAGTCTGACCCCTGGCTCCTTACCTCCAGCACCTGTTAAGCCTGACAGATACTACAGGGTTCCTGACTCTCATAAATTCCTTTTCAAAAACCCTACTGCAGACCCAGAAACTATTTCTCAGGGCCCCAAAGGGGTTAAGGCTTCCACTGCAAAAAAACCGACCCCCTTTGACAGAGATTCTAGGGCACTGGATAGATGGGTGGGGAAAAAAGATTTACACATCTGCTACCTTGGCTATAAGGACCTTAAACTGCCAGTTTCATATGCTCAAATATCAGCAATATGTCATGACACTGCTTAAATAGAAAATGTTGGTAAATTCTGAATGTGCAGAAAACAAAGAAATGCAGGATTTATTGCATGCAGCTGAACCAGTTGGAAAGCATACTTTGCAATGTGGTTTTGATTCTCTGGAGGCCTCCTGCAGGGCCACTGTTATGGGTTCTGTAATTAGGAGGCATGCTTGGTTAAAGGAACAAAATCTGCCTGATCTTGTCAAAGCTAAATTATTAGATGCACCATTACAGCATGATACCTTGTTTGGTGTTAAGGCAGAAGAGGTGTTAAAGAAAATGGAGGACAAAGCTAAATCTACGCAAACAGTCAAACATTTCTTACAAGTACAGCCACCTAGGTTTAGCAGACACTGGCCTACAAAGAAGTGATCCTTTCCAGTGTCAGACAGACCTCAAAGGGGCAGATCCGGATGCCCTAGAGGCAGATCCAAGCCGCAAGGTTCGTACAGGTCTAAGCAATAGGGTGCTTCTACCTCCAAAAGTGAAGAAGACAAATCACAACCATACAGGAAACAGTCACAGTGACTTCCCACTGCCTGCACCAAGCATTTATCTACTGGCAGCACCCTTACGGGCAAAAATAGCACTTTTTTCTCAAAATTGGCACATTATAACCCAGGATAAGTGGGTTCTAGACATAGTGTCACAAGGCTACAAGTTTCACTTCCATACCCTGCCAAGAGCAAACGGTTGGCCAGACCTGCCAAAAAATCAATGGGCAGAGGCTCAAAAACAAGTCCCATCCCTCATGGACATGGGGGCTATTCAACAAGTGCCACAGCAAGAGCAGGGACAAGGATTTTACTGAAGACTGTTCTTGGTACCCAGAAAGGACAAAGCATGGAGACCAATACTGGACCTATCTATTCTAAACACTTTCCTGGATATACCAAAATTCAAGATGCTGACCTTGCAGCAGCTTCTGCCCATGCTGGGCAGAAAGGCTTGGCTTGTCACTTTAGACCTAAAAGAGGCATACCTGCATGTCTGAATCAGACAATCATGCAGAAGATACCTCAGATTCAAGGCTGGTTCAAAGCATTACCAATTCTCTGCATTGCCCTTTGGCTTATCTACTGCGCCCAGGGTCTTCACAAAGTGCCTGGCACCAGTAATTGTTTTCTGCAGACAAAGAGGAATACAGATATATCCTTACTTGAATGACTACCTCATTCAAGCAGAGAACAAGGACATTCTACTACAGCATCTGGCATTTGTGAAAAGACTTTTAACATGCCTAGGGTACACAGCCAACGAAAAGAAATCAAAACTAGTACCCTCTCAAGAGATAATATTCCTGGGTGCAATCTTAAATACAACTGCTGAGATGGCTTATCTCATGCCAGACAAACAAAGGCAACTGACTACCTATTTCAAAATGTTAGCAACAAAGGCCCAGTTATCTGCAAGAAAAATTCTGCACGCTTTGGGCTTTATGGCATCCTGCATCCTACTAATTCCATATGCAAGACTGCATATGAGGAAACTTTATTGGTACCTAAAAAGTGTTTGCACTCAGCATTGCCACAGCCTGGAAACTATAATTACTCTCATTCCCTGCCTGCAACAGGAGTTTTGATGGTGGACAAAGGCTTGTCACCAAAACAAGGGACAGCCATTCACATTACCCCCAGCCAGGCAGACACTAACAACGGATGCATCAGATTATGCCTGGGGGGGCCCACATGGCAGGAAGATGCATTCAGGGCACATGGACCTCAAACCAAATGCATCTACATGTCAATCGAAAAGAGATGCTAGCTGTTCAAAATGCCCTGACAGCCTTCAAGGACCTACTTCATCCAGGACAACTACTGATAAGACAGACAACACCACGGTCATGTGGTATATAAACAAGCAGGGGGGCACACATTCTTACCCTCTTTGCAGACTAGCCATGACTTTGTGGGACACAGCATTGACTTACCAAGTACATCTGCAGGCACAATTCCTGCCAGGAAGGAAAAATACTCTGGCAGATGAACTAAGCAAAAACATCATGGATCCCCATGAGTGGCAGCTGGATCCACAAGTCTTCAGCATGATAACAAGGAAATGGGGATGCCCAGACATAGATCTATTTGCCTCCCCTCACAACTACCAACTAAAAAGATTCTGCACAAGGATTTATCACAGACAAGCATGGAAAGTGGATGCTCTATCCTTCAGCTGGAAAAACATATCAGTATATGCCTTTCCCCCTCTGCCTCTCCTCCCCAAGGTACTCCTAAAGGTCAGACAGGAGAAGCCAAAGATGATACTGATTGCCCCAGACTGGCCCCACCAGCACTGGTAACCAATATTAAGGAGCTTTTCTCAATGCTCAGCTTGGACCTTACCTCAAGTACCTCATCTACTGTCCCAGCAAAACAATCAGATCCTGCACAGCCAACTCAGGACTTTAAACCTGGCAGCATGGCGGATGATGTAGTCATACAAAACACACCTTTCAGCAAAGCTGTGATGGATGTCATTTTGGAAGCCAGAAGGCCTAGTACTAGAAAATCTTATGCTGGAAAATGGAGGAGATTCTGTGCTTGGATACAGCTGTGCCAAATATTCCTCAGATTTTACAATACTTAACTGAGATGCTGGACAAAGGCCTATCTTTCTCATTTATTAAAATTCATGCCTCTGCCATTTCGGCTCATTACAATGCAGAGCCACCAATCTTTTCTCATCCATTATTAAAATAGTACCTCAGAGGAGCCAAAAATTTAAGGCCTCCAAGGAGATCACCAATGCCTGCATGGGACCTCAACTATGTCTTGGAAAAACTCACCCTGTCTCCTTTTGAAGCAGCTACTACTGCTGATATAAAGTTTTTATCTTGGAAAACAGCTCTGCTCCTATCAATAACATCTGCAAGATGAGTTTCAGAGCTACAGGCACTCATGGCTGTGGAACCTTTTATCATTTTTTATCCGGACAGAGACTCCCTGAGGACAAACCCAGCATTTATGCCTAAAGTGGTGTCCAGTGTGGCTCTTAACCAAACCATTCATCTGCCAACTTTTTACCCGAATCCACAGAACAAGGGGGAAAGATTTCTGCATTCTTTGAACGTACACAGACAGCTTAGATTCTACTTGGACAGAACCAAAGTTTTCAGAAAGACAGAGCAATTACTAGTGGCATATGCTGCAGGATCACAAGGAAAGGCTATCTCAAAGCAGACTATTTTAAAGTGGATAGGCCACTGCATTCATTTCTGCTACTTATACCATGGCAAGCCAGTGCATAAGGGCATTAGGCCACATTCCACCAGAGCTGCAGCCACTTCAGCAGCCTTTCTCAGGGGATCACCAACCAAGGACATTTTAGAGGCAGCTACTTGGAGTTCAGTGCACACCTTTACAAAGCACTATCATCTGCCACTCTAAATCCAGGGCAGGCTTTGCCACTGCAGTTCTGCAGGGTCTCATAGCCGCTCCTAATGCTATTTAGCTCCAGCCTCCCAACCATAGCTTTGGGAATCTACCCAAATGTAATGACTGCAACAGAGAAACACGAAGAACATAGTACAGTTGTGTCCACTTACCATAAATGTAGATGTTCGAGTGTATTCACTGTTGCAGCCCAGGTTACCCACCCGCCATCCCCCCTTTTTCTTCAGATAGAGCTTATCTTTCCTTCTCTGATTTATACAACCTATGTGGTGTATTTGCTTGTAGATGAAGGTAAAGTTTATATTGGTGCATGTAATTTTATATATAGATATAAATTTTGGCTACCCTTTTAGGGGGCACCTGACATCTGGGGCAAGAAAAACTAAAGAAATTGGCATCGGCTGCTTCTTTTATACCCCTGACGACCTGACGTCAGGGAAGGGGCGACAGCAGCCGATGCAGGACCCAAGACTTTGGAATTCAGGCCAACTGAGGGCAACCTGCCAGCAGGATTACCCTAAATCTAATGACTGCAACAGTGAATACACTCGAATATCTACATTTATGGTAACAGTACACAACTGTACTTTTCTTTTATACTCTTCCATTCCATTTCTTCTGGGATAGACACTATGTTGTTATTTTTGATGAATATAGTAGCTTCTTCAAAGTATTAAAGGTTCTCATCTCATTGGGAAAAAGTATTTTTACCTTGGCTGGAAAGGCCAGCTGTGCTTTAATATTGTTTTGTTTCAACAGTTTTATTATTGGCCAGATGTTTTTCTTTGTTCTAGTATTCTGGAAGAATAATCATTGCCAAACCTTATCAGGCTTTGATTGTATTTTAAGGGTGATTTTCTCCAAACAGATTTTAATATTAGTTCCTTGTCCAGAAATGAAAGAAACTTTATGTATGGATCTAGGTGGAGTATTTTTTGAGTTAGAAGCAGGTTTCCTCAGTGCTCTATGCGGCCTTTCAATTCCAAATGAAAGTCCCTCTTTCAAGTCTAAAAATTCAGGAATCCAGGGTGTTAAGAATGAAATAATGTCTTCACCTACAGTGTTTTCAGGCAGACCAAAGATCCTTAAGTTGTTTCTCCTTTCCCTGTTTTCTAAGTCATCTTTTTTGTTAAGCAGCCATGTATTCTGTTTAAGCATAAATTCTTTTTGGAATTCTTCCTCTTTGAGTATCCCTTCAGTGTCATTTAGAGAAGTCTCTATATTTGTTATTTTTGTATGGTGTTCCTGTAATAGTTCCTTAAGAGTATCAGTCTGTTTCTGAGAATTTAATTTGAGGTTTTATAAGTCATTTTTAAAGCCATCCATCTTCAAAGATAGCTCCTGTAAGGTAGATGTCATCAATTGCAGTTCTTTTTTCAAAGCAGCATCTGAATGAGAATTCTTTCAGTTCATATTCAGTGATTCAATACATCTCCAAGTTACTTGACAGGAAATTTTTTGTATATCTCCACCAAAATTGATATTTATGTAGTTTAGTAGTTTATCTATAGATTTCTGATGTTTTAAACTTGAAAATAATAAAATTTTCCCCGTATTGTTATACTAGTTTATGGAGCTCTCAAAATTCACTGCTCTCAGTTGGCCATCTAGGCTCACCCCCCCTCCTCCCGTGTCAAATATATTGCGCTCTTTCAGGTACATTCAGATGGCTTTATCTTTTCTGATTTCAAGATATTTAGCCATTATAATAATGGTTTATTTTTAATACATTAATTCTGTTGCTGTTGCTTATCAAGCTGCTAATAAAATGAACTTTAAGAAAGAAAATACATTTGATATGCATTAAGCTATTGCTGTTTACCTGTACGTAGGTAGATTATCAAGCTATAGCAAGATTTTACATCTGGGAAGATAAATGGAAATACTGCTTACAAAAGTAATAACTTTTGACATAAAACGTATTTGTATACTGCACTGTAGACAGACTTTCAATAAACAAATAGTGATGAAAATTAATCAGCTGTATCAAGTGTATATACATATGCATAGATTATCCCTGTCGACCAACCCCTCCCCCCCTTTTCATCTGGTTGAGGTATTACATCAGCTGTTGCTACTTCTTTCAGTTCAGTGTTACTGTCCTAACTTCTTCAACTGTTATGCCTAACTGTCACAGGCCTTCCCTTTCATGGAATATATCCATCCCCTGGCTGGATAGCCTCATCTTATATTGCCTTTTTTCTGCCTCTCCCAAATCTGCTTTACCAAACCATGTTCTCCTTTTTTGTATATGCGGCAGAACAATTACAATCTGTTCTGCTTGACCTTCTCTGCAATTAGGGATTCTTTGGCTTTATCTGAGTCATCATTTCTTATGCTTTTCCACATGGTGTGGCCTACTTAGCTGTCTTAGGCACTGCATCATCAAAACCTCAAGCTTACACAGCTGCTCTGCCTTTGCTACACATTTTTGTGCCATACAGAAGCACTGGTTACACAACTGTTTAGCACACCTTACTTTCAGCTTATTTGGCATTCTTCTGTCACACACTTCCCCTGAAACATTAAGCCAGTTGGGTGGGTGCTGCAACTCTGACTGTAGCTTTGATCTCCTGATTCAGGTTTCCCTTTTTTCAATCCCATCCTTTGAGATACCTGCAGCTGTTAAAACTGTTCCACTATTTTCTCTTCTGTCTCAGTTTTACAGCATCATCTGATTTTCTCCATTTGGTGTCATGATTACTGTTTTTTGTACTCTCTTTCAACCCACATGCATTGCTTTGTGTTTCAGTTGTCTGTCATTGTCTCAAGTTTCTGTTTAGAGTCTGCTTGTAATGCTGTATCATCTACATACAGCAGTTGTCTTGATCTCCTCCTTCCAGCTAGGTTGCTGATGTAGTCTGTCAGCAGTATGAACAGCTGTGGGCTTAAAGCTGTACTCGTGATACATACTCAGTCCAACAGAAAAAAAATGTTTAATTCTGAACACTGTTTGCACTTGTGTAGTTGAGTCTTTGTGCATAGTCTGCAATAATCTAGTCACTGCCTGGACTTGTATAAGGTTACTAAGGTCTTGGACTCTTCAATCTGAATCCGTCACATCTATACCCTCCTTCCCATCTTTCAAAACTACTCTGAAAGACTTCCTAGCTAAAATATATCTCTGCTCTTGCTCAAAACCAGGATAAACTATATCTCTATATATGAAAAAGTACCTTTTCATTCCTTATACCTCCTTCCTCTCCCTTCATCACTTACTTCTTTACTGCTATCACTTTCTCTTTCCTGTCTTTCTCTCTAAGTATATCATAAGCCTGTTTTCCCCTCATTTCATATTGCATTCCCTATTTGTATTAGACCAACTTACATTTAATTTCTCTACAAATTGTCTAAACTTTCTCTAAATATTTAATGATTGTCACACACTTTGTATCGATCCTTAACCAATGTTTTAAAATTATATCTGATTTGTTATAATTATTTAAACTGCAGGTGTTTTTGTCTTATTTTTGAATATTTTAAAAGTGTTGTTCTTATAATGTTTTGCAATAATTTGGAGGTTTCTCCCAGGGCCTCCACTGAAAATGGGTCTGTACCCATTCAGACTTTTCCAGCAATCAAATGTCAGTAAGTAAATAAATAAATAAAACGATCTTAGAATTGCTTCCTTTTAGGATTTTATATGTTTTTTTCTTTGTCTGAGAATGCCCACTTGGATTTTTTTCCATCTCCAATGTCTTCTCCTCTAGCTCCTGCTCCTTGTACTACTTGCTAAACTGAACCCATATTGTTTTCCCATCCTTTCTTATGCTTTGCATATTCATTTTTTGAGAAATGCATTTATCAAACATACATCTCTCTCTCTTTCTAATATACATATATATATATTTATATTTATATATATATATATATATATATATATATATGTGTGTGTGTGTGTGTGTGTGTGTGTGTGTGTGTTTGTGTGTAGTCAGTCAACCAAGTCTAAAATTCTGCCATTCTTAAATTTCAGAGTTATTTCAGCTGGTTTCCATATCTGTGGAGCATTTATTGAGAATTTATTCTGTTCTTTTCCCCTTTCTTTACTTCTCAGAAATTGTCAGAGTCTGAAGCAGGCATCAGTATAAACTATTGACAGTGGAACTGCAAACTAGACTGTGCATTATGGACCTCTGTGTTAGTTTTCTTGTCCTCCATGTATGTTTTTACCATTCCTTTAATTGATGTATTTATTTATTTTCATTCATTCTCTGATTACTCACTAATCCAGCTAAGGTTGTCCTTGAAACCATAGACATTGCCAGCACGCAAACATTCAATGCAGCCAAGACAAGGAATCTAATCCTAGTTGGGGTGCCACTCCGGCACAGAGTGTGTGGGCTTGAGTGCACATACATGCACAAATACACACACACACACACACACACACACACACACACACACACACACACACACACACACACACACACACACACACACACACACACACACACACACACACACACACACACACACACATGAACACACTTATACATACAAACACAACTTTGAGCAGTTTTGAGAATAAGCAGTCCACCATTAGCATGCTCTTGGGATGTAGAAGGTGCTGACATCTCTTGCTATTAATGTATATGGTCACACGGTCGATATGCAGACTCCAAAACAGAAGCATTCTAAATGAGAGGTAAGCTAAAGAGCCAAACAGTGTGAGGCAGAAGTGTTACCTGCTGCACCCTGTACTACCCCCCCAGTAACACACATTGCCTTAATTACTTTGCCATTGCTTCTTAAAACTTCATGTATAGTACTTCCCTGTATGTTATTTTTGCAATTCAACTATGACCATAAATATTCTACCTCTTTATTGCTTTTGCAAACATGCACTTTCTTAAATGGTACAATTTATGCTGTTTGGTGTCTTCCATCCACATCTGCAACAATGATGAGTGATGCTTACATACAACCACCGTGTAACTGTAATACTGTTGTTGTTGCTAGCTCATTGCAAAGAGCCATTGCTGCTTGCACCTACGGTAGCCACTTTAAAGTGGTTATATTTTTTAAAAGGTGTTGGGTTGGCTTACTCATAAAGTGATGGTGGGGCTGACCTGATTACTTTTAGTTTTAAAATTCTGTAGCCATTCTTCTATATACTGCCTCACAGCTTGTACAAGTTAAGCTTGCTATAGGATTTCTTAGGTTTATTGATAGTAAAACTGCGGTGGTGGTGCTGTGGTAGTGTTGTCGCCTCACACTAAGACATTGTCCTGTTCGATTCTCAGCTAGAGCGTCTTCTGTGTGGAGACATGCATGAATGGGTGTACCTTCATTGAAGGTTGTGTGTCAGGGCCGCCAACACAGCACGTAAAAATCTACTGCCAATCATTACTGGACCGGAGTTCCGCTGTGGCGACCCCTAACCGGGAAAAGCCGAAAGACACAACAACATTGATAATAATATGTAACAGTAATGTCTCTTCTATTAGAAAACATTATATTCTTTATCATGTCTTTTCTAAATATTTAAGAACAAAAAATTGGGTCCTCTTGTGTACTGACATTTTAGTCCACCATTATTTGCCATGTAACTCCTATTTTTTTCAATATTCTGTTTCCTTTTTGTTTAACAGAACAGACGATGCAATAGAAGGAAGTAATCACTTGATAGCAGTGTTGATGGGCAATGTTACTTTCGAGAGTGCATATGCAAACATTACTAATATTTCACTGCATGCTTTTTTTCAGGGCAGTTGAAATCATGAACATGAACACTTGATATAGATTTAACATGCACTTTTCCATTTGTTATTATTATTTTCATGCAAAACCCTCATTTAGTTTACAGAATGACCTTCAATGGTACTCAAACTCCACAGGCACATTTTGAGATTTTTAAATATGAATTTCAAATGATCTTTCAAACCACTACACTTACATCTTTAGCCAACATCAACAGGTACATTTCTATTTTTTTTCAAAAGTTTTAAGATAAAAAATGTGCAAATATGAAACTAAGGTGCATTGTAACTTGCATTCTAAAGACTGAACACTGAACTTATAGCTCACTGAGTTAAATGTATCTGTTGCAGTCAACTGTAAATTTACGTTTTTTATATATATTTATCTCTTCTACAGGATACAAATGACAACTTACCTGTATTTAATCAGTCTTCCTACAACTTCACAGTAAAAGAGAGTGAAAAAGGTGAGCACTTGGATCACTAATTATTTTCTTTGTTAGCCAGTATGGTGTTTTGATCCACAAAAGGCCGTGTCAAGACAGACTCCATGTCAAAAACAAACTGCATGGTATAATAAAGAATTGTGTATAGCTTTATCAGATATAAACTTCCATGTAAATAATGTAAATCAGTAAGACACTGTTCAGGTATTAAAGAACCTATTCATGAAATTTGAACCAGTATGATAACAAAATCCTAATGCATCTGATTACAGTGAATCCTAATCCTAATCCTAAATCCTAAATCCTAAATCATATGATATATAACTCAAATCAAGCTCAAATGCAACATGTCATAATGGTGGTAGCATTTGTGAAGCCATTGCTTCCAGCTACATAGACAGTTTTGAACATTCTAGGGCATATGTGTAACAATTACTATTTTTCTTAGGGGACTGACCAGTTTGTGTAAATATATGGTGCATTCACATATCTATGTACCATGTTTTGAAAAATGGTGACTCATGCCAAGTCTTTCCATGCTTAAAAGAAATGGTCACGTTGGTGTTAGATGTATATCCATTCAGTGGAACAGAAGGCTAAGTCAGTTGCATTTATATTTATCCAAATAATAAAGCTTATTGGAATAGTTTGGAATAGTTAGAGAGGACAGATAAAAGTTTGAATTTCAGTAGTGTGAATGATATTAAAGCATCTTCATATAAGCTTAATAGGTCAGAGTTTATCATGCAATCAAGCATGAGATATATGTAGAAAACAACATGTTTTTAATATTCTAAACCTACAAATAATGTGATAGCATGCATTGCCTACTTTAGAACAGAACATCAATGAAATTGCTTTATAAATACAGAAATGGTGACTCCACCTCCACCTGTAGACCTGTCACCAGTGGAGTACCACTTTTCTCAGAAGTTCAGGCCAAAGTAGATGGCCTTTGGCTCACCAAGTTCCCTGATGATTGTAAACTGGGAGGAATCATTTAGTCCCCCAGTGATGCCAACACATTATAAGGAGGGCTAACATAAACAAATGATTGGTGCCAAAGCTGTGGTCTAACACTAAATGCAAAAAAAAAATGCATTATTATTCCCTTAGGCAAAATGGAATATCATACAAGAATTCCAACCCAGTGGTGCAAGACTTGGGAACACAGGTTGATAATCTGAAATTTTACCCCCAAGTTTCCACAGTGGTAAGCAAAGCCTTCTATGTAGCGCACCTCATAAGCAAGGGCATAGCATCCAGGGGAAGGGATGTTATAACTCCACTGAATTTGACCCTCATCAGACCACTAATAGAGTATAATGCACCCTTTTGCATGTAGCTCAGCAGACACCTGCAGCAGCTGGAGAAACCTATGTGGACAGGCTGAAAGCCCTGTTACTTTACTTTGTATCTCATAGGCTGCTGAGAGGTGAATTGTGCCTGGCCTGCAGGGCAATCTCTGATCTTGTCCTAATGGAAATGCTGCAGAACTGCAAGTCAAATGGCATAAGAGTCACTCACTCTAGGAAACTCAACCTAGCTTGTGACATTAACAGAATATGCTGGAGAAACACATATGTCTCCCAGAGACTGAGGCCTCTCTGAAATAGACTTCCTATTCGCATAAAACAGAACTCCTCACTGACCATATTCAAATGCAACCAAGATAATTGGATGGGAGACTGCAAATTCACCCCAGGGGAGGCACCCATGGCCTTTACGGACAGGGGTAGTCAGTGTTGATAACAGACCCACTCTGTTCATAAATTCATTCCTTAAACTACCCCAAAAGAACATATGGGGATACTTGGGACTAACATGGCTAGGCTTGTAAAGGCTTTAGAGCCGTTAGCCTAGTAACCTCCTATGAACCTACGAACTTGATACACTGCACTTTTTAAAATGTCCTTGTTTTTCTATATTTAGGATATCTTAGTTCACTCATTACAAATATCATCGTTTTTCTATATTTGGGATATCTTAGTACTCACATAGCTTGTTTGTTCCTTTTATAAACTGTAAGATCTGAAGTAGGGACTTCATTTGTCAGCAACCTGTGGGTCTTGGATCTGATATCGGATCCGAGCCAGCAACTTGTTTCATAGCTAATGGATCCGAGCTCCTAGCTCCACCCCGCACCCATAATCCCCTGCCAACCCTCCATGACCTCAGATCTAGTTTGCCGCGCTTGTGGATGGCTGGATTTTTGAGCTCTTAGCGAGTATTGTCAGTTAAGTGTATTTTTCTTCCACTTTCTCCTATCGTTAACTTTAAAAAGTGTGTAAGAGTCAGGTTCCCTGTATTTTATATTTTTTTATATAGTTTTTTCCCTCCCTTCACTGGTCGTTAGTGAGTGTGTGTCTGTTTGTGTTTTGGGGCCTGTGTGTTTGTGTAGTACTTGTTTTTTTCCTCAAGTATGGCTGAGGCCCCAAAAGCCATTTTTTCAAAATGTACCAAGTGTGGCCATAAGCTCTCCCTGGCTGATGGCCACACTCGGTGCATTCGGTGCCTTGGGGTTGAACACCTATCCTCAGGCTGTACCATTTGTACAGCATTCAACCCCAGGGCACTGAAAGAGCGGAGGTCGAAGCTGGTCCTGGCGGGACTTTTGCCCCCGGACTCGGCTCCGGCCTCCACTCCGGCCTCCGCTCCTCCTGTGGCACTACCACAGGCTGTGGCCATTGCCACTCCTGCCCCCTTTCCTCCGGCCTGGACTCAAACTCCCACTAAAGCGCCAGAGGACAGGGAGGCTAGGAGGGAGAAACGGAGGGAGAAGCACCACAAGCGGTGGGCTGAGGCCTCCACTTCGGCCCCGCCAGCTAAGCGGGCTTCTCCCTCCACAGCTTCTAGGTCTCCTCCTCCTCGGCTCCGATCTCCTTGTTTCTCCCCAGGATCCGAGGAGGAGGAGGCCCGATCTCCATCAAGGTCATCGAGACGGCATTCCAGGCCTGCCTCGGTGGCCTCATCGAGATCAACTTATAGTATGTCAGATGCAGACTTGGACCGGATGATGCGAAGGTTCATCCAGGCCCAGCTGCAGATGGGAGTGCTCTTGTCTCCCCCCCCTTTGGGGGGGAGCTCGACACCTTTTTTTGCCCCAATTGCTCCTTCTCCGACCCGCTACCCGGGTTTGGAGCGTTCGGAGCCGGGCAGTGTCGGAGCCAGGGGTGGGTCGGTGCTGACAGTACTTGGTACTTTGGATCCGACCCTACCCTCGAGTCTGTCGGATCCGACCTCTCGGAGCCATGGGCCGAGCTTCAAATCTGGGGGATTCAGTGTGCCTTCGGCTCCGTCCAGGTCGGAGCACACTGGTCCTTTGGATCCAATGGTCTTGACCCCGGCTCCGATCCCTTCATCGGATCTGAGTGGGAGTCGGCTCTCAGAGCCCAGGGAAAGCGGTTCCCCCTCGGCCTTCGATGTAGTGGAGAGGGACCCCCGGCCCTTGTCTCGGCTCCACCCTGCACTCCCTCTCTGCTGGGCCAGGCTTCCATCACCCGGCCACAGGGACAGCCTGCTTCGATGTCCCAGGTTGTTCCATTGGAACAGGATGTTGCTGGCGAGACCTCCTCGGACAGCCCCCCTCAAGGAAGTGCCTCACAAGCACAAGTGCAAGAGGAGGCACGTGGACTCCCCTGAGTCCTTAACTGAGGACACGGACTTGGATGAAGGGGAAGGCTCCCCAAGATCTCCCCCTGAGGATGTCTCCTTTGGAGACATCATGGAAATGCTTAGGATCAGAGGTGGGTGGTCTGCCCCCAAGGCTTCCTCCGACGAGTCCGTGTTTTTGGAGGCATTCAAAGCAGGCCTGTCTACCTCTTGGGTGTCCCCTCCGGCCGACCCCCTGGTGGACCTTATTACCACCAGGGCATAGAAGGACCTGGACACCATGGAGCCAGTCCCAAAACATCCGGACAGGATTCTGAGCCCCCCCGCAGACCGGTCACACCGGAGCAAGGGTCCCCCCATAGATGCCATGTTGACGGCGGCAGCCATGAAGAGGGAACTAGCTCAGGAGAGCCCCTCAGTCCATCCACCGAGCAAGGAGTCCCACTCGATGGATCGCTTAGGGAAGCAAGTTTTTAGTTCAGCGACCTTTTCGGTAAGGTCTCTGAACTATATGGCACACGTCATCAGGATGCAGCGGGATCTTATCAAAGAATACACTGCCTCCCCCACTGAGTCCATGTCTGTGGAGGACAAACAGTTGTACTCTACCTGAATGGCCACTCTGAAATCTATTTCACATACCTCTATGCGGCTATTGTCCCACGCCACAGAGGGAGCCACTAGAGCTAGCGGAGCAGGCCTAGTCATGAGACATCAGGCCTGGCTCCGGCATTGTGACTTTGCGGAGCCTTTTAAAGCGTCCTTTGCGAATGCCCCTTTCGATGGTTCTGTCCTGTTTGGCAAAATGGTTCTTGAGACACTAGTCCAGAGCGAGAAGGATGGGAAGACGTTGTCTGCCGTCGGAGTCCACTTCTCTGCTCCCCAGTGGTCCTTTTTGAAGAACCAAAAGGGTCAGAAGAAGATGTTGTACCGGAAATCGCAACACTCCCAATCTGCTCTGGACAACCAGTCCTTCTGTGGCAGAGGAGGACAGGAAGGACGCCGCCCCAGGGGCAGAGGGGCTCCAAGGAATTTTGGGACCAGAGAACCTTTCTCTGACTGGACCACGCAGCAGCCCTGAAGGGTTGCCCGGCTGCTACACTCTGGAGGCAGTTGGGGGGGCGCTTCTCGGAGCACCTAGTGGCATGGAAGTCCATCACGACAGACTGCTGGGTGCTTCGAATTATATCCAGAGGGTACAAAATTCCAATACTTCATGTCCCCAAATTCAAGAACCTCCCTGATGTACCACCTGATCAGAGGGAGGCTGCAGCCACAGAAATTCAGCAGCTGCTAGAAAAAAGTGCCATCCAGCCCATCCCCCAAGACCAGCTAGGATTAGGTTTCTACTCCAGGTTCTTTTTGGTGCCAAAAAAGACGGGGGACTAGAGACCAATTCTAGACCTGTCCCATTTGAACCTGTTGGTAACCAAGGAAAAATTCCGAATGGTCACTCTTCAATCTATTCTCCCCCTTCTAAGGGAGAACGATTGGATGTGCTCTATAGACCTCAAGGATGCGTACTACCACATACTAATGGACAGATGATCCAGGAGTTTTCTCCACTTCCAGCTGGGATCCAGTCACTACCAGTTCGGGATCCTTCCCTTTGGCCTCACCACAGCCCCCAGGGTGTTCACCAAGGTGTTAGCAGTGATAGCGGCCCACCTGAGACTCCAGGGAATGCAGGTTTTCCTGTACCTGGAAGACTGGCTCCTGACTGCCCCAACAAGGCATCTACTTTGCTCAGTCAGAGATTTCTTTCTCCGCCTAGCCCCCCAATTAGGCATCACCATCAATGCTGACAAATCTTTTCTGGCCCCGACACAAGTCATAGAATTTATAGGAGCCAGAATAGACACCAGAGATCTACGAGCCTTCCTGATGTCAGAATGACTATGGAATTTGCAACTTCATGTGCAGGCCATCCTCCAGTCAGAAGCATCACCGGTGGAATTGGTCCTGAGGGCACTGGGCTCCATGGCGGCAGCAATAACGCTCCTTCCATTCGCCCATCTGAACATGAGGGTACTGCAGTGGACCCTTCTAGTACAATGGTCCTTTCTGTCCTTTCCTCTCCATCACCCCATCGCTATCAGCAAGGCTTACAGGAGGGCCCTATTATGGTGGCTTCATGCTCCGGATCTCCATACGGGCCAACCCTTCTGCACCACTCCCCCTCTCACCATGGTGACCACGGATGCCTCCTGCCTCAGGTGGGGGGGTTATTATTCAGGCAGGACCGTCCAAGGCACGTGGAACGATACAGAGACCTCCCTGCATATCAACATTCTGGAGATGAGAGCGGTGCTGTACGCATTGCAAGCACTTCAGAATCTCCTCCCCATAGGAACTATTGCAATTCAGTCGGACAACATGTCTGTTGTCTGGTACATCAACAAACAGGGGGGAACCAGGTCTTACCCTCTATGCCGTGAAGCCATGAGAGTGTGGGAATGGGCGATTTCCACCAACTGCTTTCTGATTGCAATGCACATTCCGGGGCAGGCCAACATCCTAGCGGACAAACTCAGCCGCACCCTTCTTACCCCTTATGAGTGGTCTCTCAACCCACTAGTAGCGAAGCAGATATTCGCAATATGGGGGCAACCCTGCTGCGATCTTTTTGCCTCTCCCTCAAACACCAAATGCGACAATTTCTTCACTCTAATTCCCCCTCCAGGGGAAACTCCAAGAGATGCTCTGGTGCATGCTTGGCCACCCAGTCTACTTTATGCCTATCCTCCTCTACCCCTAATGCTACAGCTCTTACAGAAAGCCTCACAGTTGGGGAGCAGGATGATCCTCATTGCCCCATTCTGGCCTCAGCAAATTTGGTTCCCTTACCTGTGGTCTCACCTAGTGAATCCCCCCTGGATTCTGGATCCCAGTCCGGATCTAATCTCCCATCCATCAGGCTTGCTGACCCCAAATCTGGACAGTCTGAAGCTGACAGCTTGGTTGCTCCAGTTCCACTCCTAGTTAGGACTCCCGGTATCTCTTCACCAGTCAAAGCCATCCTCGTGGCAGCACATAAACCTTCCACCAGGAAAGTGTACCACAGTAAATGGCCCCTCTTCCATCCATACTAGACTTCCTAACCAGACTTTTTCAGGAAGGCGCTAGTTGCTCAACTGTCAAAGTACAATTGGCTGCCATCTCCCATTACCATGTGGGACATGGCACAGGGCCCTTGATGTCGGCAAAATTGTGAAAAACCTTTCTCAAGGGCAACTTTTTGCTCAGACCCCCTATAAAAAAAGCCGTACCCCCTTGGAATCTTTCACTAGTTCTTCAGGCCCTGACTGCTCCACCATTTGAACCTGCCACTTCAGTGGATCTCAAATACTTGTCCTGGAAAACAGCATTCTTTGTAGCCATTACTTCAGCGAAAAGAGTTTCGGAGCTTCAAGCCCTTTCTGTGAAACCTCCTTACTTGATTTTTCATCCGGACAGAGTGTACCTCAGGACCAATCCCTCCTTCCTCCCCAAAATAGCATCAGAAACCAATATAAATCAATCCATAAATCTACCGGTCTTCTTTCCTAAATATCAGAATAAAAGAGAGTACAAGCTGCATTCATTAGATGTTCATAGGCAGCTGCATTTTTATACTCATAGAACTGCTGGTCTCAGGCAATCTGACCAGCTGTTCATTTTCTTTGCCAAATTTAATTTGGGGAAAGCAGTATCAAAAATCTCCTTGTCACGCTGGATTTCCCAATGTATTCTTTTAGTGTACCAAGCTTCTGGGAGACCCGCACCTAAAGGAGTTCGCACACATTCCACTCGTTCCATCTCTACTTCTGCTGCCTTCAAATCAAGAGTTCCGTTGGATGATATTTGCTCGGCAGCCACTTGGGCCTCATCTCATACCTTTATTAACCACTACAAACTGGACGTAATTTCTAGAGGGAGAGCATCCTTTGGCTCTGCGGTGCTCTGCAATATCCTTCCATGATGGCTACCCAAGATTCAGGTAGCTGGGGACTCTGTCCCACAGGTTGCTGACAAATGAAGTCCCTACTTCAGATTAAGAAGTTATGTACTCACCATAATGTTCCATCTGAGTAGGTGGCTTCATTTGTCTGCAACCATCCCCCCCCCCTCCTTCCCCCTGGCCTTCAAAATGGATCTATGTGAGTTGTTTTATTGGAATACCCTTTTTGGGTATCTATAGAGGGGCAAACTTGATCTGAGGTCATGGAGGGTTGGCAGGGGATTATGGGTGATGGGAGGAGCTAGGAGCTCGGATCCATTAGCTATGAAACAAGTTGCCAGCTCGGATCCGATATCGGATCCAAGACCCACAGGTTGCAGACAAATGAAGCCACCTACTCAGATGGAACGTTATGGTGAGTACATAACTTCTTATTTTTATTCATTGTTTGGTATGGCATTCACAAGTACATGACTACTTAGAGCTAGTACACAGAAAAATCCACAAATATTACCTAAACCAGATCAGTGAAAGTAACACAGCATGGATGCTGCATAGTTATAGTTGTGTAAACCTAGCAGGAAGAGGTTGCATGGGCCATATATGGATAGTCATTGGTGCATTCATAACAATAGCTGCATAGCTCAGTGACAGGATTTTTATTTTATATTATTTATTATTTTTATTTGTCATTTGTTGACCGGGTTAATCCTACTGGGCGAGCAACTTCTTTTCAGGGAAAATCTCAGTTTGATATTCATATAAATTAGGGGAAATATTTTCTATAAGTGTGAGACCTTTTACATCCACTTGAGTTACCATCAACTCAGGCCAACGTGAACTTAGTTTAATGTTTTATCCAAAGGGCGATGGAATGTGTAACAATTTTAAAACTGGAGACTTTGCCACAATTTAATAACTGATGACGCCTAACCGCACAAAAGCCACTGTAGTAACTTTGCAGTCTAGGCAGTGATGGTAGCAGTGCAGACGTTATGGTTGACCATGTATATACTGCCTCTTGATGCACAACATGCAAACATTCACACAACTATATTATACTGTACACATACATATATATATAATGTAAATCACATATAATGTATCTGGCAACAAGTTCAGATAGTAAAAGTCTTTTTAATACATTTCAAGCAAAGCAGGAAGACAGAAGAGAGAAAAGAATATGCTTTGGGCCAGGTAGACCTTCAACTTCACTTTTATCTGAAATAAAGAGATAGAAAAACAAATTACCAAAGCCAGATGCAGTTTACAGCGATTAAGCATAATTTACTCCAGCTTACTTGCTGCGGTAGCATTGTCGCCTCACAGTAAGATGTTGTTCGGTTCGATTCTCAGCTAGAGCGTCTTCTGTGTGGAGACATGCGTGAATGGGCGTACCTTCGTTGAAGGTTGTGCGTCAGGGCTGGCAACTCGGCACATAAAAATCAACTGCCAATCATTAGCAGACCCGAGTTCTGCTGTGGTGACCCCTAACCGGGAAAAGCCGAAAGACACAACAACTCCAGCTTACATGAGTACCTATTTCTTAATGAAGACTTCCTTAGAAGTGAACTGAGAGTTATCTAAAAGTTTTCCTTACGATGGAAGCACTCAACTGAGTTGGAATTAATTTTGTTTCTTGGCTGTGACATGTATCTTGTTTTGGCTGTTTTTTTTTTCTAGTTGATAAAAATCTATATGACTTTCTTGAAATGGTATATCCAACTATACCTGTTATCAAAGGGTTGCCTAAGATTCATAAGAACAGTGTTGACCCCCCTCTGAGACCGATAGTTTCAGGGAGAGGATGGGTCACTGAGCCCATTTCAATCTATGTGGAAACTGAACTCAAGAAGTTGTTGCCTTTCGCACATACTGTATTGAGGGACACTGGCCAGCTGCTGGAGAGACTGTATGAAAGAATGGAGCAAGAAAGTTCCATAGACAACATAATTTTGGTGACTATGAATGTCAGCAATTTATTCACTTGCATACCCAATGATCTAGGAATAGAAGCAGTAAGGGACTTTGCCTTTCATTTTGAAGTAAACATGGATGTGAATCTAGTATGCAGCTTCCTGGAATTGGTCCTGGAGAGCAATGTGTTCCTCTATGGTGAGAGCTACTATTGGCAGAAATGGGCATGGGCACCCCCTGTGCAAACAGCTATGCAAATATAGTCCTAGCTGAGTGGGAAAGGCAATGGGAAATGGATACGAAAAATGAATGGAAGGAATGCATCATCTTCTACAATAGGTTTGTGGATGATGTTATATTCCTATGGAAGGGCAGTATGCAACGCCTAAATGATTTCGTCAATTATTTAACAAGTACGACTAGCTTTCTAACATTTGAAGTGAAAACATCAGCAAATGAGATTGATTTCTTAGACGTGAGAATTTCAATGAATAAAAGCAAAGGAATCGGCACCACTGTATTCAGGAAACCAAACTGGAGGAACCATATGCTATACTACAGTAGCATGCATCCGAGACATGTTTTTCAGAATATTGTTGAAAATCAAGTGACCAGGATATCCAAGCTCTGTACTGACAATGATGATTTTCTGCAGGAACAAGACAAACTCTTACAGAATTTTGCTTCAAGAGGCTACAATGAAAAACAATTAGTCATGAGTAAAGGCAAAGCAATGTCCATTCGATACAACAAAGGGCAACCGTACTACTCGAAACAGAAGCAGAATGATGTGAAGAAAGGTGGGAACAGCAACAGTGCCAGATGCATGATGACCTACAGCACTGACTCCTTTAATGTCCATGAAACCATCAAGAAATTTTGGCCAGTCTTAACTGCTGACAGTAAAATTAAGAGAATTGTAGGGGAAACACCTAAATTTGGTTATAAAAACCAGAAGAACTTAAAGGCTTTATTGTGCAACTATGATGGAATACCTAATAAGCAGAGTACAGAAGGAAGAAATAGGTTAGGAACTTGGAAATGTGGCTTTTGCAAAGCTTGCAGCCACATTAAATGTTCCAACAGTTTTGTTCATCCGGTAACTAACAAATGCTATAAGTACTCTGGTTTTGCTAACTGCAACACCAAGAATGTTATATACATTGGCACTTGTAATTTGTGCCAAGCCTATTATGTAGGAAAGACCAATAGAAAGTTTAAGGAACTGATACTTCGCCACCTGTTAGACATCAAGAATAAACTTGTAACCAATGCCCTATATGGACATGTGTCTGAAAATCCAGGGCATTCATTTAGCTTTATGGTTATCTCAACTGTGACTACTAACCTCCGTGGAGGAGACATTGTCAACAAAACTGAAAAGGAAGAAAGCAAATGGATCATGAACCTCAGAGCTAATTTATTTCCAGGGCTCAACAGAGTAGTTCCTATTAAACCTATTTTGAAAGAGAGAAGCCTAATTAAGAAATGAAATGGAGGCTTAAGGAAGGTGTGCATCTGATTGCTGTATGTGATTGGTTGAGCAATTCAGGATCTTTATTTAACAGCAGTAAGTCAGGTCTACACACTAGGATCTGAAGAAGGTTTTTAACTGAAAGCGCTTATCCTGTTTGACCTGCAACTGGAAAAGCACAATTTGTGCTTTTTATTTCTTCGTTTTATTAAAGCCTACATTTTAACAGAATTTCTCAGTGAACGTTTTGCTGTGGTGGAAGCCTTTTTTTCATTTTACTATTTTTGCCACAATTTAATAACTGATGACGCCTAACCGCACAAAAGCCACTGTAGTAACTTTGCAGTCTAGGCAGTGATGGTAGCAGTGCAGACGTTGACCATGTATATACTGCCTCTTGATGCACAACATGCAAACATTCACACAACTATATTATACTGTACACATACATATATATAATGTAAATCACATGTAATGTATCTGGCAACAAGTTCAGATAGTAAAAGTCTTTTTAATACATTTCAAGCAAAGCAGGAAGACAGAAGAGAGAAAAGAATATGCTTTGGGCCAGGTAGACCTTCAACTTCTCTTTTATCTGAAATAAAGAGATAGAAAAACAAATTACCAAAGCCAGATGCAGTTTACAGCTATTAAGCATAATTTACTCCAGCTTACTTGCTGCGGTAGCATTGTCGCCTCACAGTAAGATGCTGTTCGGTTCGATTCTCAGCTAGAGCGTCTTCTGTGTGGAGACATGCATGAATGGGCGTACCTTCGTTGAAGGTTGTGCGTCAGGGCTGGCAACTCGGCACATAAAAATCAACTGCCAATCATTAGCAGACATGAGTTCCGCTGTGGCGACCCCTAACCGGGAAAAGCCGAAAGACACAACAACTCCAGCTTACTTGAGTACCTATTTCTTAATGAAGACTTCCTTAGAAGTGAACTGAGAGTTCTCTAGAAGTTTTCCTTACGATGGAAGCACTCAACTGAGTTGGAATTAATTTTGTTTCTTGGCTGTGACATGTATCTTGTTTTGGCTGTTTTTTTTTTCTAGTTTGTATTTTATATAACCTTCTTGGGGCTTGCTGTTGATTTCCTAAGATTTATTTTCCATCTCCATTCACCATTCCATCCTTAGCGACTCCTTGCCCATCTCCTTCACCCCACACAATCCTAAAATTAGGTACATCCCCACAATTATATATGTCAGGCATACATCCCCTCATAAAATCTCCACTCTTCACTCACATCTTTCCTGTATAGATTAGGCCACATTACTTTCCTTTTCTGATGCTAACACTGCTGTCAACAAATTTGTTGTGCTTCTTTCTCTTCAAGATTCCCACTTCCCCAGTGTTTCATGACTACATAAGGACTCGAAAACAGAGAGGCTAAAAACAAACTTACACCAAGCTAATGGAACCATGAGATGACCCCTGGGAAATATGCAAACAGGATCACACTTCCAACAACTATGAGTACTACACAACCTTGAGGAACATCATCAAGTAGGATAACTGATAACTGTAGACATAAATCTAAATTCCTAAAATCAACTCAAACTTCCCTGCTTCACTCACCTGCACAATTCTAGGAAGAAATTAATATTTTAACAGGAAGATCCCCCCTTAGGAAGCATCCAGCCCAGGCAACATACCCTGCCCTTCTGGAAACCTTACTCCATCTGACTTTGTCAAAGAATTCAGTATCCTACCACATACATGTCACTGTGTCACCTTTAAGGCATAACATAAAGAGAACGCAACCCTCCTGAATTCACTCCATCCTTCTACTTCTCTAAAATCACCACTAAGCTAATTTTACCCAGACCTGAGCAGATTCCACTTGACTGCCCACCTGGTCCTTACAATTTCTAATACTGTCTTTTTTTCCCATTTCAAATCTTTCTTCGCCACCCATCTAAATCGCTTATAGAACCTGTGCCTTACCACCAACATAATGCCTTCCATTTGGAAATTTTCCTTCAGGCATATACCTAATGAATACAAGCCCTCTTTTTGAAGCCACATTTATCCTATTTCCTTACAACCTACCTTCTACAAAATTCTGGGAAAACATATCTGTAACCAACTTTCCTCTTACCCACAAACATATTACTAGCTTTGCAGCAAACAGCAATGTTTCTGGGACAGAAGAAGTACCCTTCCTGCCCCATAGACTGACTGACAACATTCTATGTAATATACACCAAGGTAATCAAACCAGAGCTGTGAAACTAACATATGCCTTTGACATGGTTATCCACTTAGTCTTACTTCTCCATCTGCAGGACATAGCCCTGATTCCACAATATAGTTCAAAGACTTCCTATTCAACAGATCATTCAAGATAAAGATAGGGTCCAGTATATGTAACTATGCCTTCATTCAGTTTTCATCAACAAACTTCCCTTCTATCTTCACCCTCTCCTTCTTCTTATATATGCCTATTGTAAAGGTTCATAGATATTTACTAGGCTAATGACCACAAGGGCTTTTTTAAGCCTAGTCATGCATCCCAAATCTCTGACAAGTTCTGGTACCCTTGATAAGGGTAAACAGGGGCTTGGGAGATGAAACATTTACAAGCAAGGGCTTGGGAGATGAACCATTTACAGGTTCCACGTGTCCATTGGGGACATAAGTACCAAACCAGGGATGAATTTCCTGTTCCCAATTCAATTTTCCAATTGTCCAAGTTACACTTGAATTGGGTTAGGGAGGAACTCTGCTTCACATAGATGGGACCCTGTTCCACAGACAGAGTAGTCTCTGGGATACATACCTGACTTTCCAGTAGGTCCTATTTATATCGCAGACAAGGTTTAAGTCTTCAGAATGGGTAATTCTGGTACTGTTTATTTTGCAGATATGCAGGAAATCCACATTCCATGCACACCTTACTTTCATTTATTTAACAAAACGTATCTGCTCTCCCTTACATCCATCACCTTGAATTCACATGCCCTCTACTATAATTTTTTGCATCTTACTCTACTTTACCATCACAATACAATCCCTACCTCAAAATATTTTAAATTAACTCCAGGCTTACCACCTTCTCTTCTGCTATACACACAAACTAGCATTGCACCATAATTTTACTACTGACCAATGACATCTCCCCCGCCCATCCTTATCACAAACTGCAAGGTAAAACACCTAGCCACATTATTAAAACCCACTCTGAAGTCAAAACATTTCCAACTTTAACTTCAGTTGCACACATATAACATGATAACAATCTTTATTTACACCTGATATTGCATTCAAACACACTAATTCCACCTTTACTATTCTTAAACCCACTATCACAGTTGACATGCTCCCCCTAACTTGCCTAGCCCCTTTACTCTTAATTCCCAACCTCATCACAGCTATTTCTTTACATACCCCCACACACCAATACACAACAACCTCCTCTAACCCTCTCCTCAATAAACAACATAGCTTCTCACATATCTCCTCCCAACCTTTCCCCTATACTCTCCCTTTGTATTCAAGCCACAAACTGGCCTCCTCACGTCCTATGAAACCACACTTGACACCAGTACTCTCACCTAGGAATAAAAAACACTTCCCGTGGTACACATTCCTCATTACCTATATACTCAAATGTGGAGACGTACATCCTAACCATAAGAGTAACCCCAAAGACTTAAACATACTTACACTTAGCCTTAGAAGTATATGTAATAAAATAACCCCACTGCATCCCTGGATTGATCAAAATAAACCTGACATACTAGCCCTTACTGAAACATGGCTACATCTCAATGTAAAAGACTCACAAGTAATATCTCTAAACTGTGCAATAACCAGAAGAGATACAGCTAAAAAAAGGGGGAGGAATAGCACTTCTATAATCCTCTACACTCAACATCACACCCTACACCAGTAATATACCCGTATTTTCCGATGCTGAGGTACTAATTTCCTTTCTGAACCTCAATATAGCAAAAATAATTTGCATAATAGTAATATATATCCCACCAGGTAACAATATGCCAGTGTTGGAAAATATTTTATCCTGGACATCCCAAACAATAAACCCTGAAACAATAATTTTAGGAGCTGTAAATATAGATTGGCAAACCATAGCTTCCGACTCCCCTACAAATAGTATAAATCTGTGTGTTTTTTCTCAGCTTATCAATGCTCCAACCAGATACAGCAAAGATCTTACCTGCCAATCCACCTTAGACTGGATTCTAGTATCCCACCCTGCCAATTATCCCTCTTCTGGTACACTGCCTAGCTCCTTGAGCAATCATCTGCCAGCTTACTCTCTTAGAATAAACTCCCAACAACTAAGAGTACACACTATAAAATCAGTTATGAACTCAATTAATTTTTGTCAGCATAAATTCAACAATTTCCTACAGGAAATAGAGTGGACACCCCTTAAACAACTATACTTTACTAACACCTTCCGTCACATGCTTAATACACTAGCTCCCATTCATATGAAAAGAATAAAAAAACTCAGCATCATGGCTGTCTAAGGAATGTAAACACCTGATGAAGCAAAGGGACCTAGCCTGGTCAACCTGGAAACAAAACAAAAATGAACAAAATCATGTTAATTTCAAAACACTACATAACAAAGTGACAAAACTAAACAACAGAGATAAGAAGTCATAGTATTCCCAGCTTCAACTCCAGAATAAAATCAACCCCAGTAAATTCTGGCACTCCATATCTTCTTTACTTAACCCAGGAAGAAATGGAGAGCACACCATATCACCTAATACCCCTCCATCACAAATAATCAAAAATGTTAACAAGCACTTCATAAAATCAATTTCAGACCTACTAACTAACATCCCTAATGCTGGACCCCCCCACCCTTTAACCTATTCAGACACTGACCCCAGGCCATCAACTACTTCTAACCCTGTCATTACTAACCCCCAAACTCAACAAAATGTCATACAAACTCCATTCTCATTTCAGCCCATACCCACTGACACCATTAAGAAACTGCTACAAAAACTAAAACCTGCTCTACTTCAGCTGACAATATCCCTCCCCAATACTACTTCAAACTGGCTGCTAACTCAGTCACCTACTCAGTCAGTATCCTTATAAATGGGTCTTTATCCGAATCAGATGTACCTACCATATGGAAACAATCACCCCATCTAAAAAGGAGGCAACTCTTTTGATCCATCCAATTTCCATCCTATATCTATCTTGTCACCCATATCCAAAATTCTCGAGAGAGGTATCCATCAGCAGGTAATGCAATATCTATTAGCCAAAACCCAATATGGCTTCTGACCTAGCCACAGCATAGCTATAGCCCTATTATCTTATTCAGACACCGTGAACTACAGACACCGTGAACAAGGCCAGAGATGCAGGATGCTACACAGCCTCAGTATTCCTTGATCTCTCCAAGGACTTTGACACAGTGTCTCACCCCTTACTTTTGAACACACTGTCTAACTTAGATTCTCACATAACAGTGAAATGGTTTCAAGAGCTACCTCAAGGATAGGATCGTAAACAAGCAGTGAAATGGTCCAACAAACCCTCACCCTTTCTTCGCAACCCTACTGGAGCCCCCCAAGGCTCATTCCTAGGACCCCTAATCTTCAAGATTTTCACAAACAACCTTCACACTACCTCTTAACCCGGGACCCTCATTCAATATGCTGATGATTCCACCATAATCTGCATTGCTCAATCACTACCAGAACTATTCTCAAAAACTCAGCAGTCCTTTACAGCAGTCGAATCCTGGCTATGAAATGCCCAACTCTTTCTTAATCCAAAGAAGACAAAACTAGTACTCTTTCATCCCCAAAACACTCCTTGCATCTGACAACACTGCCATTGAAATAGTTCAGGAAACCAAACTTCTAGGTGTTATCATTGACAGCAAACTTTCATTTGATCCCCATATACAGCAAAATATAAAGAAAAGTCATCAAAAACTGGAACTCTTATATAGAAGCAAACATTTCTTTACTGCAACAATCAAAACTACCCTTGCAAAAACATTTTTACTTCCCTCCCTTCTTTATGGTGCCCCTATCTTAACTAACTTATGAAACTCTACCCTAAGCAAGTTGGAACAGTGCTACAACAAAGGTACAAAGTTTGCCACAAACGCTAAATATCACACACACCACTGTGAACCACTCCTAGAATTAAACTGGCTTGAGCTACCCAACGAACTTGCCTTTATTCAGCTAGCCACCTTGCACAACCTTATTTTCAAGCCTACTGCCTGCCCTGCACTAGCCAATCTAGTCACACCTTACAGACAAAATTGATCCCTATGATCAGAAGACAAAAATCTCTTAGCTATCTCAAAACCCACAAGAAAATCTGGTTACTCTCTGTATTCATACTCTTGTCTCTATACATTGGAATTCACTACCTTTAGCTACCAGGTCTATGCCTGGCCTTACCCATTTCAAAGCCTGTTTAAAAAATCATATCAAACATACATGGCTCTGCTCCTGCATAAAGCCTTCCTAATGCTCAGGTCTTCCTCTTCTGTCACATTTCAATCCCTCACAGACTGCAAGATCCAAAGGCTGTTCTAACTCCTTCTCTGCTTCTGTACCATATCCTTAAGCTACTGCTCAGGCTTTATTGCTTCTGTTCTACTTAACTCTCTCTCACTATCCATCTGCATCACTAACTTTCTGGCTGCTATTTTCCTAACTGAAACTAACATTCTGTTTTGCATGTACTATAACAGTCAATGTCACACACTGCACTACCTATGTACTATTTTTTGGGCACTATCTACATCATGTATGGTGAGAGTGACTATTATGGTCTGTAATGTTTTAACTGTATGGGATTGTTTGGATGTGTAGTAATACAGTGCAACATCTTGTAGCAGTTTGTTCTTTCAACTTATTTTTTGGATAGTATTTCTATTGTAACCTTTATTGTATTGGATTATACTGTATTTGTATTGTACTGTATGTGGAGCTTTTCTCCCCAGGCCTCTGCAGAAAACAGGTTCTCTAGACCTAGTCAGACCACCCCGGTAAATAAATGTCAAATAAATAAATAAATCAGAGTGTGGTCTGCTAATGTCTTTAATGACAGGCATAGATCTTTCCTCAACAGCCTGGAGGAGACAGAGTACAGGGACAGGGCCTTGAGGCGGTTTGCATAGGACATGTTACTTATGCCTTTCTTTTAGTGAGGAACCTCTGTGGACATTCCAGTTGTTGGATATGCCTGATTAGGTACATACCAAAGAGGGCATTATACTCAATGATAGGTCATATGAATGCTGAATACAGTGAGACAATGACTTCCTTGGATCTAGATGCCATACCTTTGTGTACAGGTTTCACAACATAGAATGATTTCTTCACTATTGTAGACAAGTGATAGTCAAAGGCTAGATTACTGTCCATGTATGTCTCCAAGTCCCTGACCATTGGGTCAGCTGTTAGGCATCTGTTGTCAATATGTTAGCAGAAGTGGATGACTTCCCAAAGGATACTATTTTGCATTTCTTGACATTTAGTTTTAGTCTGTGACTCTGACATCAGTTGTTTGTCTGTGTCAACCTATCCTGGAAAACATTTGTGTAAGGTGTGGGATTCAATGACAGCTCCTAATTTGCAGTCATCTGCAAATTTAGTCAGCCAGAGGTCCTTGACCTTGGCCTTGACATAACAGAAGTAAATGTCAAAAAGGAGTCATCCCAGGACTAATCCCTGGGGGACTCCGCTTGTGATATTCCTCTTTGTAGAGGTAGCATCTCCAATTCTAACTTCCTGAGTCCTGTATGTGAGCCAGTTGGCTAACCACAGAATGGCATAAGGCTTTATACCTAACCTCTTGAGCTTGTCAACAATGCCCAAGTGCGGCACTGACTCAAATGCCTTGGCCAGGTCAAGGCAAATAGTGTGAATCATTTTGCCCTCATCCATTGCTCCTGTGACCCTCTCAAAGAAGCCCAACAGGTTGAGTAGGCACAACCTTCCTTTGACAAAACCAAACTGGGATGGGTCCAATGTCTGTAGGCCTACCATGTCATTATTGATCATTTCCATGATAATGCTTTCCATGGCTTTGCACATGAGGCCAGTGAGGCCCATGGGTCTGTAGTTTCCAGGGTCTGTAAATGGGCCACTGCTGTATTTAGGAATGACTGCTGCCTTTCTCCATTCTTGAGGCACAAAGCCTGTCTGGAGGCTCCAGTTAAATAGCAATTCCAGAGGCTCTGATAGGTCATGTTTAATGCCATTTAGAAGACATCATGGGATACCATCTAGGCCCATAGATGCAGCGTTCTTGGCCTCAGAGAGAGCATTATGGAGCTGTTCCCTAGTGATAGCACTGGGAGTTATATTTGATGGCATTTCCTGAGGAAAGCTTGAGGGAGAGAGGAGTAAAGCTGGAGCTGAATTTATTGGTCAGTAGGTTTGCCATATCTTCTGGCGCAGTATAGGTGGTTCCATTTACACTGAGCTCTGCACACAATTATGTATTGCCTTTGAGGTTGCAAAGATAGCTAAAAACTGCCTTGTGGTTGTTGGCCTGGGAGGTCAAATGTACCCCAAATTTTGCTTTGGTAGATTTTATTTGCCCTCTGAATTGTTTGTTTGTTTGTTTGTTTTTTTAGTTTGATGAGAGTGCTTTTATCCTGCTGGGTACTGCACCTCCTAATTTTTGTCATAATTTTCTTCCTTCTGTTATGCAGCTAATTGATTTGGTGATTCCACCAGGGTGGCTTGTTTTTTGAGTTAGTTCTGTACTTCTTCCTGGTGCCTCTATGCAGCCATTAACTTGCTTGTATAGGGCTTCTGTGAACAGTTCTGCATAGTCAGCAGCATTCCCAGAGTTTATGATGACTTGAAATGTTATCACTTAACGGCAGGAATTCAGCCTAGACTAGTTCCTGAATATTTCAGGACTAGCTGAGATTCCAGTTTTTCTTTTTACTTCAAAACAGACCATTTTGTGGTCTGACCTTAAAAGAGAAGACATTGCACTAGGGGTTGTGCAACATTCCCCCATATTAGTGAGGACCAGATCCAGTATGGTTGCAACCCTGGTTGGTGTATTGACAATCTGGTCCAGGCAGTCTGTGTTTACAAGATCCAGGTAATCTCTGTGCATGTATGTTTGGTATTCTCTAGGATTTCCACTTAATAGTGGGGTAATTAAAGTCACCCATCAATATGGTATTAGGTTGGATGGTGAGTCTTCCCAATAAGTTTAAATCCTGAGTTATAGAGGGGGACCTGTAGCTTGCAAGGAAGTGGCATTGGAATTTACTTATAATGATTGGAACATGGAGAGGCTTAAGTGCATTATCCTATTTGACCAGCATTGAGGTATATTTATTTCTGATGTAAATCAGGACATCTTCACCTTTAGTCCCTGTCTGTGTAGAAGCTGGTCTAAATGTGTGGAAGACATTATAATCTTGCACTGTTTGTATGTTCTCTGCAGCTTTAAACCATCTCTTAGTGACTGCATAGACATCAGCATTCTCTAGGGTGAAAAGAGCTTCAAGGGAGTAGAGTTTTTTTTCTTTAGACTCCTAGCATTGAGCAATAATACCTTTAAATGTTCTTGTTTTTGATTTCCTAGGTCTGATGTACTTCCAATTTGGACTTACCTAAAAATGGCACAGTGGTGGAAGACAATATTTTAGCTAATATTCAAAAGCATAGAGGAGAGATGGGCAGAACATCCCTGGCAAAGCAGCATGATCTGTTCACCCTCTCCTTCCATGCTGAGAAGTATCGCACCCCATTAGAATGATACCAGAAACTAAGCCAATTATTAAAGTCAGTCATCTTTTGTTTGTACTGTGGCATCATCCTTGGAGAAAGTAAAATGCTGCTCACTGCCAGGCTCATACCAGCCTGGGGCACATATTCTGAGAGCTCCATGATATCTCTCTTTATATAGTCTAGGGAGATGCATCTCAGGTCATTTACACCCATATGGACTATGATGGAGTCATACTGGTACTTGCAGTCCAATGACCTGAGAGTGTGTGCAATGTAGTGGATCTTAGCTCCTGATAAGAAAACTGACTGGGACATTCTCCTTACTCAGCCTACTGAGAGGGCCATCAATGTGTTCCACAATGGAGGCTCCAATGACCAGAATGTTGGATTGTGCAGTGGCTTGCCTTATGGGCTTAGAATTAGATGTTAGATGAGATTTAGCTGTATGTGTTGATGCGGGTGTTGTTTTGAAAGAGTGCATTCCAGGCTGCTGAGGGTATTTGTTATGTGTAGTTTTATCTAGGAAGTCTTTCGGGTTTAGGAAAATTACATTTAAGTGCTTCAGCATATGTGAGTCTATGTGTCTGCTTTGAATTGTGTGCGATGGGTACAGAGTGTGTACTGCTGACAACCTTATTGACATTAGGAGTGTTTTTATTTGAAAGCTTTGCTTCCAGTGGCATTGTGTAAATACATCTCTCATATACCATATCAGTTTGTTTCAGAATTAAATGGTTGTCAGTAAACATGAGGTAATTTCTATATTACCTCAGGAGGCCCATATCCACCAAACTGATAACAGAGATAGTGGGAAAGTTAATATCCATGGCAATAGTCCCTTTTTTATTGATTAGCCAGTTGGAGTGAGAATATAAAGCAATGAAACAATGTCAGGAGTATCCGGTTTGCAACTCCGGGGATAATGCTTGTCACTACAAATTAGATGTCATGTGTGCAATTAGGCATTGATGAAATTTCAGTTGAACTTTAACAGGAAAAATGCCACTCAATGTGTCTGTGTCTATACAGGGCACTGCCAAACACTTGAACTAATAAGTAGACCCTGATAAAGTATGGACAAATGAAGCAGTACTTCCTGAAAAGAAAGAATTAGCTTGTCAGGAGTGATGAAAGGAGAGAAGTCACATGAATGGCTACTGCCTGACTACTACTAGTGCTGGTCTCAACACAGCTTCACTGTGCAAGGATACAGTGCTCCTTTGCTTCTTCCCTCGCCAGAAGCAAAACATTAGAATCAAGCCCAAGATGAGGAGCAGCCCATAGCCTCTTTGGTGATCCACAGTCTAGTCACAGATTATGCACGAGTCTGTAGGCTTGTAATAGCCTTTTCCTGGTGGATGCCTTGAATAGCAACTAGACCAATCAGGAATTTCAATCACAGACACTCACTTCCCAACCAGAGCCAGTCCGTGATCAATGCCCTCGGCTCCTTCTCTCACCAGGAACAAAATATAACCACAAATTCCAACCTGGCACCTATGAAGCAGTTAATTAGGCTTTCTGTTAGTCAGCAATCTCCAGGATATAATGGCCTAGTACTGCTTCTCTCACCAGGAGAAAACAGAAGCACTAATTGTGATATGACTACTGAGAGGCAGAATGTGAGATCTCCAATAACTGGTGGTATGGAGGAGATGCTGAAGATTTTAAAGGTAAGATAGAAAATGGGTTAATATCCTAAGAGCTGTAGTGTTTACTATATCAATAGCCCATGGCTGGGTATGGGTAGTGCTGGATTTACCTATGGTTAGTGTGGTGGTGACCAGCCAAATACAATTGTGGGTAAATCTAGCATTATCTACACACAGCCATGGGTTATCACTATTATATAATGACATTATTTAAGAAAAAAAATGACTTACTTTTCTTAAAAAAATGTCCTTGTATAATGCTACTGTAGTACTCTTCCACATTTTTCCCTGGTATCATGGGGCTTTCTTAATGTATTCTGCATGTGTATGGGGCTTACATTCTGCTTACAAGGTATATCAGTGGTGTGAAAAGGAAGCAATTGAGAAAGGAAGATCTCCATTGTTTTTTTTAATAATAAAAATAATAGAAATCAGAAACTGTTTAGACTTATGAGAGATACAGGGTATAGAAAATACAAGGATAATCAGGTAAGTTTCTCTTCTTTTGCATGCCGTACCTGATTATCCTTGCATTTTCTTTGTCCTCTCTCTCTCTCTCTCTCTCTCTGTCTCTCTCTCGTACTTCTGAAAGGTCTGGATATGTAAGTTTTTTTTTTTAAAAAAAGAGAATAAAACTGGAATCTTCATAGTATATATTATTATATTAGACGAAAGTCTGGGTGACTGAACTTTTTTTCTATTGGTATATGCTTAATTTACAATGGGCACACTACTTGAGCTGACCAATCAGTGTGCTCGTTTTTGAAGGCTAATGGCCAGTCATTGTATATTAAGCAGTAATATATGAGGAGAGGGGTAACTAAGCTTTAGCTAAGTGGAGAGACACTACTTTTAAAAAAGCAAAACAGATTTGAAGCATATCTCTCAACCTCTTAGAGCAAGAAATTGGGACAAAGCCATAAATAATGAGGAGACAAAGGCTCAAAATAGGGATACTTTTTAAACAAGCTTAGAAAGTCAAAATGTGAAACTCAAATGTCTTTCTTTATTTCCTGACTTCAACACTCAATGATTTGCAAATGATTTGCTAGAAAACCAAAATTTTATGAGAAACAGACCAAAAATATGAGGCAAAAAATTGGACATTTTGCAAAAATCTATACAGTTGAGAGGTATGATTGTAAGGGGGTTGGTACTTTGTATTCTGGTTCCATGGGATACGGTGGGATGGCCAATAAATTCAAACAGTTGAAGGGGAGTGATTTCACAACATAATAATTTTGTGCTTACTCACAACAGCCAATGAAAGGGGAAAGGGAAGGGGATAAGTGGTCAAATTAACATAAGCAGCAGCATCTAGAAAGTTTGGTTTAAAAGCACAACAGTACCATGGCTGGAGGGTGGGAAAATACATTTCTGTGTGTCTCACAAGAGGCACAGTTGTCTGTTTCCTAGTTATATATGCAATTAAAAGCAGAATATAAGTAAACACATTGTAAAGAAAACAAATACAATTTACAAAATAGAAGAAGGCAGTAAAGTAGTATAAAATACAAGAAAGCAAAAACAAACTAACTTTTCCTTCACAGAAAGTTGTGGCAGAGTCTGAGGGAGCTTTCCAGTCTCTTTTGTTTTCACTCACAATAACTATATTTTATTTGTTCAGACTCTACATTTGGCACTATTTTGAAGTCTGTTTTGGCATTTTGTCACATTTTTCAGCTATGAGGTCCAGCAGAATTCCACAAATTATTTAAAATTCCTTTACATCCATTTTAGTTTCACAGCATGCCTCTTGTCCAAAGGCTCAGTAATAGCTTTTGAAGCTTCCATGTTGTCCACTTGCTGTAGCGTATCATTCAAAGCAGACAGACCTGTTTGCCACAGATGCAAACTTCTCAAAGGACCTCAGGTTCTGCACCTGAGGCAGTTCCTGCAATGGTCTTCAGTTCTTAGAAATTCCTGAAGTAGCTCACAGTGTCTGGGTGCTCTTTGAATGTTCTGTGCAATACAATTGCTCCATTGTCCTCAGCATTTACATAACACTTCTCTAAAACAGTTCTAACCTTCTGAATATCATCAGCAGCCAAAGCAATTGCTGTTCAATTAAAGTGACAATCAGGAACAAACAAAACAGACTTTACAGAAATCCTGCTGTAGCTATGGTCACTTATAGATCTGCTCCCTCTGGAAAAGCTACAGAAATTTGCTTTCAGCACGACCCTTGGAGTTGCACACCAAGCTCATATCTTCTACTCATCAGTGAAAAAAAAAAAAACAATTCCATGCTGATTGGAACCTACAAAAGACAACCAAATTTGTCCACAGTCCATTTATGTCATATAATGTGAAAATTATCCAGTTTAATCAAACACATCCTTTGGATTTAGGGATTATGTAAGCCAGTCACTAAACTGTGAGTAACACATTGAAAAGCTGCAAATTAAGGTCAACTGCCTACTTTTCTGGGCCAGCAAAATATCCCATTTCCTTTCTCGCTTTGACAGGGCCACTATAAGCAAGGATATCTTCCTTTCTAAACTAGGGTATGGCCTCCCATTGTTCACCTCTGCTTCTGTGAAAAACACACCTCACCCTTAAGACCCTGTCTAATAAAATAAGTTGATTCATGCAAACTCTCCTAGCAACAAGCATCGCTGCCTCCCTCAGTGCACCCCAGAGCAAATACTCTTCATCTTGGCACCCTACTTTTCAAAATACTTAAACAAGGCAAACCCCCAGAAGCCAGTCTCCATGGTCCATTCTCTGCAAACTCCCTCTCTTAGATAACACTGTACTAACCACAGCTCCTGTGCACCTGATCCTAAACTTTGTCAGTCACTTCCCCAGGATTTAAACAAATTCACAGACAAAAACAGAAATAGTTCACTTTGCAACAAAGGACCCCAAGCTGTATTACCGTAAAAAATGTTTTAATCTCCGCTTTCATACAAACACTTCATCAGAAAAATCTGATCTAACAATACAACCGGTTTATATATATTAATCAATTAACCATAGTTAAAAACAATCAACAATTTTAACCCTTTAGTTTCCTTCTTGTTAAAAAACATTTTATATTAACATGTTCATTCAAACCAGGGGGAACTTCAGCACACAAACTTATTTGCCAACACACTTCTCTAGTTTTAATTTCATTTCTGAAGTTACCCCCTCTTCTATCTATTGCTACCCCCTCTTCTATCTATTGTTACTTTTTCAAGAACTGTAAACAAGAACTTACTAAAATTCTTACATACTTTTGAGTGCTTGTAAAGTGCATTGTTTACATCCTTATTCTTAACAGCCCTTACATGTTCTTGAATCCTGTCTCTCAGCCTTCTTGTAGTCATACCTACATAGAATGAATCACATGCTGAGCACAGGGCAAGATAAACCACTCCAAAAGTATTACAACTATACCTTTCCTTAAAAGTCTATGTTGTAATTTAAATGGGCAAAATCACAAAGGCACCTTCGTGTACGAATCCACAGCTGGAACAGCCATTACACTTCTATGTGCCTTTATTTTTACTACTAAAAGCATTGGGAATTCTAGTATCTGATTTTTCAAGCATTTGTTTAATACTATGTGTTTTAACGTTAACAAATTGTGGTTTATTTTCCAAAGCCTGACTTAACTCTCTATGATTGTTAATAATCCGCCAGTTTTGTGTTATAATATTTCTGATGTTACATGTGTCTACTGACATTTTCAAACAACACCGAGGAAATTCACTGGGAATATCCACTTCATTTAATTTGCTAGGTAGTCCATTCCTTAAAATAGGTGGAAACAGAGTCTTCCTTTTACTAGAGACTTTAATGGCAGCCTGATGTAATGGTTCTATAGGGTATCCCCTTTCCACAAATAATTGAGTAATAAACTTCTATTCTGTTTGGAAGACACTATCATTACAAATCATACGTGATGCCCTTATAAATTGCTCTCTAGGAATGCTACGTTTCATATAAGTAGGATGGTTGCTAGTCCAGTGTAAGTAGCTATTAGAAAAAGTTTCTTTTCTAAAAATGTTACTGTTAAAACTACCACTCAGAGGATCCCAGGTGAGTTAAATTCACAGACTATTCCTTGTTTAGGCCTCAGTTCAAAAATAACTTTCTAAATGAGTATGACTGCAATTGTTTGCCTCTAGGGTATGTCATATAAATCTGCACTTTCACACAGTAGTAGTAGTAGTACACCCCACTACTAATTTGCATCACAACCACTTACTACTTAGTTGCAACCTTTTCAACTGTGTGTTTAAGTAAACTATAACTGTACCACTGTACCACATTAATATTTCTGCAGTTAAACCAGTCCCCTCTTATGCTCAACTAATTATTTACTATTAACTTTTTTTTTTTTTTTTTTTTTTTTTACATAACCTTAAACTTCACTAACTCCATCATTTTTATCTTCTGCTTTCAATGTTATTTATTTGCCCCCCTCTCTTACCATTTGTGTAATTATGTACAACTGTACTGGTTGCTGAATTTTCTTACATATTTTCTTATATGTGTTTACCACTATGAAGTGTACACTGCATGCGATTTTGTTGCTGCCTGATATAATCTAGGCTGAACCTGCAATTCATAAATATACATTTATGTCTCTCTCTCTCTCTCTCTCTCTCTGTATATATATATATATATATATATATATATATGAGTGTGTATACATATGTATACATGAAGGGGTGACTCACACACAAACAGACACACACACACACACACACACACACACACACACATACACATATATAAAATGTATGTGTGTGTGTGTGTGTGTGTGTGTGTGTGTGTGTGTGTGTGTGTGCGTGTGTATGTGTGTGTGTATGAAAGGAGAAAGTGGCAGACTGCACTTTAAGAACAGGCTAGGCAGGCTTATTGTCTCTTGCCATGAAGCAAACCCAATGCATTGCAAGCTGCTGCCTATGAAATGCAGCAAAATCAGTTGTGAGCAATATTTCTTACAAGACAACCCAAGAAAGATCAGTGTTTTTGGAGGGCACAAAACCTGGGGTACAAAATCCTAATGCAAAGTCAAAGAAAAGTGAATGTAAGAATGATTAAGACTTAAAATCTGTGCCGAGTTATTGCAGTTCACATGCTCTATGGAAAACCTTCCTTAAATGATCACCAGGCCATAGTCAAGGCCAACTGTATAGTCAATGGACTAATCAGAGGATATTCTTAGCAGAGGCTGTTCTATACAGTGTAGGTAATCAGTCTCCTTGCCCTATTATTTAGCAATTGAGTAGCTGGGGGATACAAATCTCAGGCCATTAATATAGCTTTTTAATTAAGCAAATGTCTTTATTTGATTTGTTAATTTATTTTGATTAGTCATACATTTTCTATTCTTAAATTCTTTAGGCATCATATGCCCTTCCATTATCAGCTATTTAAGTAAGCTGGCAGTATCACTGTTTTTCTCCAGTTTTGTAATATTTATATGGTGAAGCTAACATTTTTCAAATTCTCCTTCAGTTTTGTGAAAGGATTAATAACAATTTTAATCTCAAGAGGATGCCTAGTGACAGTATCGGTCACTGGCACTTTTTTGTATAAACTCAAGAGAAGTGTAGAATAAACTTCTATGTTCCTCACTTGTTCCTCCTGTGCATCTCTTTTCTAGAGTATAAATACCATGTTTTATCCCATTGTAACATCTTGTATTTTAGCTTTGTTTTTTCACTGTTTGGATCAACTTCCTTAATTCTTTCAGCATTAATTTGCATAGTTGTTTTACAAAATGAACTGCATATCTTTATCCTTTGCTATATCTTGTTCTGAATGTTATACACCTTGGTATTTTTACTTGTATTATACAAAGGATCCATTTATGTAATTCATGCTTCATGTCAAACTTTATCATTCTGAGTGCTTTGTTAAGAAATTTTCTCAATCTGTGAAGCTCTAACTTACTAAAATCTAGTTCTTATTTTTGGATTTTTTTTTTCATTTTGTTCTGTCGTTGTTTAGTGAAAAACAAATGGATTAATTGCAATTGCTCTCAAATTTGCACCCTCTTTAAGACCAAATATCATTCCCATTCCCATTCGATAATATAAAGTTTAAGACTGGGCACTATGTTTCAGATATTCTGCTAGTTGTCTGAGTCGTGTCTTATTTTCAAGCATTGGTATAGACAATGAGTTGGATGTTAGATATCTCCATCAGCAGTTGCCCTTTGTATTCTGTTGATCAACTATGAATGATGCATTAATGCTCTTTAGCTATGGCCCAGCAACAAAACATAACATGTTTTATAGGTATGTGTTAAGCTGAAAATAATGTTTAAAACAAACATTTCTAATTAAGTCATATTGTGTCTGGAGAAAGCTGAAAGGTTATAAATTTATTTATTTATTTTTATTTATTTTGACATTTGTTAAGCTGGTTAGTCTGACTGAGCTATAGCCCATTTTAGAGACCCAGGGAGAAAAGCTCCATACAGTGACATTAATAAAACAATAGTGACATCAATTAGTATAGAAAGCTTCTAATAGTAGACAGAGTCAAATAAAGGGAAGAGTGAGGGAGGCAATAGGATCTCAGGTGTAGAACAGCAGTATATGCATCATATTGGGTGAAATAATAAATCATACGTGGCGACATAATGTTTTTAACATAGGTACATCTCTGTTATGCCGTAGGAACTTTACTGAAGCTACACGAAGAAATAATATTCTATTATGGTAGGAAGAGTGAGAAAAACAGTTATCTGCGGTGTAGCAGGTATAACAGAAATGGAATAGACGTGAAGCATGCCAGGAGACAGATAACAGAATAGTAAAAAACAGGTACCTGCCAACACTCATGCAATCAGAAATACAAACACAAGAACACACACACACACACACACACACACACACACACACACACACACACACACACACACACACACACAAGTGCATATACATGCAGCACTTTCACATATTTTATAGGCTGGGAAGAAGATATGAGGGAAAGAGAGAAAAATGTTAACAGGAGAGTGAAGAGAAGATAAGGGGAAGCAGAGTGACAATGGGAGGAACACAACAACACAGCCTGAAAAGACCTGCAGATGGACTTAATTAACACAAAAGGACAAGAAGACAGATTGGTGATAACCAGTGTATCACTGAAGATAAAATACAGGTATGGCAGGAAAAAGTAATGTCCTGAAGCAGAAAGTGCTATGTAAAAGTGATTACTGAAAGATGTAAAGAATGCATCCTGCCAGTTCAAGTACTACATGTGTAGAATAAACATCAGTCCCACGTATATGTGTGCAACATCATGTACTACATACCTCATTGAGTTCACTGGTCATCTTCAAGCGTACCTTCACTAAAGCAGGAATCTGGTACGCTATGTACTTTGCTTTCAGAGTCATTTTACTGAATCATTAATGATTATGTTTTGACTGCATAAAGTGTAATGCAATACTATCAGCTGTCAAATGTCTTGATGAGATTTAAGCAGTTTATTTAATTATATGTTTGGTTTGGATCATGACTGAACATGTCCATGAATTTGTTCCCCTACATGGTTAATAAATACGTAAACAAATAAAAATTGTTAGTTGTTTTGTATATTATATGCATGCAAATCCTTTGAAAGTAAAATTCTAATTTCTTTCTTTCTGCAGGCATTTATGTTAATAATGTAACGGCAAAAGATCGTGATCAAACTGTTGCCAACAGCCGCCTAACATTTCAGATAACAAATGGTGGAATGGGTAGTTTTACCATAAGATCCGCCACAGATAATGAACGTGAAGGGTACCATGGGATGATATCTGTAGACAGAGAAATTGAACTGAATTATGAAACAACCAAGAGCTATACTCTCACTGTGGAAGCACTGGATATTGACTCTCAAAGTGCAATGGCCACTGTCCACATTGAGGTTATAGATGTGAATGATGAACGACCTTCACTAATTCCAGCCTCACCAAATGGTGCATCTGCCTTTGAAAACATGACCAGTCTTGGGGTCATAACAAATGTGTTGGGAACAGACCCAGACACAAACCATTCCCTCATTTATCAAGCACTGGATGTACAATGCCGTAAGAATGGATACAGCATTAAAGATTTGTGTCACGGCTGGTTTTGGCTACATGAGAACGGGTCTGTGTTTATAAATGAGAGTGAGTCGGTTGTGGATTTTGAGCAATGTGATGAAGTTTGGATAACTGTACAAGTTATAGATGTCTATACTGAGAAATACACTGATAATGGCAAAAACAACTATAGTGATCCAGGTAAGAACATAGTTTTAAAAAAAAATTCTCTATTGTACCAGTAGTGATATTTAGCTGTTGTGTTCACTGCATTTTAGACACTATCCATTCACTTATTATTAGTATGTATCAGATGTCAGCAAATGTAATGTCAACCTAAACAAAGTCACTTAAACTGAATTTTGAGTAATGTTTTTTTTTTCTTGGTGTTAAGGTATCCCCATCCCCAGTGCACTGAGTTATACCCCTGAAAACTGCTGTTACTGTAACCACTTCTGCAATCTCTGTAGTATGGGAGTAAGGAGATGTGAAGAAATGCCCCCTGCAGTGGTTCATGCAGAGGAACTTACATTTTCAACGAACTGGAAGCACTGCAGATTTGCACAAATAGCTACTCAAGTATCAGCATGCTTAAAGAAGACAAATGCTTCATTACACTTACAGGATTCTAATGGATGCATGCATTTCTAAAAGTATATATTTCTTAGGCTGAAAGGTATAACACAGCTTCTAACCTGCTTCTATCCCACGTAGAACATTTATAGGGTCACTATCAGTCTACAGACCATTGCAATCATAATGTAAATTATGAGGCAATTATATCTTCTTTTGGCTTTTCCTGGTTAGGGGTTGCCACAGTGGATCATCTGTCTGCTCATGATTGGCAGTGGAGTTTTACAGTGTCGAGTTGCCAGCCCGGTGCCCAACCTTCCACAGAAAGCACACACACTCACACCTAGGGCCAATTTCGAGTGTCCAATCCACCTACTGCATGTCTTTTGGAGGAAAGCAGACCACACAGAGGAAACCCATGTGACCACAGAGAAGACATGCAGACTCTGCACAGAAGGCACCCCAGCCAAAAGTCAAACCGGTGAACCTCTTGCTGTGAGGCAGCAATGCTAACCGCTGCACCACCGCAGCCGACCTATGAGGCAAGTTATATAAACCTATAAAATTAGATGCACAGCATCAAACTCTCCCCATCTTATCTCATGATGCTTACTTGAGGATGACCATCAAATTATCTGTTGAAAAGCTTTACATTCTGCAGGTACATGTAGTTACAAAATGATATGTGAGGAATGTGCCAACATTTGCAGCTGGATCATGTAAGACAATGCCCAAGATACATAAGTCAGCTTTGTTGCACTGCACGATTCTGCTATCCTGGCAAGTTTCTAAGAAGCACAACATATAGAAAGGTCAATCATTTTATAATGTTCTTTATGTGAATGATAGTATTATAAGAAGTAACAGAACTGTATCAGCAAGAACATCACAACACATTATTCAGCAATTAATAACTGGTACTGTACCCTCTTAAAAAACTGTGGAACATTTAGAACTCACAGAAGCACATTTCAAGGCAGTATGGATATACTTTAGAAATGGGCTATATCACTTCATCGAGCAAACTATTTATCGAATCCCTATTCATCAAACTCACTTTAGAACAAGCTCACTTCAATGAATGATCATTTCGGTGAATTTTCCCACAGGAAAAGAAACTAGTGGGCCAGCTAGCAACCTTATGAAACATTACAAAATTTAAAACTCAGCAAAGTCAGGGCTTTTGCCCCCACACCCCCTAACTAAATATACCAACTCCAAGTTTGTACTACAGTGGGAAAAAGGGCACATTCCCGATGATGGTCAACTACTTCCTTTCCCTGTGAGAAAATTTGCTGAAACAATAATTTGTTGAAATGACATTTCACTAAAGCGAGTTTGATGAATAGGGATTTGATAAATTGACTGATGAAGTTATATTCCCTTTAGAAAAGACCTTATATGTGTATGCATAATTTTAGAATGACTGACCATTATGAAGGATCAGAATGAAGACTGTTGTCTACCAGAGTTTCATTTTTGGATCTTATTGTGAACTAAATCATATTCATTAAACATACCTCTTTTTTAGGGATTACATATTAACACAAAGTGGCTGTGTCACATACTGTGTATGGAAAATGGCAAAAATCGAAAGTATTGCTTTCCCTTAACTACTAGGGTATATGACTGTAAAAACTTTGAATCAGTTATTTGTAGAAGACTTTCAAGTTGCTCTGTACTTGCAGAAGAAGATCAAACGTCTATCAAATCTGCCTATTTTTGCAGCTATCACCCCATAACTACATCCGTTTTGTCTATGTATTCCACTTGTTTCATGACTTCCTAAATGAGTAATTTTGTACTGTGCCATATTTATTTTATTTATTTTTTATTAATCCATCCCTCTGTTGTTAATTGTGTAACTGGATTATCAAAGTAATTTTCACCATAAACCTAGGGTTACACTGGAACAAATATTACAAAATTTTACAACAATACATTGGAGTGGGGGGTGACTCATGGGACTGGATGCTCAGCTGCAGCCCACCCCCAGTAAAGAAAAGTGAAAAAGAAGCACTGTTAAAATCAGAAAGTCACCTATTATTTGACTTTCTACCATTGATTTAGTTCCTCGTTCTTATAAGTCTGAAAATGTGCATGCTTGGAGTTCTGTGTGCATCTGCTAAAATGTAGTTAATGACTTTTGGGGTAGCTATTAATACCCTATTGTTATTTTTAAGTACATATAACTTAAGTTCCCTGCACCTAGCTATACATTCCTTAGCTAATAGGCCTAGATAGCTATTTTCCCTGCTCAGTGAAACAGCTTCTATTCCCTTTTAACCACAACAGGTATATGATTGATCTTATCTCCCTCTGAAGCTCATTAATTTCGCTTACCGGAGTTGTATCTCTAAATCTTCCTTCCTTTAAAGTGTTTTCCTTACTGAAAATATCTCATCTTAACTTTTCCTCCATAAGTTTTGTTTACCATTTTTGGTCTTACTGGAAAGTTTGAGTGGCAGTTCTTGAAAAATCCTCATCTGTCTTTCATGCTTAGCTCCACCTGACCTATAAATTTCTAAAATTATTTTATCCATTATTTGCACCATTCTATTAAAGAACAATTTTCAAAACTAATGGGTTGATTTTCCATTGCCTAAACGTGTTGACTTGAGTCTAAACATTGAGTGTTAATACTACCCTGTGACCTGAAGTGTGTCCTGGTGCAATCTTAACATATTTAACCTTCCTTGATGTACTTAAACCTGACACCCACAGATCAAGCCCATCCGACACACCTCCAGAGGATCAATAGCAAGGAAAATCCATTTCAAGAGGGTGATATTATTTGCATATGTCTATCAAACCTATCACTAAAAGCATATTATGCAATTTCATAGTCATCCTTGGTAGTCTATTCCCACCCACTGATATTCTATCATATCCAGGGTCTAAGATCCCACTGATGATAAGAATCTCTGTTCCCTCTTTCAATAGTTCAGTTCGTTTGATGAATTCCTTCACTATCCCTGAGTCATCTTTATTAGACTCATAAAAGTTACCAGAATCTTAACAAATGAGGAAGCAAGAGCAAGAATTAACCACCTAACGTAGACGTCTTGATCTTTTTTTTTCTGCAACTGCAACCCTAGAACTGTATGCATTAAGGTTGCTACCCCCATTAAATGATGAGGCACAACTTAAATATGTAACCATGGCCTTTTTTTTTTTATACAACTAGCCATTATTGACCACTTGATTTTTATTTCCTGCTATAATACAACTTGGAGGAAAACTTAATGAATGTATTCTACACCACCACAACATTTATTGCAGTGGTGCTCCCCTAATCATTTCAGCTCAGGCATCTAATGCAGTCAGCTTCTATTCTCATCGTATCTGGACTTCCATCTTTCAGTCTATTGAGACCCTTCCTATGAAATTGAGTTTTCTCCCTGTCAGTCATCGCAAGCTGACCTCAGGTCACTATCCTATTGCTGATGTGAGCAGAAAACCAATGATGAATAACTTCCTGAACAAGGCTAAGCCTGTCCTCCATGTGATCAATGTATAATCTATACTCTTCCCTCAACATGCAAAACATTTTAAACTGTATGTGGCTGAAATCAGCATTGTGGCATTTTACCTATAAAAATAATCATGCACCTCAACAATATGAAAGATTAAAATAATCATGCATCAGTCCATATTTGCTCTCAAGTCCATTAAGATAATATAAACCAACAGATTAAAATAATGTTCATCTGGCCATAAAATATTAATGATAAGGGAAAAAAGAAGCACCCTAGTAGCTGTTGGAGTTTGCAGCACAGAAGCACGTCTCAAAGGCCCTTCAGGCATGACCCAGCATATCAAGTCAGTCCTTTGACTCACAAGGTGTATCACTTGACATTTTCTGAACAAGTTGTGATCCCACTGTTTCATGTCATTGCAAGAGCACCACCCAGGACAGATCCATGTCTGCGATGTCCTCTTTGTTAAAACCCAGTGAAGAGAAGGTGCTATCATCAGTCTCCTTTGCAGCAGTAGTCTCTGCCAAAGCAGCTAATGGCATAACTCTCTTCTCTCTTGAAGTGTGTGGGGGAGGTGGGGGTGGCAGCTGTGCCTTTACACTGCTTTTCCCCCTCTTCATTCTCTTACTTACTTTGTTGATGACTGACATCCTTACCCTTTTTGAATACTGTGGTCTTATAAGGTGAATCTCATTTCAGCCTGTCTTTTTTTCTTTTATCCCAAGCTATTAAGCATTGTACGTTTGGTAGCCTCTGTATATGACAATCCAGCTGTGGAACCATACCTTTCAATTAATTGATCAGCGTCTTCTAGTGCGTTAGGGACCATCTAACATTTCCCCATTATAATTACAATTACTGCAGGAAAACAGAACTGTAGAAAGTACTCCAAGTCCCTGCCTTGTCTTAAATTAATAACCATATTTTACTTCTATTGTATAGGTATGCACTATAGTCAAGGGTGATCTTTACTGGCTGCCAAGACATTGTCAACGTAATTCCCAAGTTTGTAACTCTGTAGAATATGAAGTATATCTTCTCTGTCCAGAAAATTCAAACACTAAAATATTAAATGTCAGGGATGCCTTTGTGATGGACTGTGTTGATTAATTCTATGTGCCCTCTCAATGACAGGGGGATTATTACAGTTTAAAATGTTGCACATCTCCTTTTAGATAATTACATTTGCATCTACTACTTCTATATTTTCCAGCACAACAATTACCCAGATTTTATTTCTATGCACCTATTTCTCCACATCCTCTATTTTCTGTTGCTTTAGCTGGTTACTAATGTAATGGTCTTGTATATCCCTGGTTTGCCCCACAGTGATAGCATGCTGCTCAGCTACGTCCCCTTGCTGCTGCTATTTCAAAGTAGATTGTATTGCCTGCAACTATGAACCATGCTTAGATGTTACCTTTTTGCTTCTCTGTACATCCCCTGTTGTACTTTTCATGATAATAGCCAGGGCTTCTGTCAAGATAGAGAGAGATAGCTCTTAATTCCTCTGTGTCTGAAGTTTGCCACAATATCTAAAATCCCATACATCATGATACAGAAGGCTTTGCTATAAAAATACAAATTTTGGTGGCCTTTTCTTAGAAAGTATGCATGTTTTCCATTGTGGGTGACTGTATCCCACTGTGGAGACTAGGGAAGAATTAATTTTAAAATGAATCTCCCACAGGGACAGCAGTAACTATCAGAGCTGTTTCTCCATTTACATTCATGTACTTGCCCTATAGTTCTGTTTATTTTAAAACTTTAAACTTTAGTTTAAAGTTTATAGTTTGCATAACATTCAGTATCAACATCCACTTTATTGCAAAAACACTCTTTGCATCACAATTAGAAGAGTTACTTAATCTCTATTTCATCAATCATTCACCAAAGTGCCAGTGGTAGCCTTGGGCTAGGTGCTGTCCCATTTGAAATTTTGAGATTGCAAGGTGATTTTTTAATAAATACTTAGAATACATATCAAATTCCATAGATTATTGAGACACCAACCTGTTCATTGTTTGCAAAGTTATGTCAAAATAAAATCCAAATGTAAGCACTATCTACATTATGGAACAAGTATGACTCTAAAAGCATTTTAAGGAAGGAGATGCATTTTTTGACTGAAAGCTAGGGTAGCTATGTCAAACATAAATGATTTTGAAAGGGTCTGGAAAGAGGTGACATTAGGTTTGATTGAAGAACAGTCCTGGAGTAAATATTAATAGTCAGATGTCACAGATATTTGAAGCTATACTATTGAATGATGATTTTTCTAGTAGTGACTGATAGGCATGAAGAGAGAAGTAAAACAATTCAAGGCCAAAAGTATGCCAACTGAATAACAAGTTGAGGCATACCCACTGATCATATCTAGGTAATGGTGACCTCAAGGATGTAAATTGAAGGGAAGGAATAGGTTATCACCACCTAACTAAAGAAAAAATTGTGTCTTAAGGAGGCCTTGTGTCTTACGTAATTGCAACTATTTTTCAGCACAATTGGGTGGCACTAAACTTCCTGATTTAACTCTTTCTAGGATGATCCCAGAAATTCCCTAAGTGGTGTCACAAGGTGTTAATGAATGAGAATTTGCATCTGAATAATTATAAATATGTTTGTATGCAACAGCATCTGTAAATGTAACATCACACAATTGTGTGGTAATCAGTGTTTTTGTTGTTTAAGATCTAAATTATTAAGACTGCAATGCACATGTACTTTTGTCATTTTTTAAGGATGGTAAGATGTAAGCAAATAAGAGCTTTAAAAAACTCCCTTTACATAAATGTGGCAATGTATTCAGATCATCTTCAGTAGTCAGCATTTAAATCATTTTGATTAGAACTAAAATCTTAGATGTCTATTAAACCCAAATGTCCATGTAAAATTCTTTGAAATTTTTACAAAGGATTGTTACAGTGTGGTAAACACTGAGATGGAATATGTTTAATGCTTTACAGGTATTTGTCAGTGTCAGTTTTTTTTTTTTAATCTGGCTAACTTTTTAATAGAGGTGGGTGTATAACTTGTTTACAGGAAGAGGCATGCAGTACATGTCCAAAAGTTATCTATGCTGAGTTTCCATTACTTAAGAAGTGAATATAATATTTTTTTCAGACAATAAGGAATTTATCACTGAAGTGATGCCAATGCATTTTGAATATATGAATTGCAGTCTTATCTGAATATTATGCCTGAATTTCCAACTACATTTTCTTATTTTATACTATGAATCTGCAAGGACAACTTGAGATATTATCATTTATTCACATACATGCACTAGCATATCAGAGCAGCAATCTGTCATGTTCCATTATATTTAGTTTCAGTTAAAGGTAGGCATCTGACTTATTTTCAGGATGGGGAATGTAACACAGTTCAAGATTATATTTGCTTTGAGTTACAATTACAGAAAAAGTAAAATCCATACATGTCTCTATATAAAGGGAGCTTTTATATCCTTGGAAAAAAATGTCATGACCTAAATTCCTTCTATGCACAGTGGCATTGTGATATCACATTTAACAATGAGGTGAGCTGAAATCCTTAAAAAATGTCAGTCTTATGTATATGTTGTATCTTTGGACCATAGTGTAATACCATGAAAATGTTACATCCATGTGGGGTTTGTTATCAATGTGGACATGAAATCACCATAAGGTCATGACAATAAATAAATAAATAAATAGTAAGTCTACTGAACAATAGAAACAAACATCCCTTTTCAGTTGTGACCTTTGAGTACTGTCTGGTTAAGTGATTTATTCAGAATTACATAGTAGGCAAATGAATGAGTAAGGAATAAAACCTTGTATAGTTTTCTTACAGGAAGCAGTTCATTAAAGGTTTAGAGTTTTAAACCTATGTGCTAATTGCCACTGTTGAAAATCTACTATAGCTGAGTTGTGAATTTGCAGTAGCATGCAAGCATGAGTCCCTACCATTGTGATCAGCTCTGATTTTGTACCATCTGTTGCAGTGATTTAGGCCTAAGACACATGTAGAAAGATTTTATCTAGCATCCTGAAGATTATCCTTTCCTGATAGTTCTCACCACTGGCACTGGGTTAGGAGGAATGACAGTATAAAGGTTTTTCTCAACCTGGGTGTAGGTTGGTAAAAAAAAATTAACAGTTAGGGAAAGAAAGTAAGTCTGACCAGGCATATAGAAAGTAAAAATATATTTACTGAGTTCCTGTTATATTAAAAGTAAAAATCCTATATGTACCTTCAGAATAGAGATGTATTTTAGCATTGGATTAATAGTTAAATTTAATACAGAACAATAATGCAGAAATAATAAACCAGCAAAAAAAAAAACTAGGAAAGAAAGGAAATCAGTATTATACTTTAAGTCAGCAAAATCTCAAGAAGTCCTGAAATATAATCCGATTATTACAATGTTGTTTGTTTATTGCTAAAAGGACACTGTGTAGGATGAAAGAAAAAAACAAGTGTATCATTGGCAAAAGCCATTCAGTCAATCAGGTTTTCGGTGTAATCATTAATGCCTGTTTACAATAAAGCTAATGCATACAATGGCTGAATACTATACAGCTACTATGTTAACATTAGTTAATAAACAAGCAGTAAGTAAAAGATGACATAGGTTCATAGGTTCATAGGTTGTTACTAGGCTGTTGGCCCTAGGGCCTATGCAAGCCTAACCATAACAATTCCCTGGATATTTCTTCCCACAATATTTACTTCTCTGGGCCCCTGTCTAGCAGGGTGACTGACATGATCCCTGGGGTGAATTTCCTATCTCCCATCCAATCATCAAGGTTCCTTTTGAAGTGGGCCAATGAGGCACTCTGCTTGACATGTATGGGCAGTCTATTCCAGAGGATGGGGAGTCTCTGGCTCAGGAACCTAACCCTCCCTGGAGCGTGTGGCTCTGAGGGATTGGGATTTCCAACAGCTCAGGGTAAACAACTATTGTCTGGGCATGGCTTAGTACATGTTGTTGCCTGGTCATGAGCTTGACCATCTGGAAGTATGGTAGCCTTGAAGTCTTTTTGTCTGCTGTATATGCTAAGTATGTACATGTATAACTCTATCCCTTAAGGACACATGTTGCGGTTTCCATTATCTACATATAATATTCTTTGCCTACCATAAACATATTGTTTGTCACTACAAATTCTGCTGACAACATTATCATTTCTGTAAAGGATTCTGGATAGGGTGAAAATGTACATAATACACATCTCAATCCCTCGGCCCCCTCATCGTGAATACAATTCACATCATTTACACAGCTGACAATCTAGACAAATGAATGATTCATCATTTGCACATGGAGAAATTGTCACTTTGGATTGGACAGCATGGTGACAGCAGTATGAAGTGGCATGCAGCAGCCATGGTGACAGCAGTATGATATGGCATGTGACAGCCATGGTGACAGCAGAATGATGTGGCATGCAGCAGCTGTTAAATAAAGTATACATCACTGTACACAGCTTTGCAAGGACTTATCCCTAAAATGAAATGAGCAATGTCCTGGAGTACATGAGGAAATGGGGGGGGGGGTGGGATTGAGTGATCCAATACTGAAAGATTTATATTGAGGATGGTCAGATGCTCACAGTGGTGATATGTCGGGAGGATATATGTGTATCAATCTGCTGTTTTTTTCTGAAAAATCTTTTTGTTAAATTTTAAAACAGAATAAAAACAAGATATAACATTTAACAAAGCATTAAAAAAACTATATGCAAGATCCATAACAAAATTTAAAATAAACAAAACTATTACTACTTTTTCCAATAAATCTCTGAGTTTTTGCCACACTAAATAATGATATGTGACATTTGTTTTCCTATAGACAGTTTGCAATTCTTGGCTACATACAGTCCTTGCTAAACAAATTCTGTTTAACAGAGGATATTTTTACTTTTCCAATTCATAGTAATGATTTTTCTGGCAATAGCCAAAATTGACCAAATTGACCAAAGGAGATGCACTTGTGTTTTTAGTATGGAATCTGGAATTGGGGCATTACATATTACCAGAAAATTAGTAACAGTACAGTTGTCCGACCACAATGTTTTAACAAAGTTTCTTATCTCTTCCAAATATGGAATGATTATTTTACATTCTATAATCATATGATGCCAATTTGTGTCTAGAATCTCATTACATCTACAACATTTTTTTTCTCTGTTTTATAAATTAAAGCAATCTTATGAGGAGTTAAAAAATTCTATGCATGTACTTCCAGGTAAATATTCTCCAGTAAAGTGATAAAGTAGTATTTCCTACAGATTTTAAAGATATTTTTATTAACATCCCAAAAAACATCTGCATTAATTTTTGTTGAATAATTCCAATACAACAAATCAAAGACTGTAAGTTCAGTTCTTAAAATCCTATAATTTTTTGTTAAAAAGGACTTATTTTTAGTTACATTGCTATTTACATTAAAGACAAATTCCAAAATTTTTGAGAAGGGTTTTGTATTCATATTTAACTGTATTTTTTTATTTATTATTAATAAATTCCTTAAAAATTTGTATGCCTAACCAAATATTCTTCCCAATATTATATCTAGCCAATAGGTAATCAGCTGAGTGTATTTTAGTGCCATCTAAAAATTGATACCAACATTTTAAATCATTTACTTTGAGATCAAGAGTTTTATTTTAGATTCCCAACAACCATTAATATAGGTAATAGAAAAAAATTAGAATTAACAGCTCTATAACAAAATAATTCATTTCCATAAATCTCCTAAATATTGTCACAATATAGTTAACAAAAGTAATAGAAATAGAGTTGTTTCTAGTGTTCAGGCAAAAATCTTTCAGGGTTCAATATAGTCTATTGAGACCAGATTATAAATTAACATTTATTTCAAGTTTATTATTTGAAACTATCATTGTTTTATGTAGAAGTTTCTAATTTAATGTATAAGAAGAATTTAGCCAATGACTTACCATATTTATAATGGCAGACTTTGCATATAATTCAATAATCAGAAAGAAACAATGCCACTATCTTCCCAGCTCTTTGTATGCCAGTCAAAAGGTATTTTGGTGTTTGGGTATGCCTCCAACAACTTAAGTAAAATAGAATTTAAATATTTAAAAGTCTTTTTTTGGACAGAAGTAACCAGGCATATCACCACTGTGAGCATCTGTATGTAGAATAACATTTTTGGTAAGATTATCATTTTAATCAATGTAAGTCTATCGGCCATTGTAGAAAAACAGTTTCTTCCACTATTAATTTTAGTAGTGTATCAATTATGTATTTATAATTTACCAAATGCAAATCTTTCCAACTAGATGTTATAGTAATTCTAAATATTTAAGTTCCATATTCTCCCAGTTAAATTCCCTATAATTTTTAAAAAATTATTTATTTTTATTAATAAGTAATGTTTCTGTTTTATTATGATTAAAACTTAAACATGAAATCATCTCAAAACGTTTTATTGAATTAACTATCCTCTATGGGAAACCCTCTTTATCTTTGCATTAGTTCTAATATTTATTTATTACATTTGTTAAGTGTAAAAAGTCTGACTGGACTAGGATCCCGTTTTCGGTGCAGACCCAGGGAGAAAAGCTCCAGGCAAAAAGCAGTACAAAATACAAAAACTTGTCAGTACAGTATTTACATATAAGATAGTTTTACACGAAACATTTAAAAAAACACATAGAATTCTGTTACAAGCTTAAATATAGATCACAAAAATCATGGTACAAAGGCAAAATAGCAACTTGCTCAAATAAAAGTTACATGTGGTGTACAGTTAGAAACAGTCTAGAAATTTTGCAAAGTCAACAAATAATCACTGTATTTACAAAGGATCCAAATGTCCTTTGGACAGGTGGAGCTATAGGAACCTTGAAAAGAATAGTAGACATCTGAAAGAGGTAGTGGTAATGGAATGCAGATTATAGAAGAGCCTAGATAGGGTGAGACAGGTTAAAAGGAGTTTAGCCAGGAGTATGACAGGAGCAGAGTCAGTGATTAGCTAGGTGGTTATGAAGTAGTTGCTTAAACTCATGAGGGTGTGGGTTTTAGTGATGGTTTGGAGGAGGGTGTTCCAGAGCTTGGTGATTTTATTGGAGTAGAGACAATCGCCATAATAGCTGTGGGAGTAGGTGACCTTCAGCATAGGTTTATCAGAGGATATAAGGGACTTGGGATTGTGACTAGGCTGTACAAGATTAGAGAAAGCAGGACAGTTTGAGGGTTGGTAGATCAACCTTTGGGTCATAGAAAGTTGGTTGAGAGCTATAAGGGTTGGGAGTTCTTGCCAGTTTAGTTGGGAGAGCACAGTACAGTGGTGAGACCTGTGTAGGGCATTTGTAGCAAATTTGGCAATTTCTGTTGTAGCAAGATTTTAGATTATTTAGGTTAGTCTTGCGGAGGTTAGTGAGAATATGAGATCTGTAGAGGAAGGAAGAAAGCAGGTGAGAATGGGCAGTGGCAAGTCTGGAGTTGTGGGTAAGCTATGATCTGGCTCTATATAAAGTGCCAAGCTTGATGTGAACTTTTTTGATTGTCACAGCGACATGTTTTTCAAAAGTTAGATTATCATCAATAGTGAAATTTAGGAGTTTAGTATGAGTTGTGTGTTCAATTTTGCTTCCATTTGAGGAGAGGATAGATAGGGAGGATTGACAGAGCTGGATTTTTTTATGCTTGAAGATTATTAAATTGGTTTTGTCAGTGTTTACGATTAGTTGATGTTTGGACAAGTATTTTAATATATTTTAAAAAGATGATTGCATTTTTGATTGGAGTTCTAGGGGAGAGGGGGCAGCGCATATAAGGGTGGCATCGTCAGCATACTGGGCAATGGTGGCGTGATTGGTAGCAGTGTTCAGGTCATTTGTGAATAAGATAAAGAGAAGGGGGGCCAAGTACTGAGCCTTTGGGCACAGCAACAGAGGTGGGGAGTATGGGGGAAAGAGTGTTTTCCCATTTAGTAGCTTGCTGATGATTTGAGAGATAGCTGAGAAACCAGAATAGAGAAGATGAGGTGAGGCCATAGGTAGAATGTTTGTTGAGGAGTAGTTGTTGGGAAATGGTGTCAAAGACTTTTGACATGTCAAGAAAGATGGCGGAGACAGCTTGGCCTTCATTGAGGAGATGATGTATGGTGCTGGTAAAAAAGATGAGAGCAGTTGAAGTACTATGTTTAGGTCTGAAACCGTGTTATGAAGTAGATAAGAAATTCTTGCTAAGAAGGTGGTTGAGAAGTTGTTTCTGGATTCAGTTTTTTAAGATTTTAGCTAGTGGGGCAAGAATGGCAATGGGACGGTAGTTCATTAGGTCCTTGGAAGGACCACCTTTATTCAGTGAGAAGATGTGGGATATTTTCTAAAGATGTGGGACATTGTGTTCAGCAACTGAGCAATTAATCAGTATAGATATGGGGTAGGCGATAGATGGGGCTGTGATTTTTAGAAATTCATTTGGGAGCCGATCTGCTGCCAGGAAGCAGGGTTTACGTTTAATGAGGAGTGATTTTATGTAGCTTGCTTGAATGGGAGTAAAGGAGAAATTGTTAGCATCATCAGGAGGAGGGTTGGGAAGAGTTAGTGGGGTATTTGCTGGGTTGCCTAGTAAGGAGGTTATGGAGTTTATGAAGTGTGAGTTGGATTGAGTTGCGATGCAGTCAGAGTTGTTGGATGTTAGTGGATTTGTGTAGGAGAGCAACCAGGGTACAGGAGATAGTTAATGTTCTCCCAGAATTTATGGGGGTTGTTAAGATGTTGTTGTTGGCATGATATGAAATATAACTGTTTGGTTTGATTTTTTTTTTTTTTTGTTTGTTTGATTGCACAATTTCTTGTAAGTAGTGAGGTCATATATGTTTTTGGTGGATTTGTAGGCTGCCCAGGCTCTAGCCCTTTGTATGATTAATTGTTTGATTTCTTTGGTTAACCAGGGCAGGGGGTTGTACTTTGGGCAAACTTTCCTTGTTGGAGCAAGGTTATTGGGTATTTTAAAGAAGGCAGAGTTGAAGAATTGTACTGCTAGGTCTAGCTGAAGGTACCCAAGTGGGGTTAAATGATAGTGCTGTAGAATTTGGTTAAAAGTTGTGGAAGAGAAATGTTTTTTGTAACGGATGTATTTGTAGGAAATAAGGTTTTGCATGTGAACTCGTTTTCTGTATAGAAATGTAGGCTAGTGGTCACTGAGGGAGTCTGGGAGGCAAACTGCTATGTAACTGGGGTTGGGATTGTTGGTTAGTATCCAGTCTAGTGTAGACTGTCTATTGGAATGTTTGTCAGTGTGGGTTGGACAGTTTATTGTCTGGGTTAAATCGTAGAGACTGAGGAAATTAGATGAGTTTTTGGATGTGCAGGATTGCAAATCTAGGTTGAAATCACCCAATATAATTGTTTCCTGGTTGAAGTTGCTGGAAGCCCAAGAGAGCAGGTCTTCTATGATGGGTAGGTTGTTGCCTGGAGAGAGGTAGAAGGCTATGATAATTATTGTTTTGTTTGGGTTTATTACAAGATGAGTGGTTAGAGTCTCACAGTTGGGTAGGTTTGGTGGGGAGCATTGTAGCTTTTCAGCTTTATGGTTGTCTTTAAATAGTACAACTACTCCACTCCAAATTAGCAAAGGGCGCTGTTGAAAAAGGAAACAACATAGGCGACAAAAGGCATTCTTGTTTTGTGCCTTTTAATATTTTGAAGTAGCTAGATAAAAACGATTCTATTTTAACAAAAGATAATGAGTTCTTATACAAGTTTATTAATAAGTTTCTACATTCTAAAGAGAAAATATATTATTTGAGCAGTTTAAATAAGTAAGACCAATTAATAGAATCAAAACCTTTATCTAACTCTAAACTTATAATCAAGAGTTCTTTCTTGTTTTTGCTAGCAGAATTTATTTTTGAAAATAGCTTAATAATGTTATCATGTACTTTTCTATTTAAAATAAAACCAGTTTGATTTTCAATTAAGCCTGGCATCATAAGATTTAATCTTTTCACCAGTATAGACATACACATTTTATAATCAATGTTTAAAAGAAAAAAGAGCAATAAGAGGAGCATAATTTTGGGCCCTTATCTTGTTTCAAAATTGGTGGAATCAATGTGAACTTTCAAGAAGGAGGACAATTTAAAATAATTCTGACTTCATCTAATGCATTCAAAAAATTAAAATTTAGTATATTATCAGGCATTAACTTATAGAAATCAGGAATTATGCCATTCAGCCCTGGGGCCTTATTAGTTAGTTCTCTGAATGAAATTGCTATAGCCAATCTTAAGGTTTCCTCTTTAGTTAATTTATGTTTTATATTTACTTTTAGAAAGCTATCTGTTAAATCACTGTTATGTAAGCTTGACGTACTATCGATTAAGTCATAATGTTTTCTAAAACTTTCTTTTAAATCAGTTGCTTTCTTAATGTTATTCTTAACATTATAAATAATCTCTTTAATATGATTTAAAGTATTTAATCTTTTTGATCTAGCAGCTAATCTATGCAGATTGGGGGATTAATAGAATTCAATTGTAATTTAAATGTTTCCATATTTATTGAGCATTTATGATATAATATTTCTAAATATTTCTGATTTAAGGCTTTCAATTCAGAATTTGCCATCTTAGTATTAGGTTTTAAGTTTAACTTTAATTTGTCAGTGTTTGACTGTAAAACAATTAACTCTTTATCCCATTCCTTTCTTTTATGTAGATACCAACTCTTAATTCTGCCATATACGTATGTTTTTAATATATCCCACAAAATGACATCATTAACTTCACCATTGTTATTAATAGGTTCATAGGTAAGTATTAGGCTATCTGCCCGAGGGCATATGCAAGCCTAGCCAGAATGTGTTGGCTTTCGCTGGCCCCTTAGATTAGTTCCCTGTGCCTCTGTCCAGCAGAGCCATTGCAGTGATCCCTGGGGTAAATTTTCTGTTTCCCATCTACTCATCAAGGTTTCTCTTGAAGAGTGTTAGTGAGTGGCTCTGCCTAATGTAGATTGGAATCCTGTTCCCAAGCATGGGGAGTCTCTGGGACAGGAATCTATCCCTGCAGCAAGTCCTATTTATCGTTATGGTGAGGTTTAGATCCCTAGACTGTGTGGCTCTCAGGGATTTGTTTTTTTTTTAGGTGGAGCATGTCCATCAATTTTGGGTTGGACATGGCCTTGTATGTCAGGCAGAGATCACCTCTGAGTAGGCGGTATGCAACCGAGTACAACTGGAGTTTCTTCAGTCAGGCTGCATAGGGCATCTGTTTGAGGCCAGTAATCTTCTTGGTGAGGTATTTATGTGGTCTTTCCAGATTTTGCAGGTGTCTTGTAAGGAACATCCCAAATCGGGCATTGTACTCTATGATGGGTCTGATGAGTGATGAGTAGAGGGGCACAATAACCTCTTTTGTTCTAGATGTGAACCCTTTTGTGATTAGATGGGCCACATAGAAGGATTTTCTAACCACCCTGGCAATATGATTATCAAAGGAGAGATCACTATTTACTTGCGTCCCCAGATCCCTTATTTCATTTTCTGTATTTAGGGGACTGCCATGCGGGCACTTTTTGGCATTTAGCTTGATGCCATGATTTTGACACCAGGTATACATCTCAGTGAGACCCTTCTGGAGGATGTCTGATGTAATCAATGCCCCACATATTATATAGGGAAGACTGATAGAGTCATAAAAAGTAGAATTTATGAACATGTACATGCCATAGCTAAGTTGAATTTAACAAATGCTTTGGCTAGGCATGTATCAGCCTTCCCACATCATGAATTTAAATTCCTTGTAATAGAGAGAATTATAGACAATGGGAGAGGGGGGCCTATCTCTTTGCATTTGGAAGAGAAGGAACTATTGTGGCAACTGAAATTAAATGCTTCTGTTTTTCCTGGATTGAACGATACTGTTTCCATTATGAGCTTGTTGAAATTAAGAGCATTGTTCCGTTAGGATAAAATGCCTTTTTAAACAAAAATTTTTTATGTTTTCAAGTACATGTAGTGTGTATATATATATATGTCTTTTTGTAATTGACAGGATATGATGTCATACAACCTTTTGTATTTAAATGATTATTTCCCTTTTGTTTACATCTGATGAAGTTTATCTAATCAGCATAAATGAAAGCGCTAATCTAAATCATTTGTGTCCATTGTCGTGGTGTTTTTTCTAATTTTACGGATGTCTGTATCAGCCAGAGAGTGAATTATGGCCCCCAGTTTGCAGTCGTCTGTGAACATGGTCAGCCATAGTCCTCCTGTGCTTGCCTGTACCTCTGAGAAGTATATACTGAACAGGAGGGGTCCCAGGACTGAGCCCCAGGGATGCCATTTGTAACTGGTTTATAATGTCTATAAAAAGATTAAATTAATTTAAAAACATTTTTAATTCTTTAATTTTTAGTAATATAAGCAGACAAAAAACAAAATCATTAGGTTTCAAAGTAATATTAAAGGAAATAGCATTATGGTCAGTCAAAGGACAACTAATTATTAATACTTCATCAATTTTAGAATGCAGCCCATTTGAAGTGAAAACTTTGCCTACATTTGTTTAAGTACAAAATCTAAATAATTAATGTGTTTAATTAAGAGATTTTGACAATTTTAAATCATATATATCTCTTAAATTCATTGAATTTAGGAAGTAAGCTAAATATTTTGTGGCTTGCAGATATTCTAAGGTTTTTTTATTTGCAGTAGTATCTTTTTCTGACAACATACAGTTAAAATCACCAGCCAATAAAATTTCTCTTTTGAATATAAATTTATGATATCTAACCAATGTTAACCCTTAGAGCCAATTCCAAGAATTCAATATACATTGAAAAATGTATAAACTTTTAGAAGTCCCAGCCTGCCACTTTTATAAGAATAAGTATCAATCACTTTAGACATAATCAATGACTTCTTCCATAGTATAACAGTGCCTCTCCTTTTTGAACTAAAATGTGAGCACACAAGGATTGGATAATCTTGAAATAATAATCTGTCTAAATTATTAGTTAACAAATGTGTTTCTTGTAAAAAAAAAAAACAATGTGGGCATTATTTATTTTTAAATATTTGATTAAACTACCTCTCTTGAAATGGTTATTTAGACCATTAATATTTAATGAAATACATTGGTAAAGTGACATCTTTAATGTAAAGCAACTCAGAAAAAGCTAAGTTATGATTTAGAATCAAGGACCAACATCCAATTTTAAGATTTTGGTAAAGACAAATTCATAAAACTAACTACTAACATATGAATTAAAAAATATTTACACCCCTTAACATGAAATAAATTATCCTTGGTTTGGTTTGATGAAGTTATCATACAAACTACTCACACTACTCACAACCATCACCATAACACTACCCAATCTCTATCTACTGCTGACATGTCTTAATATTACTTAAATAATGTACAGTATAAAATAATGCACACTCAATTTATATGTCTCGTTCTTCTAAGGGATACCATCGCTATAATATTTCTATTGATATTTAAAGTATTATACCAATCAAAATCAACCAAAGCTTAAGTAAAACCTATATAAATGTACTAACATTTAAATCAATGACGTCCATTATATCTGTACTTAACATAAATTAGAACCTACCAATAGCACAAAACTCATAAAATATCAGACAAAATCCTATTTACATTGTCATGGTGCTTCTATTTAATAAACAGACATCTTATAAACAACATTTACTATAACATTATCATAATATCCACTTTTTTACTTTATTACCTATCATGTCATTATTTATAACAAATAGCAAACCTAAACACCTAATAAAATAATATTATAAAGTCTCCTCACCTGCCCTATACAGTTTAATAATATCTGTAAACAATTCCAATAAAGTTTGATAAAATAATGCATAAATTGTCCCTCTGTTATAAGAAGAGAAAATACTGTTTACACAATAAACTGCTAATCTATAATAAAGGCTTACAACAATCTAGATTATTTCTATTAAAACAATAAACAGACCAACTTATAATACTTATATAAACCCTAAGCTTATTTCTTTGAATAAAGACATTAAAACACAACCGCCATCTAAATAAAAAAATGCCTAAAAATAATACTCATATATTTAAAATTTCTAAACTAATACAATAAAAGACACCATAAAATGCATCTTAAAAATTTAAATGCTTTCATTCATTTATAATAACCAGTTTTAGATATAATATTTAATAAAATAATACCTCAAAACAGAACTAATCCATTACTAGTAACGTTATACATAGTTCAATCAAGTTTTCTAAGTAATTCAACATGCATATATTATGTATTTTGAGCATCAAAGTATAAAGAGGTTACAAAAATAACAAATGTTATTACTAGAGAATCAAATCTATCATTAAAAGAAAAGAAGACATCTTTAAATTAAGATTTTTTGCAGTATCAATTATACCAAAACGCTTATCAATGCATTCCTACATACACTGCACAGCTTCTAAATTCATGCCTTATATGAAAGTCAAGTTACCCAATGACTGTATGTTAAATATATTTCTATATATTGCAACTAACATCTGTAATAAATAAGTACCAATGCATGTAAAAATATCTACTTAAATTAAAGCCAAAGTATAATTCCCATATTCAATGGTTTTATTATGATATAGGAGTTCACCACTTATGCATCTATTAAATCACAAACTTTGGTATTTATGAGGAAGTAGTACACATCTTGCATCACAAAAACAGGTTGTAAATTAAATCCTTTAAGATAAGCATACACAGATAAAATTGTAAATGCTTTTAATAAACACTTCTGTAGTAATCCTTTTCAAAGGAATTAGGTTTAGAGTTTGTCCCATTATGTTCCTAATATCAGTTTAGCTGTAAAACAATTATGACTTAATTATCTGGAGTATAATTAGTAATGGATTCACTTTATATCCTCGAAATACTGAAATGTCAAAATTCAGTATTCCGAAGCTATAAAGTCGAATTTTTTAAACATAGAAAACTCAGAAGCGCTAAATTCAAAATCTTGCACACCGGAGATTTTGAATTTCATGCTACTACTGCACACAAACACCATCCTCCCCACACACAAACACAAGCTCTCTACTACATAAAAGCAGGGGGCAAGCACCCCTGTACCCCACAACCCCCCACTTAAATAGTCTAACTCCGAGGTTGCACTACACACAAACACACAAACACACCACAACACAAGCTACATTCTGCTTGGACACATACATCACAGCAACAGAACACACTAACACACACCACAGGCCCTACCCAAAACCCTTAACATACAAGCACACTTACCTGAATCCGTAACCACAGCGGAACCTCAGAAGTGCAAAATTCGAAACCTCCGGTATTCGAGGTTTTGAATTTTGCACTTCTGAGCTTTCACTCTTTTCAAGATTCCACTTTATGGGCTCAAAATACTGAATTTCGACATTTCAGTATTTCAAGCATCTAAAGTGAATCCTCAGTAATATATAGATATATGACCAAAAAAAGACAAATGTGGATACATATGTGTCTGCTTGTATTTTCTATATCATTCGGTCATTGTTCTTCCCCTTTCTTTTTTCAATGTTATAACCCTAAAATAATTAACATATTCCTGAGATGAGACATAAAGGCAAACATTGTAACAACAAATTAGTGATGACAGTCAGGATGTCATAGACTTGAAACATACCCCCAAAACAGGTTGCCTGTGAAACAATACTGTCTCCACCTAAGAAGTCAGAAATTACATCTAATATTTCCACTTTTATCAATGTGAGCTGCTTAGCAGACAAATCCATCCAAAAAAGCCATCACTAACTACATTGACAATGCTGTCATCCGGAGTCTACACTGTGATAATTTATTCTGCATTAAATTCTAGAGAAATAAAATTAAAAAAAAAATGACATGAACAACAAAATAATCAAATTACTTTGATTTCTTTAAAAACTGCCAGCTTGTGAGAATTACCTTAAGACCACATTGTGTACCTCTTGCTCTCTATGATAACCTTAGTGCAAACAAGGAAGGCATGTTTCTAATTCCCAGGCATTATGAAACATTGTCAGTATCAACATTAACATCTGTTAAAGATTGCTCAGGTGTAGAAAAGTGCAGACTGTGCCAGTCCAATTGCACAGATGGATAATTCCTTAACTACGGCCACGGTGATGTATTCAGGTAGTACCTCGGTCATCTGATGGAGATAGAAGGGGAGAATAGGTATCTTGGAAGCAAGAGAGGGCATGTTCTCAGTGGCCACTCCTTATTTTCTAACCTAGCCTACCAAACAAAAGTCCTGCTGTGCATAGCAAAATATATGTCATTACTAATTTCATAGTTTACTCCACCTCCCATACATAAATCTCCACTACTTCTGCCTACTTCTATCTACCACACTTGTCAGGGACCTTATTGGGAGAATACTAACCAGCTTTCTATTATCTTCCCATTCCTCTTTCCTGAGAAAGGGTATTCGCAAGTGCTGACAACCCAAGCAATTGTACAAGAAGCCATGCAGCTGAATGTCAGCTGAGAGAATGCTAAAAAAAAAAAAAGCAGGCTACCTTGCCCAAAATATTATCAGACCAGCCACTTACTAGGTAGTCCTCTTTTGAGGGGAGGTTTGCAGTATTTGGCAGAGCTGCAACTTCACAAATAGTAAATAAACAAATAAATGATAATTTATTATACTTAATGTCTGAAAGTTGACTATTATCTCTAAATTATATATATATATATATATATATATATATATATACATATATGTATATATATATATATATATATATATATATATATATATATATATATATATATATATAGATATATATGGGTTCCGGACGTTTGCTGGAATGAGCCGAAACCCAAACGGCCGGGCATACTTGTGTGTGCATGTGTGTGTGTGTGTGTGTGTGTGTGTGTGTGTGTGTGTGTGTGTGTGTGTGTGTGTGTATGTGTCTGTGTGTGTATATATATATATATATATATATATATATATATAGATATATAAATATATAATATAATATTATATATATATATATATATATATATATATATATATATACATATTTTATTTAGAGGGAGAAAAGGACCTGTACCGATTAGCTAGACAGAGGGACAGAGCTGGGAAAGATGTGCAGCATGTAAGGGTGATAAAGGATAGTGAGGGAAAGGTACTCACAAGAGAGGAGAGTGTGTTGAGTAGATGGAAAGAGTATTTTGAGAGGCTGATGAATGAAGAGAATGAGAGAGAGAAGGTTGGATGATGTGGGGATAGTGAATCAGGAAGTGAAACAGATTAGCAAGGAGGAAGTAAGGGCAGCTATGAAGAGGATGAAGAATTGAAAGGCTGTTGGCCCAGATGACATACCAATGGAAGCATGGAGGTGCTTAGGAGAAATGGCAGTGGAATTTCTAACTAGATTGTTTAATGAAATTTTGGAAAGTCAGAGGATGCCTGAGGAGTGGAGAAAGTGTTTTGGTACCTATCTTTAAGAATAAGGGTGATGTGCAGAGCTGCAGTAACTACAGAGGGATAAAACTGATTAGTCACAGCTTGAAGTTATGGGAAAGAGTAGTGGAAGCAAGGTTAAGAAGGAGGTGATGATTAGTGATCAGCAGTATGGTTTCATGCCAGGAAAGAGCACTACAGATGCAATGTTTGCTCTGAGAGTGTTGATGGAGAAATACAGAGAAGGTCAGAAGAGTTGCATTGCGTCTTTGTAGACTTGGAGAAAGCATATGACAGGGTGCCTAGAGAAGAGTTGTGGTATTGTATGAGGAAGTCGGGAGTGGCAGAGAAGAGTGGTACAGGATATGTGCGAGGGTAGTGTGACAGTGGTGAGGACTGCAGTGGGAGTGACAGATCCGTTTAAGGTGGAGGTGGGATTACATCAAGGATCAGCTCTGAGTCCTTTCTTATTTGCAGTGGTGATGGACAGGTTGACAGATGAGATCAGACAGGAGGCCTCGTGGACTATGATGTTTGCAGATGACATTGTGATCTGTAGTGAGAGTAGGAATCAGGTTGAGGAGACTCTGGAGAGGTGGAGATATGCTCTAGAGAGCAGAGGAATGAGGTCAGCAGGGCTAAGACAGAATATATGTGTGTAAATGAGAGGGAGGGTAGAGGAATGGTGAGGATGCAGGGAGTAGAGTTGGTAAAGGTGGACGAGTTTAAGTACTTGGGATCAACAGTTCAGAGTAATGGTGAATGTGGAAGAGAGGTGAAGAAGAGAGTACAGGCAGGGTGGAATGGGTGGAGAAGAGTGTCAGGAGTGATTTGTGACAGGCGGGTATCCGTAAGAGTGAAAGGAAGGTCTACAAGAGTGTAGTGAGACCAGCTATGTTATATGGGTTGGAGACAGTGGCATTGACAAAAGGCAGGAGTCAGAGCTGGATGTGGCAGAGTTAAAGATGTTAAGATTTGCAATCGGTGTGACTAGGATGGATAGGATTAGGAATCGGTATATTAGAGGGTCAGCTCATGTTGGACAGTTTGGAGACAAAGCAAGAGGCAGATTGCATTGGTTTGGACATGTGCTGAGGAGGGATGATGGGTATATGATGCTAAGGATGGAGCTGCCAGGTAAGAGGAATAGAGGAAGGCCTAAGATAAGGTTTATGGACGTGGTGAGAGAGGACATGCAGGCGGTTGGTGTGACAGAGCAAGATGCAGAGGATAGGAAGAAATGGAAAGAGATGATCCGCTGTGGCGACCCCTAACGGGAAAAGCCGAAAGAGAATGATGATATACATATATATATATATATATATATATATATATATATATATATATATATATATATACATAAATATATATATGGATTCACTTTATAATCTTGAAATACTGAAATATCAAGTTTCAGTATGTTGAAACTATAACGTCAAATCTGCAAAATACCAAAACCCCAAAAGCGTGAAAGTAAAAATCGCAAAGTTAAACACATCATACAGCACACCACACATACACTAGCCTACCCACACAACAAAAAACAAACAAAACACACACAAACTCAAAACACAAATTAACAAACCTACACTATAAATAAGCAGGGGGGCAAGCCCCCCCACACCCCCGCTACTTATATATACTAAATCCGAGATCACACCAAACAGAAAAAGACAGTAAACTCACAGCTAGACATTGTAAAGTCCCTTGCATATACACATCACATATATACAAACACCACCACTTTCAACACTTAAACACTCATACTTTTACCTGCCTACCCTAACCCACATGTACAACTTCCAAACACACTCACATACACTCAAACACCTACCCAAAACCCTTACAAAATAGTCACTTACTTTAAGTTCCACCTAAATCCACACACTGAACCGTACACCATCCACACAATAGATTCCACATCATGTTCCGTAAAACCATAACCACAAATTTGACATTTCTGGATTCGCAGTTATGTACTTTCGCTGTTATGAAAATTTGACTTTATAGTCTCGAAATACTGAAATTCGATATTTCAGTATTTTGAGATTATAAATTGAACCTATATAAATAAATAAATAAATAAATATATATGTGTGTGTGTGTGTATATATATATATATATATATATATATATATATACATATATATATATATACACACACACACACACACACACACACACACACACACACACACACACACACACACACACACACACACACATTAAAAATAGCTTTCTGGGCTAATATTTAAGACAACCTGGCATTGCATTTGCTACTTAAAGAAAATATAATAGCAAAAAGAAAACTGCTGTTACTTAAACGTTGTTCAAATTTACTCATCTGAATGTTCTGAAGCACAATTTGTGGTTTCTGCAGAGCTGAAAGGTCCCAGGAGCACTTCCAATTTCTGTATGAATCCAAATCTGAACTGGGCTACTGTAATCAGTAAAAACAGCTTTGTAAATTTATCTACAACATTCTGTTAGAAAAGCAAAATATTAACAGTGAGAAATTCTCCAACACTTACTTTGAATTTGAAATATGGCTTGCAATCACACAAGATGAGCTGTGAATTGAAAATAAAAGTTTTAAACATCTCAATCTCTAAAACAGGGATTTACAATACAGATAACAATAAAGTTACATTAAAGCACATTAAAATCTACCAACCCATTTAATCGGTATACTAATTAGAACAATACTGTTAGTAAGCAATCCAAAAACAAAGGCACATTCCTAAATATTTACTAACAGTTAAAAAAGACAGCTATATTTTAAGAGGCTGCCATGTAAAGGCAGAAATTGTACAGTAACAAATAACTCATTTAGATAGGGACCACCTTGATATTTGTAATATATATATATATCAATTTAAAATGTATGTATGCTATGAAGGCAGAAAATATTAATGAGTTGAATGTGTGTGTGTGTGTGTGTGTGTGTGTGTGTGTGTGTGTGTGTGTGTGTGTGTGTGTGTGTGTCTGTGTGTTTGTGTATATGGGTCTACTTCTAAATTTCAAAGTGCCAAAACCTCAAATTTCTTATGGTCGAGACCATAAGAATGAAGTTTTGAAACTTTGAAATTTAAATAAATAAAAATTAAAACAAGACATTTTTTTTTTTACATTTTTGCAGGGGGGCAAGCCCCCCTGTGCACCCCCCTCACCCCTTTCTAATTACATTTACCAACTCCAAGATCACACTACAGTGAGGAAAATGGTAAATATACCTTTCCATGCTGTACAGTGATCTCCATTAAAACACTTTGAAGTTTCAGAACTTCGATCCTATGGTCTCGATCATAAGAAATTTGAAGTTGTGGAAGTGCAGTCCGAAATTTAGAAGTAGACCCATAGATATATATATATATATATATATATATATATATATATATATATATATATTTTTTTTTTTGTGTGTGTGTGTGTGTGTGTGTATGTGTGTGTGTGTGTGTGTGTGTGTGTGTGTGTGTGTGTGTGTGTGTGTGTGTGTGTGTGTGTGTGTGTGTGTGTGTGTGTGTGTGTGTGTGTGTGCATATAATATATGACTAGTGCTGAAACTGAAACAAGCTATAACAGTGTACCCTAACCATGACTACTAAACAGTTTAATAAAACTAGAGGAAACAAATGGTGATTATTATTAAATAACACATCAAATAAATGAAAAGATTTTACCTTATGTCTTGTGTCACTCTCAAAAGGATAATTAAAGCAGTATTTCAAAGCAATAAAACAACAACGCAAACACGAAATAAATGGATTTGTCACTTTTCTTTAATTTTTTGCTGTATTTTTCCATCAATTCTTTCTAGTTGTTTGTCTCTTTAAACTAGACAAAGACTAGTCCATTTCCTCAGATTTATCCAAAATGTTATTCTTCTTTGTAAACTCTAAAGCTTCTTCAAGTGTGTTAAAATTTTTTTTGTCCTTCAGGAAGAAAAATCTTAACATAGTTTGAGATTTGATATTCAACTTTTTTAGACTTTAATTAATGGGATGCATACTTTAATTTTAGAAATAACCAATAAAGAATGGTTGTTATCAAATCTGATATTGTTTCCTTTTGTTTTTATTGGAAAGTTAGTCCAGACTGTCTTGAAAACCAGATCTTTTTCCTGGTTTGATAGGAATTTAACAATTACCGATCTAGAACTGGGCAGATTATTTTTTGAAGAGTTTGAAAGGGGATATGAATGTCTCTGTGCCAAAAGAAGGAGTTTCTGGCAAATTTAAAGTTTTTGGTAACCAGTTATTTAAAAACTGTATCATGCTGTCTCCTTCTTCTTTCTCTGGTATTCCATAAATTCTGATATTATTCCTTCTGGACCTACTTCCCATCTCTTCTACCTTTTCTAGCAGCAAAGTATTTTCTTTTAGGATAAATTCAACATGATTTTCATTCTCAGGCAACCTTCTATCCAAGTCATTTACTGCATCTTTTATTGATGAGATCTGAACTGATTATTTTTGTAATACTTTCATTTAATAAGTGCAGTTGTTTCATACAGTCTTCTTTTATGTTACCCATTTTACTCTCAAATTTATCCATTTTGACTGAAAGATTGTGGATGTTTTTAAGGACAGTTTGTAATTCCTTCTTCATCAAAGTCTGCTCTGAGAAGTAACTTTAGAGTGGCTCATGACTAAACATGCTTGGAGAACTCCTGACAGAATAGATAGTTACAAAAATCAGAAAAGAAACTGATTTTTCTTCCAGGTATTTTTATATACTTAGTTTACATAGACAAAATTAATCATGAAAATTATTTCTTTAATCAGTAGTATACAGTTCCTGTCACAATAGCTAGAAAGAGGCAGAGCAAAATTATTGTGCTGATAACTGTTCACCATCTTGGCTGTGCCTCCTTGTGTCATTCTGTTGTTGATGACACACAGGAACATGGGTGCAGACCACTGTTTCTTTCATTCCTGAGAGGACTTGTGAGAAAACGTGGTGTAATGGAGGCTGTGCCTAATACTGTGCATTGTGTTGCTAACTTCACGGCACCCATGCAAATGAAGAATAGTTGCATGACCACCAAATCATACACCAAGGTGAACACGTACACAAATGCATGGTTCTCACCATACCCAATAGAACCAAGACCCTCTCCTCCAAAAAAAAGGAAGCCAGTCTCGTGGTCCCCTGCCATAAACAAACTCTACAACAGAAGGAGGAAACTGATGTGGAATAAGGTGAATTCAAGACTGGAAAAACTCCCTTATCAGCCTCAACAAAATGTTGACATCCCTCAGCAAATCCTCTAAAACTAGCTATGGAAACAGAATTACAGCAGATAGTAAAGACAACCACAAGGCCTTCTATAGTTATGTAAAGAATCTCCACATCAATACCCAGATTTGCTCTGAACTACTACACAATGGTGTCTCCTATACCGAGCCAACAGATATTGCCAATATACTGGCCAACAGATTCAGTGTCAACTTTACCTCCCCCCCCAAGGACCAATCACAATACCAGTAGATTACCAGGCACCCAGTATTACTGCTACACAGGTTAAAACAGCACTGTCCAAGGCCAGGAATAAAGCTTATATGGGACCTGAAAATATCCCTGGCTGTGTTTTACATGAACTACATAGTGAACTGCCACCTCGCCTGTGTGCCCTGTTCAATCACAGCCTCACCCCAGACTTTGTCCCTACCAAATGGCGCACTGCTACAGTCATCTGTCTCCACAAAGGAGGAATGACTACAGACCCTGGGAACTATTTCCCCATTAGCCAGCCGAGTCTGATATGCAAAGCTATGGAATGCATCATCATGGACCTAATAAACAAGGATAAAGAGAATCTCCAAACTCTGGATCCCACACAGTTTGGTTTTGTGAAGGGTAGATCATGCCTGCTCAACCTGGTAGACTGCTTTGAGTCAGTCACCAGAGCTGTGGATGAAGGCAAGGTGGTTCATACAGCCTACCTTGATCTGGCCAAGGCCTTTGATACCATTCCCCACTCAGGAATCATAGAAAAACTCAATAAGCTAGGCATCAACCCCTATATCAATTGGTGGGTTGCAAACTGACTCACAGATAAAAACCACAGTGTGAAAGTAGATAACTCCAAGTCAGACTACCAACCAGTCGTGAGTGGAGTCCCACAGAGTCTGGTCCTGGGTCCTCTCCTGTTTGGTATCTACTTCCCTGAAGTCCAGGCCAACACGAAGGGATGGCTGACAAAGTTTGTAGACAATTGCAAGTTGGGAGCTATTATTAACTCCCCAAGTGATGTTGACATCCTACAGAATGGCCTCACTGAGACCAACGACTGGTGTCAGAAGCATAGCCTTAAGCTCAGTGCCAAAAAATGTGTCATCATCCCCTTTGGGAAAAACCCGGTTCCCATGAATTACCACACCGATGGTAGTCCACTGAACACAGGAAGCGTTATAAGAGATCTGGGAATACAGGTTGACAGCAACCTCTCTTTTGTCCACCACATTGTCATGGTGGTCAGAAAGTCCTTCTATGTGGCACATCTCATTACTAAGGGTTTTGCATCCAGGAAGAAAGAGGTCATTGTCTCCCTCTACTCTTCCTTCATTAGGCCAATCATTGAGTACAATGACCCATTTGGCATGTACCTCACTAAACACCTGCAACAACTGGAGAGGCTGCAAAAGTACCTCACAAAGAGGATCCTAGGCCCTAAACACTTGTCCTATATGGACACACTCAAAAAGCTCGAACTATTCTCTGTCTCATATCGCCTACTTAGAGGCGATCTCTGCTTGACTTAGAAAGCCATGTCTGACCCAGCTCTGTTAGAAGTGCTACATCTAAAGAAATCCCAGTCCATCCACACCACATGCTCCAGAGACCTCAACCTCATTACCACAATCAACAGAAAATGCTGGAGGGACAGGTTCATAACCCAGAGACTGCCCATGCTATGGAATAGACTTCCCATACATGTCAAGCAGAGCACCTCACTGACCCTCTTCAAGAGAAATCTCGATGAGTGGATGGGAAATAGAAAATTCAACCCGGGGATCACTCTAGTGGTTCTACTCAACAGAGGCACTGGGAACTAAAGTCAGGTAGCACAATGCCAGAATAATCCTATGGGCTAGGCTTGTAAAGGCTCCAGGACCATTAGTGTAGTACACACCTATGAACCTATGTCTTTGATTAAAATGACAAGGACTTGGTTATGTGATTTACCTGCAGCTAATATGTATTTTTTATTAATGCTTTTCCAGGCTGGCTTATGAGAAATAGGGCTTTTGGCATTTGTGGTGAATGGCCTGTGGTATTCAGTGAAGTAATTTTGAACCATTTAGGATACACCCTATCTTCAGAATTCCATTCTAGATTTGCCAAAGTCAGGAATCATCATATATAAAGTAATACAGGATTTCATCAACACATACAGAAAACATGTTGGCATGACGTATCACATTCCAATGTAGTCTCCCACCTCCGGAACAAACTTCCAATTCATATCCTTGTCATATTCAAAGTAAACCTAGATAATTGGATGGGCAACCTAAAATTCTTTCTGGGTTTTGTGTTGCTCTCCTTGTGGCTGGTAGGAACATCTGAATATAATTTATGATTCGGCTTTAATGGTCTGCTGAACGACCGCCAAGTTCATAAATTTGAAAACTACATTACCTGTATAGTTATTCAACTTTTGAAAGTCATGTTTTAGAACATACCTTATCTGAGTACAGCAGACTGGATGATATTAAACAGAAGACTGGAATCATATTTCCATTTGGTACAGACAGATATACAAGAAGAATGTCAGCATTTCAAATAAATAGTGTTCCATAAGGAAGACAGAAACTTACTTTTACAGACTGAAGCACCATGAATACAATACAGTGAAAGTTGCCTATTACATACAGAGTAACATAGCAGATTAAAGTGTCTGTTTTTTTGGGGGGTTTTTTTGGCAGGGGCAAGCTCATCCCCTTGCATACTTCCACATGAGGGCCATGACTCCCACACTGGTCAATTTAATACATACAAACTCCACTCCCACACAACATTTGGAGAAGAGTGTTACCTGTTTTATAATGTACAGATGGTGATACCATGCAAAAAGTATAATTGTATGTAGACTATCTTGGGGATACCAGGATATGATTACATAAAGAAAATATAGAATGAGAATGGATTGGCTGATCATTTTTAATTAACTCCCAATATCTGTTGACATTTTGCCATTCGAATCCCTGAGCTCACAGAAATGTGGTGTAAGGAAAAGGTTGCAAGGTCTTTGAATTAGCATATTTATGCAAGGTCTTTGAATTAGCATATTTATGCAAGGTCTTTGAGTAAGCACATTTAGAGATGCAGGGTGAGGGTGGCTTTTTTTGTCTGTTTCTGTTGAATCTGACAATGTGTATTACCACATTTACAGATCTGTTTTCCCACAGTGGAAATCTTGATGCATCATAATTATACACATCGGATAAATATTAAAAGCTTTGAACAAAGGTTCCAGCTTAGTGATACACAAGAATAAAGCCCTGATGATGGCTGAGGTGAATGAGGTTTGGTTAGTGGTCTATGCACTGAGCACAGCAGTCTGTCAAAACTACCAACATGAAAATTTCATTAAAATGTAAATTAAAGGTCATGCTGCTAAACGCTAGGAGTCTAAACATGAAACTGCACTCATTGCAAGCATTCTTAACTCTGAAAGAAGCTGACATTTATGCAGTCACAGAAACCTGATTCAAAGCTGTGGAGAGTACCCACCCACCCATACCAGGTTACTCATCCTATCATTCATTCAGACCCCAAGCTGTGGGCTGCAAAACAGAAGGAGGTGGAGTTGCAATATATATAAAAGACATACACACCTCTAGGCTGCTCAAACAGTATGATGCACAGGAAATAATCCAGCCACAGTTAACAATTAACAAGACCCATATCTTAATCATAGCTAGCTGTAGGCCTCCAACTCTGACTGAAGATGCCCACTCCACCTATCTGAACCTTTTCGATTCTATCAAGATTCAACCCTTTACCATGATCCTGGGCGACATTAACTATCCAACCATAGGCTAGAAGAATACTCATGCCAAAACACAAATGCCCAGAGATTCCTTGTTTTCGTCAATGCAAATACCTTGGACCAGTTGGCTGACACCCCCACAAGAGGTGAAAATATCTTGGACTTGATATTAACCAGCATGAGGAACGACTGCAGCATCCCTACAGTGTCATCATCCCTGATCTGAGCACAAAGCAGTCACTTTCAAAGCCACCATATTCCCTGCCCCCCCAAAAAAAAAAAACTTCTCCAAAGCTGATTACAACCTCCTGAGGGATGGTATAAACAGTTTCACAGCCCCATCCTTCTCCATAGGAACTGGCACATATGTCCAAACTTATACCAAAGTACTATATGAGTTTTTATATAGCTGCATGGGATTAGGAATACCAGACAGGATGAAATCATCCTCCTCAAGGAAGAGTAAACCTGTTTGGTGGATATCTACAATAAATAAACTCTATAATAAAAGGAAAAAATGATGTTCAGGACCAAGAAGGAGCACTTGCCTAATTAGAAGCAGTCTCTCCTTAGCCTGAACAAGCAAATAAGAGCACTAATGAAATCCTCCAAAGCAAACTTCAAGTCCAAACTGGCAACATTTACTAAAGACAATCATAAAGCTTTCTTCACATATGTCTGTAGTCTCAAGGGAAGCACCAAGATCTGCTCAGAACTGGTGGGCAAGGACACCGCATACACAAACCCTGTAGATTTAGCCAACCTGCTGGTAGACGAGTTCAATGAAACTTCACTCCTCTTCCCCACCCCATCAAAAAAAACAGGACATCCCCAGTGCCTGCCCCCTCCCCTTATCTCTAGGGAGCAATTTATCACTGTCCTCTTAAAGGCAAAAAATACAGTCTCCATGGGACCTGATAACATCCCAGGCTGCATCCTACATGAACTCAGGCAGGAACTTGCAGTACCATTAGGCACCCTATTCACCCAAAGCCTGAGTACCTGCTTTGTCCCAGCTGAGTGGAGGACAGCTACTATCATCCCTTTGTATAAAGGTGATGTGTCCACCGATCCAAGAAATTATAGACCTGTCAGCCTAACTAGCCTGATCTGCAAGGCCATGGAGCGGATTATGATGGACCTCATTAACAAGGACATTGACAACCTCCCGACACTTGATCCACACAATTTGGTTTTGTCAAGGGATGGTCATGCCTGTTAAATTTAGGCAACTTCTTTGAGACAGTCACCAAAACCACAAATGAGGGGAAGATGGTGCACACTGCCTACCTTGACCTAGCCAAGGCCTTTGATAATATTCCCCACTCAGGTATATTAGATAAACTCTCTCAACTAGGCATCAGTCCATATGTTACCAGATGGGTAGCAAACTGATTCACTGATAGAATCCACCTAGTCAAAATAGGAAAAGCCACCTCAAGTAGTACACCCGTAACAAGCAGTCTACCCCATGGATAAATCTTGGGGCCTCTGCTGTTTGGGATATACTTCTCAGAGGTGCAGGCCAAATTTAGGTGGGCTATGGCTGACCAAGTTTACAGATGACTGCAAGCTGGGTGCTGTCATCAGTTCACCTAGTGATGTGGACATCCTCCAAGAGGGTCTCACCCAAACAAATGACTGGTGCCAGAAACATGGCATCAAAATGAATGCCATAAAATGCATCAGCATCCATTTTGCGGAGAATGACATCCCCACAAATTATCACATTGATAATAAGGCACTAAGCATGCAATCAGTCGTGAGGGACTTAGGCACCCAGGTTGATAGTAAACTAACTTATGACCACCATATTGCCTTCTTTGTATGGAAAGCTTTCTACATTACCCACCTCATTAGTAAGGGCATCTCATCCAGGGACAAGGTGGTCATATCATCTATGTATTCTTCCCTTGTATCTTCCTTTATAAGATCGATTATTGAGTACAATGCCCCTTTTGGCAAATACCTTACAATGCACATGCAGCAGCTGGGGAGACCAAAGAGGTTCCTCACCAGTAGAATCCAGGGCCTCAACCATCTACTCTAAACAGATAGACTTAAAGCCCTGTCCCTCTACTCAGTCTTCTACAGACTCCTCAAAGGTGACCTCTGTCTGGCATACAAAGCAATCTCAGACCCCGCCTTGATGGGACTGCTGCATATCTGCAAGTCAAGCTCCACTCAAGTAACCCACACGCGCAACCTCAACCTGGTCTGAGACATCAGTAGGATTTGTTGGGAGGACAGATTTTTGTCCCACAGACTCCACCTTTTGTGGAATAGACTCCCTCTCCACATAAAGCAGAGTATCTCATTAAACCTTTTTAAGCACAACCTGCATTACTGCATGGGGAACAGAAAATACACCCCTGGGATTCCACCTATGTCCCTGCTGGACAGTGGCATAGGGTGCTGGCTTGTTGGAACATGGGTTAAATTCTTTGCTAGGCTTGTAAGAGCCTCAGGGCCAATGGCGTAGTAATTTCCTATGATCCTAAGAGAGTGAGGATAAATGAACAATGCTATATTGCCCATCCTGAAGGAGGGACCGTCTGGTCACTGCAAAGCTAGAGCTCTAATAGAGACTAGGTGCATAGCATACACCATTTTGGAATATGTACTTAGAACTGCCTAGCTGAAGATGGTAGTCCATCTTAGTCCATATGAGAAAGCATGCATATACTGGTTGCAGTCTTGCTAGCCCCTGCGAGGATCCAGATGTACTTGTCAATCACAAAAATAGGGGTTCCAGATTATTGTAATGCTTCTGAGATTTGCATCATGGATGATGATGCTCCAGGGAATACACATGTAATAGGTAGTTTTATATTCTCAGAGAAATTATGTTCAATCCATAAATGCAGATCATACCTGACATTTGTTTCGTTGAGTGCCACTGGGATGACAACATGCCTGACTCCCAGAACAGGATAGGCTGATGGCAGCAGAGTGGTGCAAAAACAGTTTTCTTGTCTGCCTCAGTGATAGCCCAACTTCCAACAACTCTGATATCAGCCAGCAGACAGTCTGAAGGGTGAATGTATGGGCTTACAAACTATGAGAAGGTCTAGTGGCTGAAAGACAGGGGAGATAAACCATATTACGAAAAAAAAAAAAAAGCTTTGAGCAAAAGAAGTTACTTTACAACTGTACCATCCTGGCTACACAACACTAAATGTGTTAGTTATATAAACTGACTATGCATAAGCAATAATATGTTGGAAATGTGGCATCACTACATTGTAATGTCCCTAAATAAATATCAAGGATGCACAAATGACTTCTTAATGATTATTTTAGATTATTATGCCTTAGCAATAACTACATTCCTCTTTCAGAAAGTTTCATTTAAACTGTTGTCTTGTATTTCTTAAGCCCTATCATGACCAGTTTGCATACATATTGAAGTCATACCCCAGGCACAGAAAGAAGAACCAGTTTAAATGGTGAAAATGTCATTTTACTGTTTATACATATGCTTTAATTATTAGCCATGAGCATTATTTATGCTGTTACATGCTGAACTACTAGTGTTTTTCTTTGTTCATGAAGCCAGTTGCCAAGCTGTAATTTATGAGGGTGTTGTCTGAGTCACTCCACATTTATGTGTTGTTGAACTTATATTTTCTTTGTCTTCTTGTATTGTGAATCTTCCTCCAAATTAACATTAACATGTCTTCCTAATACAGTGTGAATGTTTATTTTAATAAGAAATAAAACTGGGACTTTTGCATTTTTCTCAGACATTTTTTAATGTTTCTATTTTATTTCTATTTTTATTTTCTATTTTATTTATTTATTCATATTACATGATGGCATTCCATTTTCTTTACAATGGTGAATATGGGAAATTCACTATCCCTGTTCAAATCTACTGTATTAAATGTCACAAGATGATTAGCTCAGGCGGTTTTTAAAATTAAGTCTTTCCCGGAGTATAATTAAAAATGTTTATGATTTAGAAGGTCTAGAAACCATACATCTCTGTGCTCCTTCAAGCTGTTTGGTGTCCCTGGTGTAAACTAAGCTATTTAAGGATCTACATAAAGATGAAAGTTATGTATTGCCTATTTTCTACAGCACGTAGATTCAGGCAGTGCTTTCCCTGGCTCTTTTTTCACAGTATAGTAATGTATCATGTAGACTGATGTATAAGAAAATTAATATGAATTTTAGTGTTTGAATTTTAGTTTGCATCTCAGAGAGGATGTTATCAGCTACAACTATGTCCTGTTGATAATCATTTACTAGCCATTTCATATTGATGTGCTATGAGATGGATAAATATAAATTAGCACATTGTCTTCTTTTCTAATCGCTAACTATGTGGCCTTTATACCACTCAACCTCTCAATTCATGAGTCAGGGACAAAGTAAAAAAAAAATAATTGTTGAACAAAGGCCCCTAAATATGGACAGTTTTTAAGTATTTTCTTATTTATTTGACAAATAACATGATTTGCATTATCAGGCTTTTTCTTAAGAATAGGAAGATTGAAACTCAAATGTCTTTCATTATTTAGTGACTGCAGTCCTCAGTGGAGTTTACATAAAAAAAAAAAAACATTTTATGAGGAATAAACCAAAAAAAAATATAAGTCAGAAGCAAACCTCCCAATTGTCCAGATTTTGTCAGAATGTCCATATTTTTGTCTCATATTTTTAGTCTGTTCCTCAAAAAAAAATTTGTGATTTTGTGGTAAGTTTGCTGATGACAGAAGTCACTAAATAATGACATACATTTGAGTTTCAGACGTCATATCCTTCAGAAAAATGCATGCTAATACAAATCCTGTTAGTATAATGACTTTCTAAGTTTTTAAGAGCAATATTTAAAATATGTCCATATCTTTGGTTCTTTGCCCCCCCCCCCCCCCCCCATTATTTTAGGCTTTGACCACATTGCATGCACTAAGAGGTTGAAAATTATGGTCAAAAATTAAGACAATCTTTGGAATTCTGCACAGTTGGGAGGTATGGTGGCAGTCACAAGAGGATCATAATCTTTCCTATTAAGTTTGAATAATTACTCCACTCTGCCTAGTTGTAATCACTGCATCACTAAAAACATTCAACAAGAAAATTAATGGGGTTTTAAAAGCTAGCATTTTTAAGCAGTCATTTAATCAAATACTAGCATTCAGATACACATACTGACTGTATTCTTGTACTGCTTATCTGCTTTCATGAAATCTATTTCAGTTACTTAATCGCCTAGAAAATGGACAGGTGAAGAGCCTGCAAATGAGAGATTTGACGCTACATTATGAAAGGATACTTACAGCTACTTAGCACATGTTGAAATATATTCCACTAGAGCATAGCTATACTATTTTTTTTAAACTATGATTACTTACATGTTCAATAACATATGCATTGGTTTATGCTGGTGAGCCATAACTGCTGACATATCATTTCAATATAAATTAATTCAGGAAGTTCTCCTAAACTGTGGTGCACAGCTGCCAAAATGGTTAAAATCTTCATCTCCCATTCATGAAGTACAAGGTTTGATTCTGACCTCCAGGCAATGCCTATGTGGAGTTTGCATATTGTCTCTGTGCGGGTCCTCTCACCTCAGAATAGCATGTTGGATGTTTCTACCTCAAACTCACCCAAGAATACAGTGTGTGGGTATTAGCACAAACTCTAGATGATGCTTATTGTGGAAGAGTTAAAAAGACCAGCCATTTTGGTCATTAGCTGGTGCACAGTATCCTTTAGATAGGATAATATGGATCACAGACTGAATGGTTTGTCAGTTTCGGCAAATCAGTTATGTAAAAATTGGTTCTAGGTGATTAGGTCATGGTGACTGATGTCACCAAAAATGGGCATTAGTATATTGTAAATATAACCCTATCTTATCACCTGTGTCCCTTATGGATAGGGGCAGCTTTTAGATGCCCTAAGGCAAAGGTATATACCAAAGTGAGAAAATCGGGGCACAAATGGCTAGGCTTAAAAAGTCTCTAGGGCCATTAGCCTACTAACTGCCTATACTCCTATGATCCTGTGTTGTAACTGACTAATTCAACAGCCTTTTCTTTTAGTAATAGTTTTCTTTTGTTTTTGTTCACATTTTGCAAAGTGATTTCCTTATTTAAAATCTGTGACTCTGATATAGTTTATATAAGCATATAATGGCTACATGTATCTAATAATACATAAGGAACATGGTTGCACAATTATTTTAAATTACATAGAAAAATGTATTACTTTGATTAATGTTTTATTTTCCTTTTAGCAATACCTGTCATCAAAACAAGTGGGCATTATTAACCTAAGATAACCGACTTTTAATTAACTAATGCATTTGCACACATGGATGCAGTTTGCCTGTTCATTCATAATTCAAGTAGCGTAATTAAATATTTTCTACTTCTTCAATTCACAGGTGTGCTGACAATTGCTATCGAGGACATCAATGATAACAGACCAGAATTTATAAGTCAGGACGATGTATTCGGTGAGAACTTTTCATTCAGTTATAATGCTATCCTACTCTTGTTTCTGTTACTCAGACTGCAGCTCAGGTGCTGTCCCCTGCAATATGACATAGTGACACAGTGTTATAACTACCCATTACACTACACTGCATAAAATATTCATGAATTTGAAAGTAGGTATTATGTAAATCAGTAGATGACTCTTCATTTGAAACTGCCTGTTAGGTTGGAAATGCATACTGCACTCATTAGCATGTCTTGCAAAGGGGACAGGTGCATACCTTAACCCTCACCAGTGTGTCTTAGTACCATACTCTAATGCAATGGTGTATTGTGAGAAGGTCCAAATTCCCCTTACAAAACAGATTATGTCATTTCAGCATGATGGTGGATGAGTCTGTGGGGGTGAGTTTGAAAGCGTGTGCAAGGTATGCAAATGTCAAGCTATTTGTCAGAGGAATATAGTAGCCTATGTCTTCAATATTGTAAGAGCTAAAGTCTAATGTATCAAACAGGTTGAGTAAGAAAACATATCTACGCCTAGCTGCTAATCAGATTAAGGAACTCACTCTCTTTTGGTGAATCTGCTTTCCCAAGCATCATCATTATCTTCACCAACCTCCAGGTGAGACTGGAATATAGTCTGACTGGAAAAGTCAGATATTTAGCCTGTGGCTCAGTTCTCACTGTATGTCAACAGATATGCATAATACCAGATGTAGTATGCATTCATCCATTGATCAGTCTCCTAATCCCTTCTACCAAGTAGTTCTGTTTTGATCCTGGTCTCATGGCACGAAAAAGACCCTAAGGTATTTAAAGTGATCTACTGGATTGGGCAGCTTCTGTTTACCTGCAGAAAGTAACACAATCTTCTTTTTTGTGTGCCTCTTTTTGTCCCCATACACACACACACATTCTGCTTGATTTATTTTATTTATTTGGTTATATTTGTTTACCAGCGTAGTGCATTGATCAGTATTCACCAATTTCAGGCTCAGCCCAGACAAAATACAAAGCATTTCACAGAAAAAAAACAGTCAAGAGTTTAGTACAATATATACACTAGTTTCTAAAGTGTGTCAATTTTCAGTAAATCTTGAAAGAGGAGAAGTGAGTTGGAAATGACATAGGTTAGGTGACATGTCCTGCGTTGTACAGTTGATGCAGGAGCATTTGGCTTGAATGAAAAGTGTTTTTTGAGTTGCATTCTGAATTTGGAATAACTGTTGATTACCTTAGTGCTAATGGAGAGAGTTTGCTAAAGACCAGGTGCCTGAGAGGAGAAAGCATGTGTAGTGATTACCACTGATGTCTGCCTTATTCTCCATGGACACATTTGTTGCAAACATCATCATCCCAGTCTGATTCCTGCTTAACCTTAAAGGCAGCCCCCCTTTTTTTAGGGAGAAAACAACCTCATTGTCTTTATCCCCTAAGGCAACCAGATTTTTATTTCCTATGTGAATTTTGAGTGATCAGAGAGTGGCCAGACACTACTATAACTCTAAAGGAAAGCCCACCCTCCCTAGGGAAAGTATGACCTATATGACAGTCACCCTTCTTTCATTGATGAGAGGTGATGATCAAGGACCAGGAGTCAAATGTGTTGCTCATGGGAATTTATAACAAGAAGTCTTAGTTGGACAGGACACAAAAAATTAAGAGTGGGTCGCCAGTCATAACTTGCTTATTGTGTGTTCGAGACATGGATGCCAACAAATTCACCTTGAGAGTGAAAGTCCATGTTGAGGGACAGACAACATAAAATTAACACTTTTGAATGGAAGCATGCATAAAGATGAACAGTTAACCATGTCTTGCAAACAAAATATCTGCACTATAAGTAAATATACAATTATATCTAAAAGAAAACAACTAAAACTAAAAATGACATGAAAAGCAAGCTACTGAGTACACAGCAGTAAGTATTAAATATATGCAGTATATACGCTTCAATAAACAGTGGAAGGGAATGCCCTTGAGGCTAAGAGGACATCATTATCTGTTAACAGCAAATGTACAAATCACACATCACAAATCTGAATACTGTCCACACTTAGGCAGAATTGTTTAATCTCCACAGTGATCAAATCTGCATCCAGTCCCACCAGTTATTTCTGACACGGCCATTTCAGTGAAGGGCCCATCTGCTTGATGCATGAATTCTTCAAAGTGTTTCCTCTATTTCCCCTCAGTAGCCCTGAGAAGGCCCTCGCATTAGGAAAAATCTTACACTATCAAGTGAGCACCACTTGGTCCAGTGCTTTAGTATCAATTACATGTCACTGCAGCCTTCTTTTCAAAAATGCTGCTTTGTTATGGACATGGCAGTGCATCCATTGTAACAAAATGGTACAAGTATTATTGTTTATGGCATGCATTTCTTTAAGACCTGTTGAAAAAATAAGTTTTCCCTTTACATGGTGCTAAACAGAAAGTTATATTTTAGTGGAAATGTCATTTAGTGTGTTGGTAGTAAGACAGTATCTTAAGTCATTTAGCCTTCCATGCTTTATAAGTCATGTCCAACTCCTATATGCCCACTTTGCCTCATCTTTTAGTGGTATTTTGAACAGATGCCATCATCCACAGAGTTTCCTTGTTAAGTAGAGACTGGAAGCAGACTACCATGCCTTCTTTCCATATCACACAAGTACTGCACACATGCCTAGGGTGATTTAGAGTGCCAGTTCATATGCTGCATATCTTTGAGAGGTGGGAGAAAACGTATGTACCAGGAGAAAATCCATGCAAAGACAAAGACAGCTTATAGACTCCACACAGATGCACAAATGGTAACCCCACCCAAGGAATGAACTAGTGAACCTCTTGCTGTGAGGCAATAATGCTACTTACAATGCCATTACACTGCCTATCTTAGTCATATTTATTTTGAATTGGACATTAAAGTAATAATAATTAAGTATGATGCACGTCTTCTGTTTTATCAAGAATTACTCTTTATTATATAATATTTGCTCACTTGTGTTATGAAAACAAGACAAAGGACATTAAAATGAAAATATTCTAACTTTCAATGTAATTAGTTATCTTTCTTACTGAATAAGCAGGACATGATATGTTATATGCTTAAGAGGTAAATAGTTGTTTTGTCTGCCTTTTGTCAAGCTGCGATGATATAATGTGAAAAAAATACAGATCAAAAACTTAGTAAAATCTTGATCTATATTCATCATTACATATAGTTATTCAGTTTTGTTTTGTACCGATTGTTGTGTATTCTCAACTTTGATCCCCAGGTCATTGCTGAAGAGTGTCTTTGGACAGGCTGTTCACCTGCATAATAAATAAACAAATTCACTAATTATTAATTCATTCCTTTTTGACTCACACAGTGGAAATAGTAACAGAAAACAATTTTACATTAAAACAGTATAATTAAATGTTTACTTTAATAGTTAATAATTACCTAAACAGATTATAGAAATCCCATTTTAAGTCAATAGTATCCTTCAGGGATATCATTTGTGGCATCTCCTGGACCTTCTGACATGTTTTGGCATTTTTCTGCAGGAACATCCTTCATTGCATTGCTAGCTAGTCTGGTATTACTGAGTGCTAACCAACTAGTCAGATATTACTAGTTCCATGATTTCATTCAGTTGGCATATTGATATTTTAAAATATGTTCACTGGTTTCATTTTATTTCATGGTAGCATTAGCAATATTACTGTTTTTCATATTATTATCGTTTTAATTTCTATTTTGCATGTTAGGCTGTAGCTCATTGTGCATATCATTGTTTTTGTTTGTTATTTAATATTTTGCAAAAATGCATCTTTGTGAAGTCAGCGGTTATATAAGTAACATTAACCCATGAAAATCGTATTGTATAAATATTTGTCCAGAATGTTAAGTCAAATATTATTAGTTTAACAAAACAGAGTCTCCAACAAGACCTACATTTTAACTGGGTACATAATTTCATAATGAAGCACTTGGCTTAAGAAGCATCAGTGTCATTGTTAGTCTGTCTGTGGCCTAGATAGATGTTGGCTGACTATTACATTGATATCGAACTTACAGCGATGCAAAAGCCACCATGAGTGGAAAAAGAAAAACAAGACTGGGAGTTAGGGCTGCTTTAGAAGGGCCACGTTTACTAATTTATCTTAGACAGTGGAACAGTTCATTTCAGATAGCTATCCAAAAAGCTACTCAATGTATATTTAGTTTCATAGATAGCTACTAGGCTTGCAGACCGCTGAACCATTGAGGAGGAGCTTAAGGCCAGGTCTCCAGTTGCCGTTAAGCACTGCTTAAGTGTAGACAGTTGAGGACTGTGAGAGTCAAACAATATACTACAGGAACTATAGCTCACAGCCTTGAATGTGCAACAGCTGGCAGACTTTAAAAATTTTTTTTTGCAACAGATTAAATACGTCAGACAGAGCAGGCTTATTTTAGTGAACAAGCAAGTCATCCCTTAGGATGTCATCATTATATTTATGACAAATGCAGGGATTTTGCTGTGTCTTACTTAATATCTGCAGGTAGAATTTAGATATATGCTTTATAGTGAATCGGAGTAATGCATGAAAAAAGTATGAAACTACACTCTTCATTCAGAAATAACTAAGTAGCTGGCTTGCAACTGTAAATGTTACTAGTTACTGAGCAGGCATCAGGTATCCAGTACATACTTAAATAAGTTATACTGCATGAAGAACAACACATATATAATTCACAGACAGGTATAACATGCAGCACAGTTGTCTACTGAAGCTGTTTATAGGAACACTAACATAAGAGACATCACTGTCTGGTTTGATGGAATTTCAGCTAGCAAAGTGGCAGTGGTTTTGAGGTAATGTTGCCCACATGAGTATCCTCCTATAGCACATAAAGCATATCAGTTTGTAGATAAGTCAAATATGATATGTAACAACTGCTGCTGTAGCACACTACAAACGTACAAACTTCTTAACCTGTGAACATTAAAAACGATAGCACTGCCCCTTCACAATTAGCAGACGGTCAGATAGAGGAGAACGTTCTTATTGCTCACATTAAAAGTTCTTCCTGTAATAGTCCCTATACACTAAGTGATAGGGACTGTTTGTATAGAATTAGTGATTTATTTCATAAGGTTATGACCTCATAACAAGGTTTAACTTTTCGAGGACCGCAGTAAATCTAAGAGGAGCAAGGCTGAATCTGTGGGTCAAAACTATTATGCTATGACTAAAGCATAGCAGTTGAAATGTGCCTACATAAAAAAAAAAAATTAAATTAAAAAAAAAAAAGGTGCTTTAAGGTGACCTATAATAACTTTGGAAAAGTTTAAATGGGGACTTTTAACACTATGAGTCTCCATATCTTTATCATGTCAGTCAAAGAGAATGAAACAAACGTAATGCATGTGACAAAAGTACAGCGGGATGAAAGATGGTGATCTGCATGCTTATATAACTGACAACATGGTGTCATAGTGGTGAAGACCTGTACCTCATAGCCCCAGGGTCAGTAAAGGGTACAGTTCTGACCTTTGCTCTCTGGGCATGTAGAGTCTTATGTTCTTCCCATATCTGCATGAGTATATCTGAGTAGTCTGTGTACCGTGAAATATTTGTAATAGGAAGGTTTAGTTGTACTTTCACTGGAGTAATTTATCTTACTATCTAGAATTCCTGTGGCATGTTTTATACTGGAAAAACAATGAGATGTTTAAATAAGCATATAAATGAACATTTATATATGCTATAAAAAGGCTGAAGCATGAGAATGCATTATATAGGCACACTGATATACATAACAAAAAGTTAAAACATTTTCATTTTGTGTTATTGACTGTGTCAGTCTTTTATTAAGGGGTGGTGATTTTAATAATTTTCTAGAAAGTAAGGAAGTTGATTGGTTGTTAAGGCTTGATGAATCTAGATTTCCAGGTTTACATGACACTGTAAATATTTCTAATAAATTAAATGCTATAGCTTTAAAAATTCAGTAAGTGTAAGTTATGCAAGAATTAATTTGATAGGTTAATAGTTGTTTTGTAAATGTTTGCTTAGTTGCATTCAAGTCCTTAGTAGTCTTGGGTAAACTAAGTTCTGATGAAAGTAGATACAAAAGCAGGACCACCAAATACTCAAACAGCGTGTCCAAAATGTATTTTCCACATTTTACTAAGTTCTGATGAAGTCAAATCTTATTATTTGACAAAAGTGCTAAATTTGCTTATTAAATATTTCTTGTCTGAACTGTATTTCAGTTTTGGATTTTTATTTCACAGTGTTGGGATTTCTAGACTGTGTGGTTTTCGAGAATTATTTTATTTTTCCCATGTCCACATGTGTTTATCTGAGTACTCTAGTTTTTCCTGAACTGTCAAAAACAAGCTAGTTGAGTAGCTCCAGGCTGTCGTTGCAGCCTCGGTCATAGCTGAAAAAGATCTGTGAGCCAATTCACTTGTCCATTAAAAAGTAAATAATATTGTGCAATCTAAATTATAGGATATGAAAAGATTATTCTTGCTGAAAATTCTTTTACACCATCTAGACCTTTTGATTTCATTTCTAAACATTTTCTTTTAGTGGCATTTTATGAAAGTAAAACTTTGTAGCATGTGGAGATCTGTGATTACACTCAGAAATTGGAAAAAAGATACACCTGTTACTTGCTACTGTAAAGAGACCTGACTGCAACAGAACTTTCAGAGGTGTGTAACATTTTACACACCTGTTATTTAGTCCCTGAATATATTTCCTCCTATGTCCACGGATGTTTACAGATGTTAGTCTGTAAGTAACATATTTAAATTAAGGCAGCATTTAAAAACTGTCTCTGACTTTTTCCTTACTTGCTGTCTGTGTGACAGCACTCTCAAAGTGTTTTACTGGCTTTCCAAGCCAGTAAAATAGACTGTGTGCTTTTTTTCTTTTGTAACTGATAGTACATGTAGTAGATAAGACATGCACTACAAAGAGTTATGAATCGGTCACACTGATCATAACCCTGTATTATGTGTTCTCGACATGAATGCCAAGATTCTCCTTCCGATCTTCTCTCTCAAGGTGAATTTCTTGGCATTCATGCCTCAAAGACATAATAATATGGTTGTGATTTGACCCAATCATAACCCTCTATATTCATCATATTTAGGTAGGTGGGGGTTGCTTAATGTTCTTATTATGTGCTTATTAACTTAAACCTTTATATTTGGTTATAAAAGTATTTAAACATGATTTATTTTTAATACCCTTGCTTTGTCTTTAGTTGCTGTTTCTGAAATCACTGTAATCGACACTCTGGTGGCCACTGTAAAGGTAAGTGGTGACCATGTTTAACACACTTTTTTAATTTGCCTCTAGAATGTCTTTCATTTATAACTTGTAAATGTTTCCTCTTCATTGAAATATAATATGAAGGATAACCATAATAATTGCAAGCATGTTTGCAGTCTTCACAAGGCTCAAAATGATTACTTTTCTATCTATTGCAAACTAATAATTTTGAACTATAACAACTAAATTTGTGTTTTTTTTTTATTGACTTCACATATATTTGTTGTAAGCTCTGTTTTATTCTGGGACATAAGCTCTAGCAGATCATGTTAGTAATGGTAAGAACAGTCTAGCTGGTTTACATGAACTAAAGAAGTATTGGACCTAAGAGCACGCGAGTGCTATTTTTTTTTTGTGGAGTTTGTTATTGAGGTTCCTGTCCATTGCACTGGGACACTGACTGGACAAATAGAGCAATAGCATGTGTCACTGAGCATGACATTAGAACATGATTGTAGGTAACAACAAAAGTGTGTGCTACTCAGTGTGCTAGAAACAAAAAGTCAATTATGACTACGCCTGGCAAACTGAAACATAAAAATTAAAAATAAGTAAATTTTTTTTTTCATTTATAGCAAAGAACACTGATTGCATTTTCAAGTGACTTGGCGATGAAAGAATAAATGATTATCTTCTGATACATGCAAATAAATCTGACTAAAGCAAGATGTATCAGAGTTGAAAAGATGCAATGTTGCAGAGGGAAAATTGACAGAAAGGGGTGTGGGAATTCTGAAAAGAGTTCAGAAAGTTAGGACTGGTCATTGATTTATATTGGAGATTGTGATGCTATTAGGTTCATAGGTTCATAGGTTCATACTAGGCTATCTGCCCTAAGGCATTTATAAGCCTAGCTAGAGTGTATGTGGCTTACTCCACCCCTTAGGATGAGAATACTATGCCCTTTTAGGGTTTAGTTTACTATGCCTATGTCTAGTAGTGACACAGAGATGACCCCCGGGGTAAACCTATGATCTCCCATCCACTCGTCGAGATTTCTCTTGAATAGAGTCAGTGAGGGGCTCTGCCTAACATGGACTGGGATTCTGTTCCAGAGTGTAGGGAGCCTCTGGGTTATGAATCTGTCCCTCCAGCATGTCCTATTTATTTCTGTGTTATGGTTTAAGTCACTTGTTCTCGTGGCTCTGATGGATTTGGATTTTCTGAGGTGGAGCATGTCCATTAATTCAGGATTGGACATGGCCTTGTATGTCAGGCACAGATCACCTCTGAGTAGGCAGTATGCGACAGAATAGAGTTGGAGTTTTTTCAGTCGGGCAGCATATGACATATGTTTAAGACCCTTTATCCTCTTGGTGAGGAACTTTTGGGGTCTTTCCAACTGCTGCAGGTGTCGGGTGAGATACATCCCAAATGGGGCATTGTACTCAATCATTGGCCTGATAAGAGAAGAGTACAGGAGCACAATAACCTCTCTTGATCTAGATGTGAAACCCTTCATGATAAGGTGGGCAATATAGAAGGTCTTCCTAACCACTTTGGCAATGTGAGTGTCAAATGAGAGGTTACTGTCAACCTGGGTCCCTAGGTCCCTGATTACCTCTTCCGTGTAATGGATTACCGCCTATGTGGTAATTTGTCGGTACCTTGTTTTTCCCAAAGGGTATGACTATACATTTTTTGGCGTTCAGCTTAAGGCCATGGCTGTGGCACCAATTATCCATTTCTATGAGGCCTCTCTGAAGGATGTTTGTGTCCGCTGGAGTATCAATTATGGCGCCCAGTTTGCAGTCATCTGCGAACTTTGTCAGCCACAATCCTCCTATGTTTGCCTGTACCTCGGAAAAATAAATGCCGAACAAGAGGGGTCCCAGGACTGAGCCCTGTGGGACACCACTTGTGACTGGCTTAGAGTCTGACATAGCTCCAGCAACTCTGACCCTGTGGGTTCTGTCCTTGAGCCAGTTTGCAACCCATCTTGTGACATATGGGTTTACATTTAAGCTGGTGAGTTTGTCTATGATGCCCGAGTGGGGTATTGTGTCAAAGGCTTTTGCAAGGTCAAGGTAGGCTGTGTGAACTGCCTTACCCTCATCAATGGCCTTAGTGACTGTTTCAAAAAAGTCGACCAAGTTCAAAAGGCAGGATCTGCCCTTGACAAAGCCAAATTGAGTAGGATCCAATGTCTGTAGGTCCCCAATGTCTTTGTTTATGAGTTCCATAATGATCCTCTCCATAGCTTTGCAGACCAGGCTCGTCAAGCTTATGGGGCGGTAATTTCCAGGGTCCGTAGAGGTACCGCCTTTGTGAAGTGGGACCACTGTTGCCGTACGCCAATCTTTGGGTACGTATCCTGCAGTAAGGCTAAAATTAAACAGCAGCCTTATGTGTGGGTTTAGTTCCTCTTGGAGTTCATGTAGCACACAGCCCAGGACACCATCCGGTCCCATTGATGCTGTGTTTTTAGCTTTAGAGAGGGCGGCTCTCACCTGGGCATCTGAGATGTTAGGGAGGCTACACTCTGCTGGGATAGTTATTTCTCCTTTTGGGGGGGGAGGGGGAAGAGAAATTTGCACTGAAACTGTCTGCCAGAATGTTGGCAATGTCAGTGGGTTCAGTGTATTTTGTGTCATTTTGGACTAACTCTGAGCATATCTGGGAGTTTCCACCCAGGTTTCTAACATAGCTAAAGAAGGCCTTGTGATTGTCTTTTGTGTCTTTTGCGATTTTTCTCTCAAAGTTGGCCTTGGATGATTTTATGAGTGATCGTAGTTTTTTGCTAGTACTGATCAGAGATGCCTTCCCTTTTAGGGATTTTGCTCTGTCATGTAGTAGCTTCCTCCTGTTGTAAAGTTTGTTTATGGCTGGGGTCCACCAGACTGGGCACCTGCCTTTGGGGGAATGGGTCTTGGTTTTATTTGGGATTGCATGATCCATGCATTCTTGAAGGTGCCCATAGAAGGCATTTGCAAAGGATTCAGCAGTGTGGGTTGTGGTTTCCACTGGCCCAGGGGCCTTGAAGGATACCACTTCAGTCTTAAGAAGTGTGAAGTTTGCTTTTGAGAAGTTCTTCACTGTGGTCTTTTGTGCAGTGGTGGGGGCGGGATGTGGATTACCAGTGAGATTAATTTATGGTCTGATCTTACCAAAGAGGGATATACTTCCGGTGTGGAGCATTTTGTCCCCATGTTTGTGATGATCAGGTCTAGTATATTGTCTCCTCTTGTGGGAATGGTGACTAGTTGTTCCATTGCATTTGAGTTTATGAATTCTAGGAACCTTTGGGCTAGGGTGTTGGGGCTTGAGTAATGTTCCCAGTCTATGTTTGGGTAGTTGAAGTCTCCCAAAATGATGGTATTTGGAGAGACATTCATACTCTCCAGTGTCTTCAGGAAGGCTGTGTGGGGTTCCTGAGTTTGAGATGGTGGTCTGTAGCATGCTACAAACTGTAAGGCAGTTTTGCCTATGGTTAGTTGCACCTGGATAGTCTCCGATGCTTCGTGCATTGCCACTAACCTGGAGGTTTGGGTATTTTTGATGAAAATGGATACTCCCCCTCCTTTTGTGGTTCGGTCCAAGTTTTGGGGCCGGAAAGCATGATGTGAGGTAAAACCGGATAGTACTGGGTTCAGAACCATATAAAAGACATAGATCAGAACGGCAATGGTTAGAAGTTGAATTCTGGATGGGGTGTGAAGCTATAAATAGACAATTTATATAAGTCATATTTCTCCAGTAGTGCAAACTCAATACTATAGGCTCAACATGGCTTGGAAAAAACTATTTAGAAAAATGGTCCATAAAAGCCAATTATTATGTATGGTTGTAGTGGAGAAGAAAAGTTGTGCCGACTATGCAAACACAGGATGGAAATGTTAATAGTGACAGTGTGGAAGATAAAAGCAACTGCAAGGTAATGGAGAAGATAAGAAGTGGTAATGGATAAAACAAAGTATGTGCAATCAGTGTTGAATTTGCTTAATGACACTACAGCATTTAAGGTAATAACTTATGTAGAGATAAAGAAGTATATTAGTACTATTAATATGTGTGTATATGAGCTGCAACTTTCTGGTGACATAAACTTAGATTTATTTCACTTTTTTACTGTTCCCTGCCCTAAAATTCCTCAGTTGTATGGGATACCAAAGATCCATAAATCTTTAAATGAACCACCAATGAGGCCTATTGTTTCAGGTAATGGTTGGCTAACGGAACCCATATCCATATATTTACAAAAACAATTACAACCAATTTTGATTAAATGTGAAACGGTCATAAAAGATACTATAGATTTTATTATGAAATTAAAATGATGGTATACTGATCCAGATAGACCTAGGAGTATACACAATGGTTTATTTTTTGTAACGTTGGACATTTCATCATTGTTTACAGTTATTCCCAATGACTATGGGATTAATTCTATACGTGAACATTTGGTTCACCATTCATCCTTTACAAGTAGACATATTGAAAACATCTATAAGCAAATCACCCAAATGCCGCACAGCAAGCCAACAGAGTTCAGGAACAGCGTTGTAAAAAAATAAATGATATCAGTCACCATAAAACGCTGTTACTTAACGGCTTCAGTCACAATTTCAGTCACTGTTTAGCGAGTACCACCAAAAACAGTTGCAATCAATGTAGATCTGTTCAGTATAGCAACTCCAACAAAACTTTCACTGTCTTAAAAACACTTTATTCAGGTTATAACAAAAGTAAGCGCTTTCACCCGTAGGCTTTCTCAAACTTTTACAAAACAGGCTAGCACACTAATTGTTTAAATATACCTCCTCTAAATCTGATAGGATGTGAACATTCACCAATTAAATAAAACACATCACTTTTTAAAGCGCTAAAACATATTTAACATCATGTGAATATGAAATATTTAATATATTTAAAACATCTTTCTATTACTGGATTTAGTATTATCTTATAATGTTTTTTTGTTTGATAAATAATATTATTTGCAGTGTACCGGTATTGCTATGGGCACACAGGTAGCAAATACCTATGCAAATTTAGTCCTTTATCAGTGGGAAAGGACATATATATTTGATGGTAATACATTCTTAAATTCAAAATTATGTTTTTATCAGAGATTTGTAGATGACTGCTTCTTAATATGGAATGGATCTGTATCTGAACTATCTGATTATTTATTGTATCTAAATACTACTACTACCTTCTTAAAATTTAAGATGGAATATTCTAATAGTTCAATTAATTTTCTGGATGTTAATGTAAAATATCAGGATGGTGTACTGAATACTAGTGTGCATAAGAAAGAGGTTAATGCTGGAAGGTATTTATATGGCTCCAGCATGCATGCACCACGTCTTTAAAGGTGTAGTTATGGCACCGTTTGCAAAGATAAGTAGGTTAAATACAGATGAGCTATGGTTTTTAAACCAACTAAGTGATACGTATGAAGAGTTTTTGGGTAGTGGTTATGCATCTGATCTTTTGATGGATATCAAAAATAAAGTAGTAAGAAATAGACATTCGTTATTTAAACCTACTTTTTATTCAGATGAGTATGTAGGTAATAATAATTATGTTCAGCAAGATGAAGGGATTGTAAGATATGTCACATCATATAACACAATGTCATATTTAGTCAAAAAAGTCATAAACAAATATTGGATGGTATTAATGGCATCTGAAGAGGTTAGAATAGTTTTAGGTGATAGACCACGCTTTACATATAAAAAAAAAACAAAAAAAAAAGTATGTTATGTTTTAAAAACTTTTGAGAAGATACACGAGGCCTTAATAAATCTGGAAAAAGAGGTACCATTAGTTGTAAGAATTGTAGCTGTTGTAGTGATATATATTTTGATATCAGTGACGTCTATATGAGTAATGTGTTTATACATCCTAAAACAAATGAAAAATGTATATTTAATATTACGGCTAGTTGTATAACTAATAATGTAGTTTATCTTGCAACATGTGTAGCATGTCCCTCATTTTATGTAGGAAAAACGAGTAGAAAGTTTAAAGAACGTATAATAGAACATAAATCAGAGATAAGAAGGGCATGTGAGAGCAATGCTTTATATAAACATATTTATGCACATGGAGTACATCATACATTTAAATTCAGGGTAATAGATAGAGTATATGCATCTAATAAGGGTGGTGATGTAGGAAATCATTTAGAAATTAGAGAATATGAATGGATCATTAGGTTGTCAGCTGATAGCCATCCTGGTTTAAACTCCACTGTCTCTATAAAGCCAATATTGATTAGGATACAACACACCAAGTTGAAATGAAGTAAACATGAATATGTCATCTTATACGATATATGTATATATATAGGCGGGCTATACTGGTTGCAGTACATAGTGAATTTTGCATTTTCTGCTTAGATATATATATATATATATATATATATATATATATATATATATATATATATATATATATATATATATATATATATATATATATATATATATATATATATATATATATATATATATATATATATATATATATATATATATATATATATATATATATATATATATATATATATATATATATATATATATATACTTTATATATATATATATATATATATATTATGTGTGTATTTTTTCTAAATTATTGTTTTATATATGTTGTAAAAAAACTGTTCAGTGTTTTTTTAATGTCTTTTTAATGTTTTTTTAATGTTTTATTAATGATGTGTTCTTTAATTCTTGATCATATGACTTTTGGGCTGCAGGTCATGTGATTGTGTTGGGCTCTTATTTAAATCATTGCTTGTGATTTAACCTGTATTAAGCATTGAGAAAGGGTGTGTTACCTGAAAGCTTTGCGTGTCTTATAAAGGTTTTTCTTCTCGACAGTGTGTGTTATTTGGAGAATTCTTTTGATACAGCCTTTGTTTCTACTGAAGATAAGAAGTTAAACAGATCTCAAAAAAAAAAAAAACACCTACATTAGAGAAAATGGAGGGAAAATGAGCTAATTAATAAGTACGTTGGACTAAGGAGTTGGAAAAATGATGAAAGAGGGAAGACAGACAAGTGTGTGGGTGCATGGAAGGTACTATCTAATTAATCAAATTGTACCTTAATTATAAGGTAGAAAATGCCCAGAAGTGAAGAAAGAGAATGAATGACAATGAATGACAAGGAGACAGGTGGGGAGGATTTTGCAGGTATGAGATATCGAAACACATGAGCTACGAGATGAATGTATAAGTACCGTCACACATATTGACAAAAGGGTTATGAATAGTTACTTTTTTAGTCAAACAATGTGATTAAAGAACAACTGAGAAGAGACAGATAATTAAATATGACTAAAGGATTAAATGTGTGGAATAAACTATGAAATAATGAGTATAGTTTCCTATGAAATAAAGATATTGTGTTTATTTATGCTACTTTCTTTTGTCTACACAGAATAATAAATATGATTTAGGGAAAAGAAGCAGAATTATCAGAGTGTAAACATGGTGGAAGGTGAGGACAATATTATTATTGACTGATCTGAGTGTCTGAATTAACTAATCTGAGTAAACTAAAGAGGCAGTATGAAACTAAGTCAGAGGATGATTAACATTACTTTATGCATCAAGAAGAGATCCAGAGAAAACATTGAAATAAGCTTGCATAGTTATATGAATGCCTCAGGAATAGATATTTGCTTCTCCACTAGGGGATGTTGCCATTTTCTTATTTGCTCTTTCTAAAGTTTCTGTCTTTTGTCAACATGGTTGGTAAATCTTAAGAGGTATCCAAATATTTTAGTAGAGGAGAACAACTGTGGAATGTGGAAAGGGGGTCTATATTATGTTGTTGAAACGTAATAACAGCAAATGCCATTTCAACCACAAATAAACAGTGAACTGGAAATACAGTGAAAGCTCAGGTCAGCAATTTTTTCATAGGGAAAAAATAATCACTTGGCCGAGGCTGTAACATTGCCCTTTACCTCACTGTAGTGCGATCTTGGAGTTGGTATATTTAGTAAGGGGGGAGTGGGGGACAAAGCTCCCCACTTTGAAATTTTTTAACTGGTGTGTTGTCTCTTGGTCTACCAATTTTTTTCCTTAGGAAAAAAATCAGTGGCCTAGGCTTTGGCTGTTTTTGCAATTCGCAGTTTATTTGTCATCGAAACTGCATTCGCTGTTATGCTGTTTCAACAAGATAATATAGGCCTGTGGAAAGGAACATTATGGTGAAAAATAACTGCTCAGTGACTCAGAATCCTACAGCCATTACATCCAATTTTACCCCTTTTTAGCATCTTCTTACATATCATGTGCTTAGGAGGCAGATGTAGTTCCTCCAGTTTTATCTGTCTGTTCTGGAAACGCATTATCTCTTTTTTCAGTGGAAGTGAAGCACCAGCAAATTGGGCTGCATTATAGCTATATATTTCTAACTGTAAATTGTAGGTTTATATGTATGAATGATAAAAACGATTCAGTAGGCAGGACCTACCCTTTACAAAACTGAATTGCAATGAGTTAAGCTCAGTTCGATTTGTAATGCCATGATTTGTTCGTGTTTCATGTTTAAAACATTATCCTTGGAATTCTGAAAGGCTCAACATAATATAGAAGACTTACCTTTGAAAGTTTTCCTATTGTGCTAAGCCTTTCTGATTCATAGACTGCTCTATTGTTGAGGCGTTTTTCCAACAGACACCTCAGCATGCAATCAGTCTCCAACCCATATTCAAATGCAACATTCTGTGGTAGTAAATAATGCTAAATAACCATATGTTCTCCATTTAAAATGTTTTTGGGCTCTAGATCACTCACTCTGAGAGGAAAAAGTGAATTTCATCAAAAGATGGTGGTCACCCATTCACTACTGTGGGAGCTGTTAAGGTGTGTCAGTCTGTGTGTGTTTGTGGGTACATGTGAATGTGTATCTGGCTGAATGTTTTCATTAGGTGGGATTTAAATAGAGAGTCACAAGTCTAGGTGTGTGTTTGTGTGCTTTTGTGTGTGTGTAGTATGATATGCGCGCGCGCGTGTGTGTGTGTGTGTGTGTGTGTGTGTGTGTGTGTGTGTGTGTGTGTGCGTGTGTGTGTTGGTTTGTCCATTTGAGTGCATGGGTGAATGTTTTGGTTTGTCCATTTGAGTGCATGGGTGAATGTTTGTGTGAGTGTGATGAACTATTTGTGTGGGGGGTTGTTTGTAGATGCTGGGAATGTGTGTGTTGGGCAGAATATCTGGGATTCTGTGTGTTTGTGTGTGTGTGTGTGTGTGTGTGTGTGTGTGTGTGTGTGTGTGTGTGTGTGTGTGTGTGTGCGCGCGCGAGCATGCACATGTGTGTTACTGTGCATGCACAAGCATGTAGGGGGATGTCTTTGCTGATGTGAGGCATTAACTGCAAGAGAGAAGAAGTCTTACAGAAGGGAGTTCAATTCAAAGTCCTGGTAAGGAGCCAATAATAAGGACTTTCCACTTTAACTGTAACTTCCTGTGAATCCCAGTTTCTCACTGTCATATTAATTGACCAGCTCCCAATGGGCAAAAAACATGAGTTATGAGCCTTTTCCTGCAAATCCTCCAGATTTCCCATGAAATGTTTAATGTTCTTTATTATGTTAGGTGATATCTAATGAGGAAATATGGTTATGACAAATAGTTAAGGTTTATTTATGCAGATCTCTAAAGTAATTGTTAACCAGAGAGTAATTCTCAAGACCATCTCATTCAATGGACATCAAATGAATAGAGTTACTTCAAAAGAAAAAATATGCATTATGAATATATTACAGACTAAAAGGTGAATAAATGTGCCTAAAAAGAAGACTATGCCGATAGAATACAGAGGCACCAACAAAGAATCAGGAGTGTTGGTTATCTAAAAAGGAGACAATTCCCCTTTGTATCAGGGTAGAGTCAAACAGAGAAGGATGGGGAGTAGTTCGGAACCACAGAGGTCACAAGAGGTTTAAAATCAAGAGGTATCAAGATAGGTTCCTAAGAGTTTCAACCACAAACTAAGATGAGGACAAAGAATAGTCAAGAACCCCTTCCTCTTCTCAGGGAGGAGAAAGACTCAAAAATCCTTTTATCTGCCATGTGTAGGGAGGCAGAAGATCTTCTAGCACTCAAGAAATAGAGTAAGAAGCAGATACAGGTCTGACTGACCTCTAGTAAGGTCAAAAGAACTTTGAAAGGGATGAATGGAAGGGTGAGGTATTAAGCTATGTGAAAGAAAACATTACCACCTCACCACCAGCAGTCTCTCCTTGTTTAAAACCTCACTGCACTCTCACCTTACTTTGCAATGGAAATGCTCTTGCTCTCATCCAACCTAATTCTACCACACTTTCTTCCTAACTTTCTAAACTTTGTTGCCTGTCACTTACTCATAAAGTTTTATATCCTTACCTCATTGAAATTCCCTAAAAAAAAAAAAAAAAACTACTACTTACTGAATTAACCTGATGTAATTTTCCTAATGAAAATATTTTATTTCTGTATTATGTAACATCTATTTGAGTTATGCAATATGGGATTGTGCTATACAAAATATGTATTTAACATTTAATTGAAATGTATATTATGGATTTGTGCTCTTTCTGTTCTATAAAACACTTAACATTCCACAAGGGACTATAAAACCAGATAAAGAGAAAATACATAAAAAAACGGACCACCTAGGTAATACGCTGTACTTTATTAGTACCAAATAACTGAGCGCTTTCGTCAGAATCAAAGTCTGGCTTCTTCATAGTTATCTGGTACACCACCAAACAAAGTTTAAATAACATTTCATATTGCCAGCACCAGTCTGCTATGATTAATTACATGTCATCATTCAGGTGTCTTAGCAGTATAACCCATACCCATACAAAGCCAAGTTAATAAAAAAAAAAAAATATATATATATATATATATATATATATATATATATATATATATATATATACACATATTCTACAACTTCATAACGTCACCTGAAGATTAAAAAATACATATAATTTATCTAAAGACATGAAAAATATATGTTATAGAAAACACCAGTATAAATATAAGATATAATTCATCCTACTATCCACAATAAGCCTATTATAATTTAATTTTAACCTCAAATTTTGTTAGCCCTCATTTTTAAAATGGGCATTAAGGTAGTGCTGCCATTTAAACCTGGTGAACTGCATGCATTTAATTTTAATTGCCATTGCAATTCCTTTGATTCTACCTCAGCATTAACCACCCCCCCCCATAACATGATTCCATATTCTATCTACACCAAAAAACAAAAACTTTTTAAAATTAACAGAGTCTTTGCAGTGTAAATATAATGCATTATGTTCATTTTAATTTTTAATACATCTCAAATGTTAAGAGATTCTATCACGCAGCCTGCAAATGGTTTTGCTTACGTAGAACCCATCGCAGGCTGTGCACGTTGCAACATATACTAATTTAGTGCTATTGCAAATGCATCTATCCGGACAAGAAATGGAAAATTTATAGTCCTTAACACATAGGTAGGGACCATCATTTATAAATCGGCAATACCTACATGTCCCACACTTAGTCATTAGGGAAACCTTATACTTTTTCTCACCTATATTGCTCTCAAGTATATTTTTTAAGGTGTAAACATGTAGGTATTGCCGATTTATAAATGATGGTCCCTACCTATGTGTTAAGGACTATAAATATTCTATTTCTTGTCTGGGTAGATGCAATTGCAATGGCACTAAATTACTATATGTGGCAACGTGCACAGCCTGCGATGGGTTCTACATAGGCAAAACCACTCGCAGGCTGTGTGATAGAATCTCTGAGCATTTGAGATGCATTAAAAATTAAAATGAACATAATGTATTATATTTACACAGCAAAGACTGTGCTAATTTTAAAAGGATTTTGTTTTTTGTTGTAGATAGAATATGGAATCATGGTAGAGGGGGGATTTTAATGCTGAGGTAGAAGCAATGGAATTGCAATGGCAATTAAGATTAAATGCATGTAATGCACCAGGTAAAATGACAGCACTACCTTAATGCCCATTTTAAAAATGAGGGCTAACAAAATTTGAGGTTAAAATTAAATTAAATTAGGGTTATTGTGGATAGTAAGGTGAATTGTGTCTTATATTTTATACTGGTGTTTTCTATAGTATATATTTTTCATGTTTTTAGATAAATTATATATATATAATTTAATGTTTAGGTGACATGTTATGAAGTTGTAGTATATGTGTATATATAGATTTTTTTATTAACTTGGTTTTGTATGGGTATGAGTTAAACTGCTAAAACACCTGAATGATGTCATGTAATTAATCATAGCTGATTGGTACTGGCAATATGAAATGTTATTTAAACTTTGTTTGGTGGTGTACTAGATGACTCTGAAGAAGCCATGATTCTGGCGATAGCGCTCAGTTATTTGGTACTAATAAAGTACAGCGTATTACCTAGGTGGTCCGTTTTTTTTTTTATTTTCTCTATATCTTTCTATACTATGTATTTGTATTTCTCTGGAGCTTTTCTCCCCAGGACTCCATAGAAAAATGGGCTCCTTGTAGCCCAATTGACTATCCTGGAAAACAAACTGCAAATAAATAACTAACTAAATAAATAAATAAATAAAATATAGTCAGAGTAGAAGGAGAAAATGTTCCTGAAGAGTCTCACTACCTTCTCTTTCAGATGAAGAACGATTTTCTTTTTAAGGAAGCCCAGAAGAGAGGCGAGACAGTTTGGCAGCTTCTGATACCTAGCCTTTTGACATGCTGGGCTAGGTGTTATGAAGAAAATCTAAGACTTTTTTGCCAGATACTCTAAATGACAATGCGTAGATGACCCCTAAACCAGGGTTCTGGAATCCTTTGTTTGCCCTTTGATTGCCATGTTAATAATCTAAGTTTACTTTGAGCGAATTGCAATGGAAATCATGAACCATTGCTCTTATTGCTGGACTATGACATCTGAGTCTGCAAAGTAATCTCTCCTTAGGAAAGCTAATTTCAGATCCATCAATAAGGGAACTAGTCTTACTGTTTTCCTGAGTAGTTATAACTAAGAAGATTCTAATAGAATAGGGAACACTCTTCATTTTTAAAGTCATCTGTGCCAGAATCTTTCAGTTAAGGACCAAAGAACCTCAGTATTTCATCTCCAAACAGACCACTTAGTGGAGCAGTTTAAATGAACTTTAAAACTGATATTGAGAAAGCTATCTGAAAAATATGGAAAGGAATGAGTCTAGTTGTTGCCTTACATGATGGTCTTGGAGATATCCCAGGCTTTTATAGAGTTTAGAATGTTTGAGCTGTTTTATGACAGAAGACCCCAGGGCCTTCTAGATATAGCGTATGAAATGTGAAAGGAAGAAAATGCACCTTTTGAAAATGTCATTGGTTATTACACAGGAGTGGTCTCAAACTGATCCCTGATGAACAACCCAATTACTGGGAATCCCTCTGTGAATCTAAACACTGTTCATACTTATGTCATTGGGTCCATGTTCATTGCCTCCACTGCTTATACCACTGTTTCTGGAACTTCAGACCATGACATAAATTCTCAAATCAGCGTCTTGGGAGATTGTAGTATGCTGTCTCCAAATCTAGGAAGGCCCAGCTTGACTCTTTCTTCTTCCCTCATATCCTCCTTCTTCTCCACTATCTGTCTCATTGGAAACATTGGGTAAGCTGGTCTGCATCTTGTGCATAATAGTATAAAAAGAGAGTATATGGCAGATTGGGAAAGGTTTACCTGTTCAGTAGTTCCAATGCCTGTTAGCATGTCCCTGGTGTCACACAGGATGGACTACCCCTTGCTGAATCACTAATCATGATTGTAGTAACAAAACAGCAAAGGAAAAAAAAAACAGAATGGATCAGTGCATGTTCTGTCTTTCAAATCAGAATACCAGACCATTCATACAGATACCAGACAATTCGTACAAATTTAGTAGTTATTAGTCTTCTGCAGATTAACAAAAAAAACCTTTGTCTATGCACCCAGTGATTAGCAAATGAATATCTACAATTTCCAGTTTCTTTTTGAAGATATCCTCATAGATATTATTATTCCCTTATGCTACACTTCCAAGTCTTAACAACACAAAAATTAACAGAGATTAAAAGCTGTGAATCCTAAGAACATCCTTGCATGGGTTAACTGTTTCACAGCTTCTGTTCTGTAGCTTTTGTTAAATTACTGGTCAAGATTTATGAATTTCTCCTCCTCAGCCTTCAGCAGTTACCTATGATGCTGTACTGTGTGGCAACCTCTTTTCTACCTCCAAAACGACTACACAACCTGACAACACCATATCACATGTTCATATCTGATCTAACCTACCACAAATACCCACCCATTTCCTTAATCATACTATCACATGAAACTACTACAATCACCTACTGTCACTGCAGCCCTCCTTCGAAGGAACCATACTTCACTTTATACTACACATTGTAAACTCTCCAGATATTTTCTCATATCTGCCTCCACTGGAAGCTGCCTCTACTTCTTGAATGCATATAAATTAAATGTCAGACATGCTCACCCAACAAAAGTATTACCATCCTTCCTGTGGCCTTGCTTAAATGATTCCATGAATTCACCAAACCACACCTTTTGCCTATTTTTCAAGAATTCTTGAACATTATACAAACAGTCTGATACATTTGCTGACCTCCTTGAAATGTAAACATGTTCAGCTACTACGAAACAATTAAATATTTCTTTCCAAAGGCCATTCATCCTAAATGGCATCACATGTCCACTGTCATCCAATAACTCATACTCACACCATCCATGCTTTCTACTACATAGAACACACTTTAACTAAACTAAACCCTAGTGTCTACAATCAGCTTCCATTGTGAACCTCAAAGTTACACATTATCCACATCCTCCTAGATGTTTTTAGTCAGGGTGTTGCACTCTCATCTGTTCCATACCTCTTATTTCCAGTTAATGCAAGTCATTCCAGGAAAAACCACAATTAATGGGAATTACCTTCTCCTTTCGGCTTTTCCCAGTTAGGGGTCGCCACAGCGGATCACCTTGTCTGCTCATGATTGGCAGTGGAGTTTTACGGTGTCGAGTTGCAAGCCCAACCTTCCACAGAAGGCACATAGATGCACACACTCACACCTAGGGCCTATTTAGAGTGTCCAATCCACCTGCAGCATGTCTTTGGGATGTGGGAGGAAACCGGAGCACCTGGAGGAAACCCATTCGACCACAGGGAGGACATGCAGACACCGCAAAGAAGGCACGCCAGCCGAGGATCGAATTGGAGAACCTCTTGCTGTGAGGCAGCAATGCTAACCACTGCACCACCGTGGCCGCCCTAATTAATGGGAATTACCTGAAAACCAAATAAACCACATAGTTTCGAAGAAACAACTCATTTTACAGACTTGAGTATTGCCTTTCTCCACATAGCCAAGCTTTTATATTCACACTTATGTATCTCACCCAAAGCTTTTCTCCTATTTTTTTAATTCAACCATACTTCTTCATTGTAATGCCTCTACCTTGCTATGACAGCCACTCACTTAATAATTAAATCATTCAGGCAGAAGACTTGTCAAGCCCCTTTTAAACTTTTGTAAATATCATTTTGTGAGACTCATATTACAGAGCTCTAACCAATATCCAACATATCCATATTAAGGCCTGACAAAATTCTTTCCTCCATTTCTGCCACTACCCATCCCAACCTCTCAGCCAAAAACTACAAGTAGCCATCTTCAAGGCGGGTCCCTGAATTAATCACTAAGAAATTACAGATGCTGTGTGTCCACCAGATTAGACATTGGCAGCAAAATTCCTCCTCTGTTCTAAGCATGTAGGCATTGAGTTTTGCAATGGGTTTCCCTACCCCAGAAAACTTCACAACGCTAGAGCAAATGCCAGATTGAAATTCTACACAACCAAGAACCAGACTTTGTCAAGGGCCTTTACATACTTTTTAAAATTTTACTACAATAATAATAATAATAATCATCATCATCATCATAATAATAATAACAACATTAACAAAAACATCTACATCACAATCTGTGAGGTAATGGCTAATCAGTGGCAGTTTTCCATGTATGACTATTACCAATAACTCATCCCCTTCTCATCATAAAACTGCTTTACCTACAAGGGAAACCATTCCAAACTTCAAGAGTCATACCACCTTTAGAAGAAATGGTACACATTTCTCATCAGTGCTGTATACAATCTATCTGCTTCCAGGTTACACATTTATTTCCTCTAATATTGCTACAACACAGCAGTTGTGTTGTTCCCTCACAGCAAGAGGTTCTCCCATTTGATTCTCAGCTAGTGTGCGTGGAGTGCCTTCTGTGTGGAGTCTGCATGTCCTCCCCACTGTTGAGTGGCCTCCAAAAGATATGCGTGAATGGGTGTGCCTTCGCTGAAGGTTGGGCGTCAGGCTGGCAACTTGGCACCATAAAAATCACCTGCCAATCATTAGCGGACCGGAGTTCTGCTGTGGCGACCCCTTACCGGGAAAAGCCGAAAAGACAAACAACAACATTGCTACAATAATAATTAAACAAAGTGGTTAGTTACTCAGAGAATTCCCACCAGTAAGCAAAATGGTTAGCTATCAGAGAATTCCCACTGGATTTAATTTCTACAAGTCTTTCGGGTTTCTAATACCATGACTTGAATGAACCCTATTTCTATGTCAGGGTATAATTAAAGGTCATAAAATTAATATTGTTTCAGTCTTTGATGCTAGCCAAAAGTGCTCTTCACAGCACCTGCACCATGCCCAGCACTGTCTTCTTCTGCAATTCATATGGAGCTGCATGTATTGGTAGCATATCTAAATGTGACTGTAAATTCTTTTTATGAGACTCATTGCATCTACTACTGTTGGAACTGTCTGGGTATGTTTTTTCTACATTGCTCTCATTTCTGCTTATAAATCTGGGCATTTTTGTGACTTTGTATCTATTTGTATGCAAGACTGCAATCACTGGGGGGAGGGGGTAGCAGTTTCAATGATTAATGTTACTTTTGTCTTATTTTCATAGATTACTACATCTGTTTTTCTCACATCTATTTAATAAATTGTTGGTAATGGGTAATCCCATGTGACATAAACTTCATCATTCTCTATAATGCTTTATTGCTCATATTTCCAATGCTTCTCAGCTACTTCATTGTTGTAATATTTTGCACAATCCCCAGTGCAGCAGTCTCATCACATTATTATACTTTTCCGTATGCAGACCCTCTGCCATTAGTATATTACACCAGCAACAAGATGTGTGACTGTTTCCAGATCTGTTTTACAGAACCTGCATTTGTCTTTTCTCCAACATGTTCTATGGACTTTGTAAACCAACGTGTATGTAGTCCACTATCCTGGGCCACCAACATCTTTTGGCTGAAATTCACCTCTCCATAACCAACACTGTTTCAAATGCTGATCAACATCTGGTTGTTCTAGGAGTTTTCTGTTCTTACCTCAATATTTATTCCTTTTCCACATTTCTTGACTTCTTATCTAATCCTTCTCCTTATATTCTTTCTTTTGGTTTTTAGGCAAATTCAGTTGCTACTTGATTTTGGTCTTCTTCGGGGTTAATTTCCATCCCCACTTCTGATATACTAAGACATCATCTTAGAATCCTTCTCATGTTTTAAAATTTTCACTGTGTTTGGATCTGGTGAGGTCAGCAGATACGTATGCAGTCCCATGACTGTACCTCTATACATCTAATCAATTTTGAGGAGGTCCAAACCTCCTTCAGAGTGAGGAATATATAATCTTGGTATACAATGTTTTTTATATATTGCTTGATAAACGTGAAGCATTTTTTTTTCTGTCCAACTGATCCATTACATTTTGGAGCCAGTCCATCACACCACAACTGTAAGTTAGAACAGGAAAAGCAAATTGGTTTATAGCTTGGACTTCATTCCTAGATGTCAGAGCTGTTTTCAGTATTAATTTTATTCTCCTAAAATATTCCATACTAAGTTTTATTCACATTTGTTCATGTTTTATTGTCAACACTTTATTACTTCCCAAATATTTATACACTCCCTCCTACTCAAGTTCCTTTATATCACATTCCTGTCCCAGACTGATATTTTTTTGGTGCTGCAGCTTTCCTGCTTTAAAGGTTGCTTTTGCACATTTATCAAGAACAAGTGGCATTCTTATAGGGTCTATATTATATCATTGAACGCTTACAAAAGCGAACTTGATTAATCGACCCCATGTAAGCAAAAGCTTACAATGTTGAAACCTCAGAACATTGATTTTTTTCCAAGGAAAAAAAATTGCTGTTCCAAAAGAAAAAAAAAAACTTTAAATCATTACATAAAGTGGGGGGCTTTGTCCCCCACACCCCACAATGTGCCCCCCCACACACACCCTACTTAAATATACCAACTTCAAGATCACACTACAGTGACGAAAACAGCAAAATAACAGGAGCGGCCTAGCAAATTCTTTCCCAGGGAAAGAATTCGATTAAAAGCCACTTCGCTATTTTGCCTTTTTGTTCTTTTACGTTCGATCAAGACACATTCAACAAAATGCATCTGCGATCACATAATAGGAACTCTTCTTATATCATCTGAGAAAGTTTTGCCCACTTGCAGTTTTGCTTTCAGTTCATCATCTGATGAAATATACAGTTTTAAATCATCCACAAAAAGATGCGAAGAGTCCACACTTTTATGTTTTCTGGGAGTCAAATTGTAACCATGACCTAATCTGTTAAGTAGACAGCTCAATGGGTTAAGGGCAGGACAAAACATCAGCAATGACAAAGAGTCACCTTGGAATATCCCCCTTCTAACTATTATCCCTGGGATAACAATTTGTCCTTTATCATGGCTTAGCTACAGAGTGGTTTACCACTGTTTCATGGTCAGTGTGATGTAATCGGTCAGTGTAGGGTGCATCTTATACATCTGTAAGTACTCCTTTATCCATGATTGTGGGATGCTTTTTTTGTAGAATATCAGTGACATACTTAGATTCTTCCTCTTTTTGCAATTCTTCATTATGAATATATTTAACAACAAATGATCCTTTGCTGCACATGACTTTCTTTGTTGCCATGACTGAATTTTCCTCTAAGTAACTGTAAAATCTAAACAGCATCAATTCCAAATAAGGCAAGTTATTGGCATACAGATTTTAGGTCAGCTTGTAGGTTCACTCTTAAGAAGTATGGCTTTTTTCTGTTATTAACCAGGTTGGTGTATGTTCGGGATGTGCATATAAATAGTTTTTACTCAGGAATACGTCTTCATGTAAAGATATTACATTAGCTACTGCATCTGGGTCAGGGGTTTTCCATTTAGGAGCTTTTCCTAATTTTGTTTCGATTTCTCTGACCATTACTTCATCCCATTTCATATCCTGTACATTTGAACTTACTACTTTTTTGTACTTCTTTTATCCATTCAGCATCTCTGTTATGTTCCATAGGGTCTTCACAGATATTTGTCCAGAATGTGTCTATTTCTTCTTTTCTGGTGATATTTCTGTTCCTTTTGCCTTGTTTTCCAATTCTCCATAAAACTTTTTTGGGTCATCAATGAATTGCTTAGTCTGTACTTTTACTTTATATTTAGCTACATATCTTCTAAGTTTTTCTGCCTGTGCTGATATTTTTATTTTATTTTTGCGATAGTGCATGGTAGATTCTGATCTGTTCTGATACTATGCATTGCTTTTATCACGGCTATCTTTCTAACTATTTTTGTTGATCTGTGCCCTATTCTATACTCTTCCAACAGTGACACCTCTTGTCTTAATTGCTTTATAGTTTTCTCTATTCAGTGCTTCCATGATGGCATTTGATTTCTTCCCTTCTTTTCCCTTATTGACCTGTATTTCTGTGGTAAGACTTTCAGCCAGATTCAAGAAAGCCTACGCAGTCTGCTTACACCATGTGCAGGCCGCAGCGCAACATGCACATGGCAACACACTGTTTTAGATTCAGCAAGTGGCTGTACACTGTGTGTAGAGCTGCACAAACAAGGTAAACACCGTGACATGCTAATTACAACATAAGCAGCTGAATTGTATGCTAATCAATCAATCCAGTATGGAAGACCAAGCTATAAAGCAACCGTGTAGACTCAGTGCTGTTTTTCCCTGCGAATTCCAAAACCTATTGGAGTACAGCCACAGAAAGGAGTCTACACAGAAGCAATGTTAGGGGCTGCTGTTTCTTGCTGCTGCTAATAGACAAAGGCCAAGAAGGAGACATTTTCAGAACCCATTTAACTTATCACAATCTAGATGATGTGGAACTTACAAACTGCTACAGGGTGGATAGAGACACACTACAGGAACCTGCAACCTCTGTGACACCCAGCTCAGAGCCAGGGCAAACTGAGGAGAACCCATACCAGTGGAGACAAAGGTATGTGTATCACTTACAATTTTAGCTGTGTGTACCTTTCAGAGAGCAACAGGAGACGTGCTGGGGGTATCACACGCGTCAGCATTCAGGATCCTCCATCAATTCCTGAATGATATTCTCCAACATGCCAGTGACCATATATATTTTCTCCATACTTCTGAAGACAAAGCCACAAATATGCAGGATTTATACCCTGTAGCACACTACTGTGAAGTAATGGGTGCCATACATTTCACCCACATAGAAATTAAGTCACGACTGGGGAATAGGGAAGTCTTTACATAAGTAGAGCGGGCTTCCACTCTGTTAACAGCCAAGTTATGTGTAATGCCAAGGGACTCATCTTGATCGTGTGTGCTGGCAACCCAGGCAGTTACCCCAACTCACACATCTGGCACAACTCCCAACTGTATCAAATTTTCACTGGGGGGGTTATCCTACAGGGTCATTTACAGGGGATGCAAGTTATGCATTGGAACTGTGGCTGATGATACTCATCAGAAATACACACACACCCACTGAAGAATGCCATAATGAGGCAGATGCTCAAACCAGAAATATTATAGAGTGCGTTTTTGGGCTGCTGAAGTTGCAATTCTGGTGCCTAGATACATGGGGGAGAGCTCTGTAGCACAATCACATACATGTTGTATATGCCATGCTACACAACATCATCCTGAGAAAGCAGCTTCAGTAGGATCAGCAGAGTTAAGGGGCACACATCCCACCACCAGTGACAAGGTCACCACAGCCACATGCAGGTGAGTAGACAGAGGGGGAGGGCAGCAGCTACTGTGTGTGTAGGCAGATGTATGCGTTCTCCATATGCCCTCACATTGGCTAAGAGGCAATGCATAGCACACTCACCCACAACCTAAGGCTTAAAACCTTCCTCCTACATGTATACATACAGTAACATTGATGCCAATCATCTCTTGCAACCTTTACCCACCCATGTAATGGCTGTGTACTCCAAGCATCAGAGTCAGCCCTGAACTAAGGATGTTGCAACTGCTGGATTTACAAGGTTAGTGTTGAACCTGGAGTGTATTGTGTAATAATATGAATGAATTATCCTTGCATGTTGTTACTTGATAGTGTAAATAAGTAAAATGTGGATGATTTAATATGAATGAATGGCATATGCTTACATATTGTTACTTGGTAGTGTAAGCAAGGAAAAGGTGGGTGATTTTACAGAAATAACGTTAACATGTGACAGCATAGAGTTATGTGACTTATATGTGCCCATTATCAAGTAATAGGCCTTAGGCATAAAAGATTCACACAGGCATACCTCTCAAAAGTACTGATGATCACCGAAGGAATGTCCTCAGTTTAGCACCATACTTTTGTACTGGAAAATCATTATCGACAGAAGTTAGAAAGTAAAGAGATAACGTTTCAGTTTCAGACTTCACAGCCCTCACAAGATCATTAACGATACTGATGCAGAAAATGTTTGATGTTCTCAACTGTCTAACTTTCAAAGACCAAAATAAGTACGTTAAAGGTACAATTACCATTTTAACATCACAAATGCAGATACACTAACCACTAAGTCAGCTATGGTCCCTAATCATCAGACACAATAGTTATGTATCCCTGAATCCAAAAGACAGAAAACAGGGATATGGCACAGTTATCACCTATACATGGTGTTGTGGGGGGGGGGGGGGGGGGCTTGCCTGACACAAAAGGTTTGTGAATGTGTGTGTGAATAAAGAAGAAAAGCAGACAGATATTTGGATAAAGTAACAAATGCCCAGTGAGACAAAATGAGCTTTAAGCTTCATGGCTGAACCATGTAACTGTTGTTTGTTAGTGTCTGTATGTGTCCTCCAGGTGAAACTGGTGTGTGAATGTCTGCATGAATACAATCAAGCTCTGTGCTATCTCTACATCTTGGCATGCCAGACAGCTGTGAACCGTGCATGGTAGAGGTGGCACTTCATCATTTTCACACCCAACCATGAGAACTGACTCTGCCTGGATTTGCACTATTACATCCACACCCATGGTCAGATGCACTACTACTACCTAAATGTGACTGATGTCTGGAGGATGAGCTGCCCTCATGAGGATGACCAGGACCACAACCCCATAACCTGTCATATCTAGGTGTGGACAGCTCAACCATGGATGGAGCAGTGGAAGTACTGCCACTATGGGAGGATGGTCTGGCATGGCCATATTGACTAAGAGCAAATGATGTAGCTGAACTATGCCCATGAGGATGACACTCCCCTCCCAGCAGACATTCTGTCAAAGACACTGCCTGTTCCAATGTGTCATTCCTATGATCCATTGAATCAGCAACACAGTGGAGGCAGTCATGCATATCAGCCAGTGCCTCATCTACAATCCTAAGCATTTCTCTGGAGGACCTATTGAAATGTACCCATACCTCCATGATGGCCCTAAACATACATTGAGTGGCATGGGAAGACGCACCCGGATCAGATGAAGGATGGACATCAGGCCCCCTCTGGGCACCTGTAGCAATCCTCCTGTGTGCCACCTTGCCCACACTTTGGCTATGGCTAGAGTCAACAAGCACTGAAGCCACAGTAACCACACTTTCCTGATCGGGTGTCTCACCCACACCTGTCCAATATCTGAGGGCTCACTGGAATGAGTAGGCATAGGCCTACTGAATGAATCTGAAGGAATTATAGTGGAAGGCTGAATGATAACCACAGTGTCTGATTCAACCTCTGCACCCCCTGACTGTGCCTCTGTTTGGCTACCATCATCATCAGAGCCCGATGATAGTCTGACATCAGGTGGAAGAAGTTCCACACTTCCACTGTCAGGTTCACCTGTGTTAATAAGCAACAAACACAGGAAAAAATAATACCTACACTACTATAATCCAATATATGCTAACAAACTAACAGTGGTGCCACTATTAAAGACAATACAGCAATACAATGGTCCTGACACCAACATCACAAATTAAATATTTCTTTGTACTTATCATCAGTAATGACATAAAAATGTTTGGCTTACCATTTGCAGATGATTGTAGGCTCCTTATGCTGGATGGTTCTAGAAGACGTTAAGCAAAAAGTAAGGACAACATCATCACAATTAATAGTAATACAGGGGGTAAAACTTTTTTCCCTTTATATGTTCATTAACTATACTTTCAACAAGAACTTAGATGACAAGTCCAACCTAAGCCCATGTGTAATCAATTAGAATGTGTTGCTAACTGTAGCAATCTACAAACCACCCAATCAAATTCAATTTTTTGTTAAACAAAACTAATGTATTGCTGTAATTATTTTACAGTACAAGAGTATTTAAAAATTGAGATACATAAGCCTACCTGGATGCTCCTCCTGGGACATACTTGCTATCCTTGAAACAGCAGCAGCAATGTCAAGGACATGCTGTTGTGTACTTTCCTGTGAGCTGTCTGCATCCCTGACAGTGAACAGGAACTCTTCATTTGCTGTTACTGATGGATCTCTAGCAGTCCCCCCTGTACCCAGCTGATCACTGACCACTGCAGCGGCTCTCCTCCTTACAGATGAGATCATGTCAGTGGCCCTATGGTGCACCTGATCATATGTCCTGCTCTGGCCACCTCCTGCATTCACATCTGTAACTGACTGCTGCCAATTTTGCATTCTGCCTGATATATGCCCATGTCCCTTCTCACCATGTTGCCTAAAAGGTTCCAAAATGATCTGATTCTCAGGGTCACTGAAGGGTGTTTTCAGGGATTGAGAAGCCTGGGTGCAATAGTCTTTGGTGACCTAAAACATAACAGAAGGATAATACACATAAGTATTATTGCATAACTAAAACATTTCTCTTTCCAGATAAAACAGAAAAGGTAGCATTTCACTATTACGCACTGGTTAAACAAAAAACAGTCTAAATATTTGAAATATGAATAACAGGAAATGTGTTGTTGTAACACATTACATTCACACACAAAGCAAGGCTGGATGCAAAAGAAGGAGAGTAACAATAGCAACATATCCGTGTTTCTACCAAAACAGAAATACAGCTTTGTCTCCCACCATCAAAAGAACAGGCAAATCATATGATAATAGGATCATAGGAGGTTACTAGACAATTGGGTCTGAGGCCCTTATAAGCCTAGCCAAGAGTTTAGCCCATGTTTAGACAAGTCAGCACCCACAGTTCATGTCAAGCAGGGACACTGGTAGAATCCCAGGGGTGTATTTTCTGTTTCCCATCCAGTTATCCAGGTTGCGCTTAAAATGCATAATGACATATTCTGCTTGATGTGGAGAGGGAGTCTATTCCACAGATGGGGGAGTCTCTTCTCTGGGACAAAAATCTGTCCCAACAGCAAGTCCTATTGATATCACTGACCAGGTTGAGATCGCATGTATGGGTTGCTCAAGTGGAGCTTGACCTGCGGATATGCAGCAGTCCCATCAATGCAGGATCTGAGATTGCTTTGTATGCCAGACAGAGGTCACCTTTGAGGAATCTGTATGAAACTGAGTAGAGGAACAGGGCTTTTAGCCTATCTGTGTAGGATAGATGTTGGATTCTCCTGATGAGGAACCTCTGTGGTCTCTCCAGCTGCTGCATGTGCTTTTTGAGATACACACTGAATGGGGCATTGTGCTCAATAATTGGCCTTATAAGGGAAGAATACAGGGATGTTATGACCTTTTAGTCCCTGGATGAGATACCCTTACTTATGCTAAAACACATCAGTGAGATGCTAAAACTGCTATCAAATGAACTGCCCCTGATATGTCTACAGATTTAACGCAAAACATTCCATTTTAAGCTATTGCCAGTCATGTTTACCTGTGAAATGCCCTGGCAAACATGTCCATACCATCAGTACACTTCTAAGTAATGCATACAGATAATAGAAGCATTTGCTAATTAATATATACATATAGTATTAAACCGATTTTTCTTAATGACATTTCAGCATATGCAGGATATAGCTGAAAAATGCAATTATACCTCCTCAAGTTCAGTAGTCTTCTGTGCAGATGTATCCCAAAGTGATAGCCCTTCAGTGTTCTCCACATAAATAATGCTCCTCACCTTCAGATTCCTTAGCTACATGGTTGTCTTTTTATTGTATAGATTCAGGGCTGTGAGCATGATGAAGACACAAATGAGGAGTAAACTCATTGCAATTGCTGATTCCCAAATACTTGGCTCTGTGTAGCAGATGTAAACATAGTGCAGGCACTCTCTTAGTGTTTGTTTCAATTTTGAATGATTACTAGTAGGGAGAAGGAAAAGAAAACAACAATGCAGACTGCCTTAACTCCAGTGGGTGCATCAGGTTAGACTTACACAGTGTAGAAGTAATTTTATCATGTATGTAAAGGAAATGTAAGTAAGCAGCACACAGTTCACAGGTTCTGTTCATTTATATCCACCCTCCCCTTCATTTGTTTACAAGTGTATGTTATTGCCATTTAATATCATAACACATTTTAATGACAATGGTATAGAGTGCCTTAAAGACAGCATGTCTCAGATTACTGGTCAGATAAGAATGAGCAACAAACTCAAAGAGGTAAGACAAAAATGCATTTTTACGAGCAATAGTCATAAATGGTTATGTGATCAAACAGTACGCTATATTCAAAATTAATACATGTACAAATAACTATGTGGTTTCTTAGTACTGTGGATGATGTTGCAGCTGATTTTATGCAGAATGATTTCAGTTTCCTCCTGTAAAGCTGTTTGTGTGGAAAAGAGGAATAAGGCACCCTTACTGTGTTCTGAAGTTAGAGTTCAAATCTGGGCCTATGTTGAAATATTTCATGTGTACTAACAAACATTTTGTAGTATTTATTTCATAGATTGTTTTTCTTCATTTCAACTACTTATATGTTTTCCCAGTGTTTGCGTAGTGTGCAGCTTAGCACAAACAAGGAAAACTGAGAAAATGAATGTCATGTTTGGCTGTGCTTATCTAGTTTGAGCAGTGCTTAGCAGTGCACAAACCCGGACTAGTCACCTACAGAGGAAGCAGACAGAACACCTGCAGACATGGCATCTGTAAGTGTAAAGGTCAAAAAGGAACTATTGTTACAATTCTTCCTTTCCATCACTCAGTGACAATAAGCACCATTATGTGGCATTTAGCAATGTTCTCCAATACCTGCAGATAGGATGCAGTCTACCATTGAAAATGAATACATTCAATTAACTGTTACTGCACAAACATGCTAAGCAAAGTTGTGCTGCAGTTAACACAGAGAACTTAAGAATGAGTAGGAAATTATGGAACTGTCATGTAACTAGTGGTGTGGCAGCAGGTGTAACTGTAGGGCTGGAATACAGATGGTTCTGGGTTCTAGTACAGGGTGTGCAACTTGTATTTACTGTTGTGACAGTGCAGTTTATTGCCATGAGCTGAAAAATATGCAAGTGTTATTTCAACATTTTTGTGGCAACGTGTGTAAGTGTAGGGCTGCCATACACATGGTCCTAGGTTCTAATACAGGATATTCCTTACATTTTTACTGTTGCATTTTCCATTATATTCACTCTCACTTATAGCACTTTAGATAGTGGAGCTGATATGAATTATATGTATGAGGGATAAGACACTCTTGTTGTGTTTTCAGATATATGACTGAGGATATACTGTCTACTATATTTCTGAAAGTATGATTCTGCTATCTGAACTTAGATGGCCTTCACAATTAAATAAGACACATGCACAACTGGAACTTTATATAAGAACTTTGTCAGGTCACACACATACATGTGTAAGACCTCAAACTGTCACCTGTATTTATGATGAATTCTGACTATATGTGAGCAACACTTCATCTGGCAAAGATGGGAAATCACCACTGTGGAAAAAAATGTTGCCCCTTATGACTAAGTTTGAGCCCCACACATTAAAAATCAATTTTACCAGTGTATAAAGCCAAAAATGAATGTGTCAGACATTTATGCCCCCAGTGCATGTCTGCAAACTTAACTAAACTATCCATAGCTTATATTTCCAAGCTACAACAGGAAACACCCCTCAAACTAAGGTCAAGTGTCAGATTAACCTTCCACTTTAAACTATTTAATTTCCCTCTGCTTGGCACTGCTTGTCTCTGTTTAACATTGTGCAAACGCGGTTGGCATTGTTGCTCGGGTTTGCACACTACCAGTAAATATGATAACAGGAATTGGTAGGGAAGTATTAGTTGCTGTTACTCCAATTTGAGTGTTAGACATGTCTGGAGTTAAAGGGGAAGTTGCCCACTTTAGAGCACAGATGTGGGGTGTCCAGCATTCCAGGATATTTATTGGACTTCTGGTAAAGTGCCACAGCCAAAGGCTTCTGCATGGTGACTATTCTGGCTCCAAGTACAATTTTGAAGCTTGAAGTAGTTTGGCTCAGGCTGTATCTAGTGCTACTGGTATCCCATGCACTGGAAAACAGTGTAGGCATCATTTTAATGACCTACAGAGCCACAAAAGGGTTACTCTCAACCAGTGGTTAAATGAATTTCAAACTGCTGACATCCTGCAGCTGTCTAAGTATGATCGCAGAGAGTATTTATAATACATAGGATGCTAAATTTAGGCAAGACTGGTAAGCATAATGCTCTTCTGTTCTTTAACAGCTAATGCTGAAATAGAGTTCAATAGACAGTCTTATGCTGATTGAATGGAGAGACTGAGGGAAGCAACTGGTATGCATGTTGCACAAGAGAAGTATTATTGTAGCTTTAAAAGTTAAAGATAATTTTTTATACAGTTGTAGATAATTAAGCATGCACACCTTAAGTGTAAAAGCAAGTATCCGTGCCTTAGTCTGTAGCACAAAGCAACTTTAGGAGTCAAGTATAAGACTGGAGTCAGAGGTTTTGAGTTCCAATACCATGAGTAACAACTATACAATACTGCATTACTCTAATAATATTACATTAAATTAAACTCTATACAAGTGGCATAAATGTCCTGCTGTTAATTGTAATTTGTATAACTAGACAAAGGATGTGTGCAATATATGCACATTTCAAGGATTACTTTCATCAGTCTGTAGTAATAGTGTGTAGTTGTTAGGATGTATACTTAAATGTAATATTTCAGATAAAATAGTTGTATAATTGTGTTAATGCCTTGGTACTCATTTTATGTAATTTTTTTCTCTCATCTAATCCTTATTTCTATTTTTTATTTTCTATTATGTATCATCGAAATGCCTCCATATCATCCATATGTACCAAATCACTAAATGCTTCACAGCAGAGTGAGTTAGGCCAGCACCAGTGGATCAGCCTGCACCTGCTCCATCAGCTCTGTACTGATGCCTAGCACATCTGGGACCCAACCTGCTAACACTGCCTCTACCGCAGCTGCACTATCTGCACCCTCAGGTAGTACTGCCATGGCAGCTGGTGCTGTGGTACCCTAAAGGAGCAGTGGCAGAGGTTGGGATTTTATCACCCACCAGGAGATGCCAGGGTTAGTGCATAGCACTGTGCACCACACCATTGGTGTACATCTACTCTAGATGGAGAGGCTGCGCTCCCTCAATGTACATAGGAGGAGAAGATGTCAAGTACTCCAACTGCCAGTGGAGTAAGAGGACAATGATGACAGTCCAGTGGGTGAGCACTAGATTCTCACTGTCTCCATTATTGATGGCATGAGCTTGTGTTGTCTCCTCCCCCCAACCCAGTCATATTATCCCCAATCTTTTGTGTTCCTCACCATCCCTGTCTCTTGCCTTGTTTGTCTTGTTTGCATTTGCTTCCTTACCTACCTAACTTACCTTACTCAGAAATAACTATGTCCCTTACCCAACATTCCTCTCTTAGTGAGTTAAAAAATGGGCAAATGTTCCACAAAAAAAAAATCACCCCATAAATAGTTCTCTAGTTGACACAAGTGTCTTCTTGTCACACTTGATTTGGTTCAATTGACTGTACAACATGATTATGTTGTTGTCACACCTCTTTTTGGAGGTGAGAGTCCAAATTCAGCTAATATTCTGAACATATTTTCAGTTTTTCACTGTTGAAGAAATGGTAGCTATGGTTCTTTCTTACATCCCTCCTGCACATTCCTGTATTGCTTTTCCTTTGTTATTCCTCCTGCTTGCTCCCTATTTCACCACTTTCCTATCTACCCCCATTTTAACACAATTAATCTTGCCAAAAAATAGAATCACTCACAACACACATACGTACCAGAAAAAGCAATGGATCCCTTCATTTTTTGGCTTCTATGTTTGCACAAAGTTTGGCATTGTGCAACAATGCCAAGCTATGGTGAGCGGCTTTACAATGCTGTGCTTACCTCTACTCAATGCTACTTAAACCCATTGTATTATGCCAACACACAGCAACACATGCACTCTAAATAATTAATATCATTGCATGACTGTTTATTTAAAAGTATTAGATGCACCTGGATTCGAACCCAGTATCATCTGGGCTCAAGATGGCATGTGTCAATGCATTGACACATGCTGCACAAAGACAGCTAAGCAGCAGGTGTGTTTCATACACTCAGTACTAACTCTCCAAATTTTAGTAATGAGAATCGCGTTTGTGCACTGTTTAACTGCACACAAACAAGGAAAGCAATGGAAATGTGTGTCTTGAATGTGCACTTTGCCAACCTTTGTGCAAACCCGCTGCTCGCTGATGCGCTATGCAAAGTCACTATTAGCATGTATTAGTGCTGTTTACTGTTCATTTACGCTTCATGCCACATAGCTACATGTGGAAACATGACAAACTGATAGACCTATCTAACAATATGTCACATATTTACAATGCAGCCATGTGTTGCCCCCCCCAACATGCACTGCAACACTGTTCTCTCAATACTTGTTCATAAATATATCAACTATACTACATGAATTAATAACAAATGTTGCGTGATATGCAATGCACATCAATCTGGTAACATGCAGAACTAGAACTGCCTTCACAGTTGAACATACCTACATATCCATCAACCGACTCTGGGAACTATCCACCCACAAGCCTAACCAGCCTTATCTACGAGGCTATAGAGTGAATCATCATGGACCTTATCCACAAGGACATAACCAGCCTTCAAAACTCTTGACCCAGTTTAGTTTTGTCAAAGCTAGATCTTGCTTATTAAACCTAGTGGACTTCTTTGAGAATGTCACCAAAGCCCTGGATAAGGGGAAACAGTACATAACACCTATATTGATTTAGCCAAGGACTTTGATACAATTCCCCATTCAGGTATCATACATCTGGGGATTAACCCATATATTACTAGATTGCTAGCCAACTGGTTCACCAATAGAATGCATGCTGTCAAAGTTGAGGAGTCCACCTCCACCAATACACCAGTTAGCAGTGGAGTACCATAAGGATGTGTACTGGGGCCTCTACTGTTTGGAACTAATTATTTGAAGTGCAGGCAAAAGTAGATGGCCCATGGCTTACCACGTTTGCAGATGACTTTAAACTGGGCACAATCATATAGAGTCCCTCAACAATGTTAACATATTACAGAAAGAACTGACAAAGATAAATGATTAGTGCCAAACTCACAGATGAAAATTTAACACAAAAAGTGCCTTCTTGTCAGCTTTGACAAAAAAGTAGCCCCTACTAATTATGATGTAAATAGCACCCCTCTAAGTTTAACCTCCTTGGTGCAAGACTTAGGAACACAGGTTAACAGGAATCTAAACTTCAATCACCATGCATCCATAATGGTAAGAAAAGCATTCTACAATCTGCACCTCATAAAAAAGGCCATCACATCCAAGACCATGGAGATCATAGCTCTACTGTACTCTACCCTTATCAGATGACTAATTGAGTACAATGCTCACTTCTGTGTGTACCTCACCAGACACCTGCAGCAACTGAAGAGACCACAGAGGTTTCTGACAAAGATAATCAAGGCCTCCAAAACATGACATACATGGAAAGATGGAAAGCCCTGTTACTGTACTCAGTATTATCATACAGGCTGCTTAGAGGTGACCTGTACCTCGCCTACAAGGCAGTGTCGGATGCTTCCCTATTGGAAATGCTGGGCATCCACAAATCAAATAGGACAAGAATAATTTGCTCCAGGGATCGAAACCTAGCCATCCACTATAAGTTGTCCTGCAAACTTGTAAAAGTCAGACTTGTGCCATGGTGTTTGCATAAAGTACTGAGCTCTGTAGTCTGTATATTTAGATAGGTAGGGTGTGTGTGTGTGTGTGTGTGTGTGTGTGTGTGTGTGTGTGTGTGTGTGTGTCTATCTAGCCAGGACAGCATAAGTGTGTATCCTACATTTACCACTCCAATTCCACAGATTGACAGTATTTTGACACTGGCACATACCTACACATCCATTTCATGCAGGCCTCCCAACATCTTCTCTCCAGCATTCACAGCTGATGTTATCCACTATAAGTTGTCCTGTAGCCTTGTAAAAGTCAGACTTGTGCCTTGGTACTTGTCTTAAATACAGAGTTCTGTAGTCTGTGTACTTAGATAGGGAGAGGTTTTGTTCTCACTGCAGTAAACTGGGGTGTTGTGTGTTTGTGCACTTGCTTGACATTATAGAGAGCCTTTTACACCAACATGTGCGACACTATTATTACCATATTTTCCTGACCAGACACTGCTGATGTCATAAGCTATAAAGTGGTGTCTGAGGCACTCCAAGTCAGATTTGAGCTGTGGTACTTGCCTTAAATACAGAGTTCTGTAGTCTATGTACTTAAGTAGGGGATTTGTTCTCACTGAAGCCAGTGTGTGTGTGTGTGTGTGTGTGTGTGTGTGTGTGTGTGTGTGTGTGTTTGTGGACTTGCTTGACATTACAGAAAACCATTTTACACCAGCATGTGTTACACTATTACCATATTCTCCTCACCAGCCACTGCTGATGTCATCAGCATTATCTGATTTGTAAATGTGCACTATTCTCACCAGGGCTTGCTCAGGGACTGGCATGGAGGCCAGGCAGAAGTCACCTCATCCTATACAATACAGATTTCTGTGACATGCCTTTCAGTCTATTCACATACATCATGGCATGGTTTGCAGTTCCTATGTTTTCTTGGTGAGAAATCCCTATGGTCTCTCCAGCTGCTGTATGCATCTGGTGAGGTACATATGAAAGAGAGCATTATACTTTATTAGAGTTTTTGATAAGGTTTGAGTTCAGTGCTGTAGTATAACCCTCAGATCTGAATATGATGGCATGACTTATGATGTGCACAACATAGGATTCCAATACCAGTATGGACACTTGGTGGTCGAAGTTCAGATTGCTATCTACGTGTATTCCCAGGTCTTGCATCACTGGGTTTCAGCATAGTGGGACTGTTGTCAATGCTGTAATTAACATGGAATTCCACTTTGCAGAGTACAAAATAAAGGCACATTTTTGCATTTATCTGTAGACCGTGTGGCTTTGTCACTGATCATTTGTCTCTGTTACCCCCTACTGTAGTATATTATCATCACTGGTGGATTCAAATGATTGCACTGAGTATGCAAGAATCATAAAATGCAGTAAGCCAAAGGCTGTATACTTAGCCCGAACTGTCGAGAAATAGATTCCAAACAGTAAAGCACGAAGAACATATCCTGGGGGTTCACCAATGGTGATAGTTCTACTCTTACAGGTTGATTCACAAACGTTCACACCAGCTGGGAGAGTTTCTCAGTGATACCTGTATGGGGGATTGTGTCCAAACCCTAGGCCAGATCAGGATAGGCAGTATGCACTGTCTTACCTTCATCCAGGCCTATCACACAGATTAAATGGACTGTGAGAACCTTACAGATGATCTATAGCATGACTCAGCACATACAACTTCCTGACATGATTGAATACACACTTCAACACACCCTCCACACAGACTATTTTCCTGTAGAAGGGAGTACATCAACATGCATCCATCTGAGTTGGGGGGACAGCACCCAGTGCATGCATGTATGGACACAACATGTCATCATGGACCTTTTCTAAATGGACACTAGGTAATATCCCAGCTGTGGGTAACATACCTGTGTGAGTGAAGTTATTGAGGGTATGTATGACAACAACATTATCATCCTTTTGAGCTTGACAAGCCTGAGGTATTTGACACAAATCTGCAGTGAGGTATTCATTCAACACTGTCAGATGTGGCCATAAACACCTATATCACCAAGTGGGGGGACCATGGTATCACACAAGTGGCATCTAAATATGTTGAAATGTGTGAAATTACCTATATCTCAGGTCTAGTGGTCAGGTCTGTATGCTAGGCCCTTTTCTGTCCATTATTTGAGTCACAGATGTCACGAATGACATACACATCCTCTGTCCAAGCAGCTGTCTGAAAGACTATGGATTGTGGGCAATCATTGCCTCCAGGTGTGATATTAGTATAATACAGACAGTATCAACACACACCAAAGATTGCTACCACAGCCATGACAACACCTGCAATGAAACAATAACATGAGGGGATTTATTACATCAGGAAAACAAATGCACAACCCAAGGATAATGTATACATCAAATCCTATAATCAGACCAATAGGTATGCAACCTGTGTCCTGGAGTAGATGGTATGTGGAATGTCTACTAGCATGTGGCTACAATGCTGACTACTCTCTTGTATGTAACACAACTACTGAGTATGTGAAAGACATCCACATCACAATCCATATTCCCTCCATAGTTCACAGCCTTCATCACAGCAATAACAGAGTGCAATGCACTATTTTTCATGTATGTCCCTACACATCTTCCAGTGATGTGTAACCAGATTGTACCACCTTTGCCACAGTGACCTGTCACACATTTATTGGCCATACCTAGGTATTTTTCTTATTGTATAAACATTACTGTCTGATGGTGTGGGACCCCCATCAAGGAGTTATAGTAGATGCATGTGTGATATCTGTTCCAGTAATGCACACAGTACATGCATAGCTGTTTGGCAACATTAATGGCATGGTTAACATTTGTGACAATGTGGATCATTCCATATGTATATGCCATACACACCAGTCAACTAACCTGTATTGATCATAATGTCACATACAGCTATAGCTGTGTCCCTCCCAACACCTGCAGCATATGTTACAGTGTCAAGACTGAACAGTATTCTCCTAATAGAGTGTGGACATGTCATAATAGTTGTACAAGTGTGTTTGTGCAGAACCATCTCTGATTACTGTAAATCACATATGTTATATCAGTGACATGGAACTACCGATGGTGTTATTCTGCTATTGTTCATAATTATGTGTGCTTCTTTTACTGTTGTCCATAAGCCTTTACCTGTCTCCCACTTGCTGGAGGCCTTTGTTGAGATTACACTTATGTTCAGGAAAATCAGTTTGCGAAGCTTCACAATATGCACCCTACCCCAATTGTATATAACATCCCTGATAGATGTGCTCTGCATTATTCATGTCAGGATGCTTATCTCACACACACACATCACACCTTGTGTGACAGTTACATAATACACATTTTCACTGTGCAGTCCGTACTGTACCATATTGGTATGTGATTTATATTGCTGCTACATATGTCTTCCATTGACATGCCCTCATCTGCATTACATTAGGTTGTTTCACCTGTCCTCTTTCTCTGTGTTTATTCTTACAATTCATCTGTATGTCCCTATTCAATATACACACTTCCCCTGAGTGTTTACTTTACATGGCAATTCATGTACCCTTATAGATCAGTCACACAACATCGGTACAGAATGCCAGGAATGGGATTTCACAAAACTCTTTGCTTTATACACTGTCCTGTACTGCATTTGGACAATATACATAACTCTATGTTAAGTCCTGTTAATCACTGTGGTATTCCATGCAAGCTCCCTAACTTACTGTGATCTGAGGTAAAAAGGTTTGCTATCTGTTTCTTTACACAGTTTCCTGGCCAGCAACTACTGTTGCCAGCCACAAAACCACACTTACTTACATTTAAATGCAGTGTGCAGCAAGAATATGTAATTAGCTCTGTTGCTCGCCACTCATCACCGCATACATGTAAAATCCATTTAGGCTTAATGTAAAGTCTACATGGAGTTTACTGAATCCCATGGTTGTTCTGTTAGTAATTTAACTGTGCAATAATATATCCTATCTCTTCTTCTATATCACATGAATTGCTGTAAATAGTTTTGATTACTGTATTAATTTGTGCTAGCAAATTTCTAACAGTTACAGTTTCATTGACTTTCCCTAGTCTGTTTCTTTCATTGATCTTAATATGTCTGTCCATCTCTATTATACCAAACAACTCTTTCCTTAGATCATTTTCTTCTAAACTGAGGGCACATTCTTTGTTTTCCATTTCCTGTGGGCATTCAACAAAACATTCCAGAGCATATTCAAGTGCCACATTCTCTTCAGCTTCATCCTGTGTCATATGTTGCTCTTTCTTATGAGAACTCACTGGCCTATAACTACACAAACACTGACTGTGTCAAAGTTGCCATAGTTTGCTGTCCATGTTGTGCAAATCCAAATGAACTTTTGTACTGGTTTACTGTTGAAGGCTCCAAAGTATTTTCATTTCGCAACTGATCAGATGTTTCCTGCTCCACCAGTTTCTCCTTAGTTTGAGGATCCATTGCTCTATCTTGCTGTGATGTTATCAAAATTAGATTTTCTAGACCAAACTCTTCACTTTGCAGGTAATCTATAACCTCAGTTTCTATTTCTTTAACTTATCCATTACTATTCATCTTTTCTACTTTTTCTGTTTGTTTTCTTACTTTTTGTATTGTAAAATTGCGAATATCAGGATGTCTTTTCCTGTATTTCTCTTCAAATATCTTTGGTGCTGCTCCTTTTGTATTGATTAGTTTTGCTTTCTCCTTTGCATAAATATTGTACCATGTTAAATCTCTTTCTCTTTCCGATGTCCATATTTCTTCTTCAGTTGTCTACAGATCCTCCTGTTTCTCCTTACTTTGGGGACTCGTTCCATCATGCTGTGATGAACCTGTGTTAGACTTTATTCCATATTTATCTCTAGGGAACAAGTCATCACTGCCCTCTCAAAGGCAAAAAATACAGCCTCCATGGGACCAGATAACATCCCTGGCTGCATCCTACATGAACTCAGACAGGAACATGCAGCACCATTAGGCACCCTATTCAACCAAACCCTGAGTACTGGCTTCAGCCCAGCTGAGTGGAGGACAACCACTGCCATTTCTTTGCACAAAGGTGGGGTGTCCACCAATCCAGGAAATTATAGACCCATCAGCCTAACTAGCCTGATCTGCAAGGCCATGGAGCAGATTATCATTGCCCTCATTAACAAGGACATTGGCATCTTCCAAACACTTGATCCTTCACAGTTTGGTTTAATCAAGGGGAGGTCATGCCTGTTAAATTTGGTTGACTTCTTTGAGACAGTCATCAAAACCATGGACGAGGGGAAGATGGTGCACACCACAAACCTTGACCTGGCTAAAGCCTTTGATACTATTCCCCACTTGGGTATAATAGATAAACTCCCTCAACTAGGCATCAATTCATATGTTACCAGATGAATAGCAAACTGTCTCACTAACAGAGCCCACCTAGTCAAAATAGGGGAAGCCACCTCAAGCAGTCGACCCATAATGAGTGGTGTAGTCCAGGGATCGTTCTTGGGGCCTTTGTTGTCTAGGATATACTTTTCTGAGGTGCAAACTAAAACAAGTGGACTATGGCTGATCAAGTTTGCAGATGACTGACGTGGACATCCTAACCCAAATGAATGACTGGTGCCAGAAACATGGCCTCAAACCGAATGCCAAAAAATGCATCATTATCCCCTTTGCGGAGAGTGATGTCCCCATAAATTATCACATTAATAACAAAGTTCTAAGTACGCAATCAGTCATTTGGGACTGGGCCACCCAAGTTAATAGCAAACTGACCTTTGACCATCATATTGCCTCCATTGTATGGAAAGCTTTCTACATGACAAACCTTATTAGTAAGGGTATCTCATCCAGGGACAAGGTGGTCATAACATCCCTGTATTCTTCCCTTATAAGACCCGTTATTGATTACAATGCCCCTTTCGGCATGTATCTCACAAAGCACATGTAGCAGCTGGTGAGACCACAGAGGTTCCTCACCAGGAGAATTCAGGGCCTCAAACATCTACCCTACACATGCTAAAGGTCCTGTCCTTCTACTCAGGTACCTACAGACTCCTCAGAGATGACCTCTGTCTGGCATACAAAGCAATCTCAGACCCCGCCTTGATGGGACTGCTGCATATCCACAAGTCAAGCTCCACTCGATTAACCCACATGTGTGACCTCAACCTGGTTGGCGACATCAATAGGACTTGTTGGCGGGACACATTTGTGTCCTAGAGACTCCCCCTTCTGTGGAATAGACTCCCGCTCTATGTCAAGCAGAGTACCTCATTAACCATTTTTAAGCACAACCTGGATAACTGGATGGGGAACAGAAAATACACCTCTGGGATTCCACCTGTGTCCCTGATGGACAGGGGCATTGGTTGCTGACTTGTCAGAACATGGGCTAAATTCTTTGCTAGCCTCAAGCCAATAGCCTAGTAACGTCCTATGATCCTATGATCCTGATATTAACCTTTCATCTTTTGGTTTAAATTCAACTCTTCTTACCCATTCCTATGTTCAATCTTGATACCCATGAGGTTGTTTTAAGAGTTTTCTATACTTGCAACTGTATTTATGCATTTTCCACATTTCTTGTCTTCTCATCTGATCTTTCACCCTATACTCTTTCATTTTTGGCACATTCAGTTGCTGCTTGATTTTTATCTACTTCTGGTTTGATTTTCATTCCTGCTTGATGCTGATGTACTTCCACTAAACTAAGAGGGAAGTCATCTTAGACTTATTCTCCTTGTGGTTTAAAACTTTCACTACATTTGAGTCTTGGGAGGTCAGCAGATATGTATTCAGTCTCATGATTGCAGATCTATACATGTAATCAGTTTTGAGGAGGCCAATGTCTTCTTCAGAATGGAGAATATATTGATTTTTATAAGTCATTTGATGAGTATGAAGCATCCTTCTTGTTTACCTGTCAAACCTATCCAACACTGTTTGGGGCCAGTCAATCACTCCAAAATTGTAAGTTAAGGCAGAAAAAGCAAATTGGTTTATAGCTTGGACTTTGTTCCTAGATGTCAAAACTGTTTTCAGTATTAATTTTAGTATTCTAAAATATTCCTTACTACTGATTTATTCATGGGTTCATGTGTTATTGTTGATCTATCATCAGTTCCCAAATACTTATACACTCTCTCTTACTCAAGTTCTTTTATATCACATTCCTGTCCAAACTGATGCATTCTTGTTGCCACACCTTTCTTTCTTTAAAGGTTGCTTTTGCACATTTATCAACACCAAATGACATTCTTAAATTATTTGAAAAAGTTTTGACTACTTGCAATTGTGCTTTCAGTTCCAGATCTGATGAACTATACAGTTTTAAATCATCAACAAAAAGAAGATGCGAAGTCTTCACATTTTACTGTTTTCCAAAAGCCAAATTATAGCACTCGCCTAATCTGTAAAGCAGACAGCTTAATGTGTTAAGGGCGAGACAAAAGAACAGCAGTGACAAAGAGTCACCCTGGAATATCCCCTTTGAATTTTTATCCCTGGAATAATAATTTGTCCTTTATCATGGCTTAACTGCAAAACTCAGACAGGAACTTGCAGCACCATTAGGCACCCTATTCTACCAAAGTCTGAGTACTGGCTTCAGCCCAGCTGACTGGACGACAGCCACTGTCATCCCTTTGCACAAAGGTGGTGCATCCACCAATCCAGGAAATTATAGACCCATCAGCCTAACTAGCCTGATCTGCAAGGCTATGGAATGGATTATCATGGCCCTCATTAACAAGGACATTGGCAGCCTCCAAACACTTGAAAAGGGAGGTCATGCCTATTAAATTTGATTGACTTCTTTGAGACAGTCACCAAAGCCATGGACGAGGGAAAGATGGCCACTGTTTCATGATCTCTGTAATGTAATCAATCAGTGTAGGGTTTATCCTATACATTTTAATCATTTTTTATCTATGACTGTGGAATACTATAAAATGTTTTTTTATAGTCTAGCCATGCCATACTTAGATTCTTCCCCTTTTTACAGCGCTCTATTATGACTTTATTTAACAACAAATTACCCTTTTTTCCATATGAGGGTGGCCTAATGGTTAAGGTGTTTACCTTACAAATGCAAGGTGCAGGGTTTGAGTCTCACAAAGAGGATAATTGCTTGAAGAAATGGCTCACACAGGCAGGTTAAGGCTTAGTACTAATCTATGAATCTATGAATCTATGAATCTATGAATTTTATAACCCTTTTGTTCTATTGCCATGATTGAGTTTTCTTCTAAGTTACTATAAATTCTGTCGGCATCAATTCCAATGTGTAGTTTATACATCGTCATAAGGCAACTTATCACTATAGTTTTTAGGATAGCTTGCAGGTTCACTCTTAAGTAGGAGTATTGTTTTTCCTGTTGTTAACCAGGTCGGTGTCTGTTTGGGGTTTACATGCAAATAGTTTTCACTCATGGCTAAATCTTCATGTAAAGATGTTAATACTTTTAGCAAGAAGTCATGGATTGCATCTGGGCCTGAGGTTTTCCAATTAGGAGCATTTCTTTACTTTGCTTCTTTCTCTCTCTCTGGCTGTTATTGCATCCCATTTCATATCCTGTACATTTTGACTTCTTATTCTTTTCTTTACTTCTTCTATCCATTTAACATCATTGTTATGTTCCACAGAATGTTTATTGATATTTCTCCAAAATGTAGCTATTTCATGTTTTTTTATGGCGTTTCAATACTTTTTGCCTTTTTTTCCAGTTATCTATAAAACTTTTTTGGGTCTTCAATAAATTGTTTATTTTGTACTTTTTCTTTATATTTATCTGCATATCTTCTAAGTTGTTTTGCCTGTGCTGATATTTTTAGTTTATTACTTGTGATAGTGCATGATAGATCATAATCTATGCTGATACTGCAGATTGCTTTTAGCACGTCTATCTTTCTGAGTATTTTTGTTGACCTGTTCCCTGTACTGTACTCTTCTAAGAGTGACACTTCTTGTCTTAATTGCTTTATAATTTTCTGTGCTCAGTAATTCCATGATGGCATTTGATTTCTCCCCTTCCTTTCCCTTACTACACTGTGTTTTAGTGGTAAGAATGTATCTGTTATTAATTTAACTTCACAGTAATATATCCTGTTTTCTTCTGTTATATCACACGCATCTGTATAAACAATCCTAATTACTGTGTTCATTTCTTTTATCAAACTTCTAACTTTTGCGTTTTATCTACTTTCTGTAGTCTGTTTCTTTCATTGATCTTACTATGTCTGACCATCATTATTAAATCAAGCAACTCTTCTCTTAGATGATTTTCTTCTAAAGTGGGGGTACGTTTTTTGCTCTCCATTTCCTGCAGGCATTCTACAGAAAGTTCTCGAACTTCATGTGCTACATTCTCTTCATTTTCATCCTGCATCATCTGTTGCTCTTGCAGATGGGAATTCACTGACCTATCACTCCAGAACGCTGCTTATGTCAGAGTTACCAGTGTTTCTTATTACTTCCCTTGCCATGCAACTCCAACTGAACTTTTGTACTGGTTTACTATGAAAGGATACAAAGTATCTTCATATGGAAAATGATTAGATGTTTCCTGCTCCACTGGTTTCTCCTTAAATTGGGGATCCATTGCTCTAGCCTACTGTGATGTTAACAAAATTATATTTACTACACTAAATCCTTCACTTTGCAGGTAATCCATAACCTCGGTTTCTCTTTCTTTAACTTCTGCATTACTAATCCTTTTTTCTAGTTTCCTCTTTGTTTTCTTATTTTTGTATTGCAAAATTTCCCATATGCAGATGTCTTTGCCTGTATTTCTTTTTAAATATCTTTGGTGCTACTCTTTTTATATTGATTAGGTTTGCTTTCTCCTTTGCATAAGTATTGCACCATATTAAATCTCTTTCTCTTTCCTGTGTCCACATTTCTTCTTCAGATGTCTCCTGTTCATGCTTATATGTCAGGCACAGGTCACCTCTGGAGCAAGCTATGAGAGACTGAATAGCTGGAGGAGTTTCTTTCAGTCGGGCAGCATATATATTATTTTGACCCTTATCCTCTTGGTGAGGAACTGGGGCCTTCCAGCTGCTGCAGGTGGTCGGGTCGGGTCAGATACACTCCACATTGGCATTGTACAATCATAGCTAATGAGAGTGATGAGTACAGGGGGACGCAGATGACCCTCCCTTGATCCTTCATGAATGGGGTCAAGGATCAGGTGGGTTGTGTAGAAGGTTTTTGAGCTACTACTTTTACATGAGAAAAAAACGTAAAGGCTAGCTAGTGTCTGGGTCCCCAGGTCCCTGATGACTTCTTCTTCTGTGCTGCAGTGGATTGCCACCTATATATGATAGCTAGGGGTAACCTTCTTTCCTAAAGGTATGACTATGCATTTCTTTTCGCCATCATTTAGGCACCAGCTGGCCGGCCAGTTATCCGCTTCTTGTGAGGCTCCTTCTGAAGGATATTATCTGTGTTGTAGGTTTCGACTATGGCACCTGCGAAGTTTGTAGCCCATACCCTCCTGTTGTCAGCCATAACCTGTGTGTGTTTGCTTGTAGAGCAAAAAAGTAGACACCAGTGGAGAGTGGACCTACCGAGCCCTGTGCTGGTGCCACCTGGCTAGACTTTGACTGAGTCTGACATGGCTCTAGCACCTCTGACCCTGTGGGTGTCAGCACTTCCAAGTTTTTGATGAGTTCCAGGATGTGATGGCTGATTTACATCCCCTGAGATTTTTTTTCGATACCCAGGGAGGTATGTATTCGAGGTAAGGCCTTTGGGCCTTCGACTGTGGCTGTATGCCTTGCCTTTCCTTTGCAATGTGACTGGTGACTGTTTCAACCAAGCTTAAAGTTTTAAAAGGTCTGATCTGCCTTGACAAAGGTTGGCTGCTGGATCCCAAGTATTCAAGTTCCCCATTATCACTTTATGAGTTCCATTAAGCTAATGGGATGCAAGCTAGATAAGGCTTGCCGTTAATGGGATGGTTTCCAGGGTCGGTGGGAGGCACGTGATCTGGTGAAGTGCGGGCGCCACAGTCAGCCATGCCACCTCTTGCAATGCATCCTGAGGTAAACTTATTAAAGCTGTCCTACAACTGTGTGGGTTTAATTCCGAGTGGAGTTCGTGGAGGATCCGTTGTCACCGACCCCATCCGGCTGGATGGAGGCTGTTGGAGGAAAAGGAGAGAGATGTTTGGGATTGGGCGCTTGGGGAATAGAGGAACTGGTACTCTCTGGTATAGATTGGGGGTTTTGGGGAGTGGGGGAGAAGTTTGGTTTTCACCTCAGTTTGCAAGTATTTTGGCAATGTGTGTAGGTTCATTTCTCTTCTAACTGAGCTGACTTGTTCTGTTTCTCCTAGGTTTTTAGCCCTAGGTTTCTAAATATTATTAAAATAGCGCTTTCCTATTACTTTCTCTGTCCTTTATGATTGGCGATTAAAAATTAGCCTTTTAGTTTTTGCGAGAGCTCTTAGTTTTTTACTTACCTTTCTCAAGGTTGCTTTACCTTGCAAGGTTTTTGCTCTGTTGCTTGTAGTAGCCTGTTTATAGCTGGGAGTTATGCTAGGGCCCACTGGGATTGACGCTACAGTTGGTACAGACAGTCTTAGTTTTGTTTGGGATTGCCTGATCCGTAGGTGCTGGTAGGTGCTGATTTAAGGCATTTGTAAAGTTTACCTAATTTTTACCACCTTTACAGGGGACTTAACTAGTTTACTTTTCCACACCAGTTTTTAGAGTCGTTTAGTCGGCTTTTTTAGAAGTTTTTTTACTGTGGTTGGTTATTTCAGGATGGGGACAGTGAGACCTTAGTTTAGATTAGTTTATGACCAAATCTCACCAGTGAGGGTTGTATCGTTGTGAGATCAGGTTTGTGATGATGAGATGATGAATGATTTCATATGTTTTCTATTCTTCCAGGATGGTGACTAGTTGTTTTGCTTATGAAGAGTTACACCTTCGTCCAGGAACCTTTAAGGTAGAGTTCTAGCTTGACATGTGTGGAGAGTCTATATTTGAGTAGTGTTTTCAGTCTAGTATGATGGTGTTCCTTGACACATTATCCCTGGCCTGTCTCATGCTGTGATATAACCTGTGTTAAACTTTCTACACTAACCCCGGGATTCATGAAGCTTGGCGCAAGGACGGCATTAGTCTTGCGCTGACCATGTGGCATAGAGATGGCACAGCAGCACCACATGCATATTAATGAAGGCATGCTGCCATAACGGCAACGTGCATAGGAAATGTGCACGAATGCAGGGGGCATGTCCAAGCGCTGCATGGAGGCATGAACATGTCGGCTGCATACGCGCAACCTAAAATGCTGACTAGTACAGCCTGCCTCTAATAGTAATCACTCCTGTCAGTGTCCATGGATACCGAAATGTATGCAAAGCATACAAGACAATTTTGCAAACACCAAAATAAAAAGTAAACACAAAGGCACGTAGCTGAATATTGAGTCCCCGTCCCCCGAACAAATGATATTTAAAACCCTGTGCCCATATTCCATTCTAGTATCGATAGTTATACCAAGTGGAAGCAAAACACATCATGTTAATGCGCCGCCAGTTGCTAAGCCTAGCCCAATGGTTAGGGTTACCACCTGTCCTACATTGTGAGGGACAGTCCCCCTCTAGGCAGTTGTGTCAGTACCAAAACCATTATAAATATCAAATGTCCTGCGAATGTAGGACATAATTATTTCCCATATTTTATGTAATAGTCCCGTACAATACTTATTTCCATATATAAAATACCTTAATGTTACAAGAAACAGAATAAGCAAGTAAAGGAAATAAAATAAGCAACTACACCACTACAACAATAAAAGCTTATATTTAGGCATAAAACTAAAGTACTATCCTTTGTATTGACCATGGGTATGTGTTGGGCTGTAAACTCTGATGTGTGTCCCGAAAATGTCCCATCCTGGTCATATGAAAAGGTGGCAACCCTACAAATGGTCAGAGCATTCGCCCAATATCTGCCCATTCGCGGTCCAAGTCATTCTTGTCAGGATGGCCCATAGATGAATGGGTATTACCCAGGTCTTCCTACCATGTCATGAAAGATAAGTATTTGCGTGTACCTATGTGCGTAAAGTACAGCATGTGGATGATCAGAAATGCTAGTGTAGTCCTCACAACCATATTCATACCAGAGATATGTAGTGTACGCAATGTGTTCTGTTGACTGTACCATGGGCTATCAACTAGAGAAGGGATGGATGGTGTCTG